>NC_137066.1:6601829-6716829 GCF_032717465.1 Coenobita brevimanus
CGTTACCTAATATACTGTAATACTGTGTATGTGTGTGTGTGTGCGTGTGTGTGTGTGTGTGTGTGTGTGTGTAGCTGGAAACTGGTAGGAGGACTTCTGAGTGAAACTTAGGTAGGATGGTTGCAATTACGTAACATATGGGCCCATTTGAATTTCATGTCTCTTGAAATTTTGTAAAGGGGTGTTTGACCCTTAGTAAATGTCCCCATCAGTGTTATTACATTATGTGGAAAATACAGTGGGTATTTCTGTAGAGTTTCATGTCTCTCCACGGGAACAAGTGCCTCACAGCCTGATAGGATCACAAAGCACTTGCTTCAAAGCGAAACATAGTTCAGAAACGGCTCTCATTTGGACAAGTGCTGAGCAGCCTGATAGGTACGCAAAGTACTTGCTGGCTATACTGTAAAACGACTTATTACTGTATGATAATCGCTATCATGATTACTGATACAGTATACATAAAATGCTTTAAGGATGGAGCATGGAACAGCAGAAACCCGTAGAGTTTGACATGTTCTACATAATCTGGAGAGAAAAAGGTCTGACTGCTAGAGAATTCTTTAACATTGTAAGTCGTATCTTGTAGGTTGGATGCCTAGCGTCTTTTTTGTTTTGGAGCTAAGACTGATTTAGAAGTAGGATTTTGATCCTTTCGGTACTTCTTCAGTCTGTTACTGGAGATTTGTGGGTAGGCTTTGCACCTGAATAGAGATCTTTTATTTTCTATGCCTAAAGTTGGACTTCATGAGCTTTTTACTGTGCACACTCGTATCTTATATACAGGATATCAGTTTTATCTGCTCTATCCCTATACACTAATAGCAATTCCCAACTACTGATAATGTGAGCAAAGCAACAAAAAAACTTGAGTTCGTCCTCCCATGCATTATTTTTACGAGTCGGTAACTTCTTATTAGATACCGGTAATAGGACTCCACGAAAAAAGGAGGTGAGTATAAACTTTGCACTTACTGTCCTTCCTCTGTTGTGTTCAGACTTGTCTTTTTCCTTACTGGCCGTAGATTTCAGGATCTATATAACTCTGATCTCCTCATCACTTTTGGTGTACATTTGAGAAGCTGGTTAGCTGAGCCACTATTAGGGTTAGAGCTACCTTCGGCTTGTTTCTAACAATCCCATAGCCATGTTGATCCCAACTTTGTTTCACAATAATCTCTGGTGCCGGTTTCACAGTCCCTACATAAGCAGCCTAACCATATCGATAGTTAACACAGGTAACACTGAAACAATACATCATGAGATGTATTTCACAGTTGTCTCCGAACCGATTTCAGCGTTTCTTCTGAGGCAGCCCAACCATATCGATCATCAATATTAATAACACTGATGCAAGGACCTGTATTGAATCCAATCGGTTTCCTTCATTATTCCCTTTCACCCTACATCTTGCATCCTACTTTATTCTCATTTCTCTTCATTAGTTTTCTTTTATCAGCCATTATAAGTTTTTGTTTTCACACAGTCCAGCACCTCCGTTATTCAATCAGCATGTCACTTTTCATGCACTCAACAGCTTAGTCTCCCATTTGGAGCACTTGCGGTTCGATTAGGCTTCCTTTTGCCCATGATAAGTATCAGTTGACATCTATAATTTTCGGCTCCGTTATGCTCAAGACATATGCTTACTGACTTCCAAATCTGAAGTTTAAAACAATTCTTGCAAAGATTTGTTTGTTTCATGAGACACTATCACAAGTTTATGAGATTTCTAATGACATTCACTCTACTACACTTTGATCTTTCACATTTCGCCCGCGAAAGACCTCCGCAGGGTATCCACTCTACGATTTTGTTTGCATTTTGTACGGTGAGATAGTTCGGATTGATTCATAAGTTGCTTCAAATGGTTTATCAGAGACTTTCATTAGCATGCACTCAACACTTTGTTTTCCAGTTTCTGCAAGAGAAGCTTTCATGCGTATCCACTCCACTTGGCCTCTGATCTGGTCATGGGATGTTTCGATTGGTTCGGAAGAGGTTTCGAGTGGTTCATAAGGTGCTTCAGATGGTTCATGATGCGTTTCAATTGGCATCTCGTCTACAGTTTCGTTTCTGCTTGGTTGAGGTCGTCCTTGGCGATGGACATCCTGGACACCTCTGCCACGGTGCTCTCGTCGACGGTGTGGTTTGCGCCATTGTAGTGGGGATGGAAGTCTCTCCCGTTGCTGAGTCGAGATGTAGCGCTCCGTAAGAATGATGTCCTCGTGACTTCTGAGTCTGCTGGGTGAGACGAAGTGGGTACAGGAGAGGAAGAGGGACGAGGCAAAGGAATAAGAGCAGAAGGAAGAGGTGGTGTAAGAGAGGAGCAAGAAAAAGAGAGGAATATAAGAGAAGGGAAAAGGGGTCGGAAAGAAAGCCCTAAGGACCAGGTAATAATAGGCGGACTCTGATAAATGAATAAACATTGAAGATAATTATGGTTGGCAGATCATATCACCACGGACAAAGCAAACAGAAATTCTGAAGCACATTAATGGCACGCTTCTTTCTGAATAATTTGGTTAGCCAGCATCATGATTACAGAGTACAGTATGCAACGATACAAAAAAGCCAGACACGTGGTATATATGTAATATATATGTAATATATGAGACTTGCCTGTATCTTGGAATACTTTGTTTTGATAATACAGCTGTCAGTTCATACCTACCTGAGTATGTCCTTGGAGACCATATACACATACCCTTGCCTCTCAGAAAACGACGAAGATGAGATCGGAACTTGGTGGTGGTGAAGGTGTACAGGAAGGGGTTTAGTGCTGAATTGATGGGTAGCAGAACCACCACCACGTACGCGTATAGGTCAGCTGGTGGGGCGAGAAACGGTGGATTAGGGGAAGGGTAGCTGATTTAAATAATTTATTGGTAACATGTCTCATTGCAAATATTTGATCTACACATCCACTACCACTGCTAAAGCCATCTTGTTCATCACTCAGGAATTTTGTACTATTCCATACTTTATGATAATTCTTCCATATACATTTTCTACAGCACTCACGAATCTTATGCCACGAGTTTTTTGCACTCAGTTCGTTCAACTTTAATCTTGTTTGGGTACAGTCACAGTGTTGTTTCAGTCTACTGGTACAGCTTCTCTCATCCATGCCTTCTTACATATCTCACACAAACACTTCATTCCACTCTCTCCACTACATTTGACCATCTGTGCATTCATCACTCCCTGCTAGATCATCCAATCCTACGTTGCCCTATGAGGAGCGTAGGAGCCCCAGGAGCCTGGGGCTAAGCAAGTTGGTCCTGACATTTAAGATGAGAGTGACCAGCCTCACTCATCCCTGAGTGGCATTACGTGAGCAACACACCCCAACCATCCCTTGGATATAAACCTTCACTGGCTCAATCCGATTGGTGTGCCGTAATTACCCACTAAACCACCAGGAGCCATTATATATATATATATATATATATATATATATATATATATATATATATATATATATATATATATATATAGATATATAGATATATATAGATATATATATATATATATATATATATATATATATATATATATATATATATATATATAAAATGTGTGTGTGTGTGTGTGTGTGTCTGTGTGTGTGTGTGTGTGTGTGTGTGTGTGTGTGTGTGTGTGTGTGTGTGTGTGTGTGTGTGTGTGTGTGTGTGAATGGTGTTACAAGAGGTAACAACATGTATATTGGAGAGAAGGTTGTCGCTAGTAATGAATGGTGAAGGAGGAAGTATCTCACATATGATTTATGCAGATGCTGCTTCTCGCAAGTAGTGGACAAGAGCTAGGTAGACTGGTGCAAAGTTTTGTAGATGTATGTGAGCACCGTGCCTTGTTGATAAATGTACCCTCAATAAAAAATAGTATCTGCACCTTGGGGTCGGATGGGATTTGAAATGCTTCGTCTCTGGTTCAATCGGTAATGATGGCACGCCTGTTTAATTCACAAAAATGATTAAATTGCCATGTAGTACAATGCTACTATGACGGACCCAGCTATATATATGTAAAATATATGATAACAGCATAAATGAAGGATACAAAGCGACATAATCGTGTCATTTCTCGTGAATCATTGGCTGTGTATCATAATGGCTCGCACTGAAAGGGTGCTGATACTTTTTTTTATCGAGGGGTACATAAGAGAAGAGTGATGGTTGTTGAGAAAATGATAATTACCAGCGTGATGCTATGGTGATTACAGAAATACCGTACTTGAATTCGTGTGAAGCCTTAAGTAACTGAGTACAGTGACAGAAATGACAGGCAAATGTGCCAAAGAAGTAGAAATAGAATGGTACAGGGAAGGAAGCTGCTAGTGCTGTGAAGGCCTTAGTAAGACGCAGAGGTCTGAGTGTGGCGACTGCAAGAGGCATTCATGAAGTAGTTTTAACGCCCACTCTAACATACAGATGTGACTGTGGTGTGGCATGAAAGTGAAATCAAGAGTTAGAGCAGTGATCCATGAAAGACGCAGATTATGCAGAGTATGGAAGTCTGTGGACTCCAGACTTGAAGAGAATGCACTCTGATGGTATGGGCATGTGGAGGGAATGGGTGTGAATAGAGTGGTGAGAGGGGTATATCTGTGAGAATTTGAAGGTGTGAGGAGACATCATGGGTGTAGAAGAAGGTGAATAGATATTGCAAATGAGGGTTTGAGAAAAAGAGACAGGAGCTAACGAGACCAGGGAACTGACAAGCGATCCAACTGCTTGGATGATTTTGTAAAAAGTGATGGCCAGGGTTCGGAAACCCTTTTTTAACATGACAGCCGTTTACCTGATTCTTTTAGACAAGTGAATGTAAAGCTACATGTGGAATGTTTTTGGATCTATCAGGTGCAGTCTTTATTCTGGGGGTCTTAACCCATCACCTCTGACACCCCCCAATCCCGAGGTATTTTCGATTTTTTTTTTTTTTGGCTAAAACCTCCGCTTTTGGTGAGAAACATCGAAATTTCATAGAGAAATCGCTCACCTGAGGTTTAAAATACTCGATTCAGGTAGCAGTACCTCCTTACCTTACTGGGTTTTCTAACAGGCTGGCACCAAAGAAAACGAGTTCTATGGGAGGGGAACTATTTCACACCACTCATAAACAGTATTTATTTATTTACTTGGTACGAATTTATATGTAGTACGAGAGTATATTGGTTTTCAAACAGCAATATAGGCATTATAAGCATTGTTTCACTTACTAACTCATCACCATACCTGACCTTTTTTTGCCACATTACCTGATTATCATTTCTGACTGTTTCTTCTAATGCTATGTAAACTTTGTCCTCCACATTGTCATCGATTGGGGAATCACTCTGGCCCTGAATGTCTTTATTGGCCAGGTCACTGATAACAGGTGAATTGCCGAGACAACGGCGGGGAGGGGGTGGGGGGAGGTTATGCGGTGTAAGGCGTTGTCCCTGCTTGGCATCTTGTAGAGGAATAGAGGAAGGTGTCCCATGTATACGTATGAAAAATCACGCGCGGAAATTGAAAATTGTGCAAATTATGAACCTTGCAATTGTGCGACGTACCAGTATGTCAACAGGACTGGCAAATGTAAAATGTTGCAACGTACCCATACGTCGATGGGATGCCTCGGGTTAAATGGTAAATGAATGGGAGTGTGGCTAATGCAACTGGGCAAACTATGACGAATATCTCTGTATAATTTTATTTCTGGCACTCTGAACCCTACCCTCACCCCACCTTACGGTGGGAAAAGAGGTATAGATGATGATAATACGAAGTAAATATATTAGAATATATACGATAACAGAGCAGTGAAGGCAGAGGGTGTTGTTTGATATTTTTGTAGGTATGAATTTTTTTATGTGAATTTCGCAAGATTGGAACGCAGCTCAAATGGACGAGGGAGGAGGGAGGAGTGGTGGATCAAAAGATGTGTCATTTCTATGTTTCACTCAGTTAAAACGATGAAGATTACTTTTTTATGGTTTGAAATTCTTAGAATTTTTTATTGCTGGAACATAAGACAATTGGATGGACAAAGAAGTGTGAATCAGAGAAATGGTTTCAGTTAAGGGATGAATGACTGAGACATTTAACTCTTAAGAAGATGATGCCTTTGGTCTTTCTTCTTACTCTCAAAGAGATGTTATTAATTAGGAAGGAATACTCGCACTGAAGGTACTAATGAAGGCGTTTTCTAACAGCTCCAAGTCGAAAACTCTCCACCAAACTGAGGAAGATTATTTTTCTTCGTGTGGAGGTAACAGAATATAAAAGAAATGCTCCAGCAGAGAAGTTAAAGGACAACTCATAGGTCATGGGGCGTATGGTTAATGTTGGTCTGCTTTCCTGAGTGTACAATATGTCGAACTGTAGAAAAAAGAGAACTGCATTAGCTGACTGGTTGAGGATATAAAGAAGGATAAAAGGAGGGGTCGGATTCGCCAGGCTTGCATAATTACAGTGCTTGTAGACTGTAGGTGTGAAATTTAATGAACTTGTCAAGCGGTGATAGGGATTAAAGAATATATGTAAATAATACTATACCAGGAGTGAAATATACTTATAAATGGCTGGATCAAGGTGAGAACTGTGATTAATTATACGATATGAACTGAAATAATAATAAAAAAGGTAATGATAAAAATAATATAAATTACAACCACAGCTGTAGGGGACGTGTTGGTGAAAGCATCTTAGTTGAAATGGAAAAACGTGGTTGTTTTTGCACTGTCTGTGAGATGGATCATATTTATCAAATTTCATTCCATAATAATCTCAGTCTGAAAGGATGTGATAATGCAATGGAGGACGTAACTGTTAATAAAACTGAGCACATATATGAATATAATTTACGCTGTAAATAACAATGTATGTGAGGGTATAAATGAGGGTAATGAGGTTGTAACTAAAGATGTAACAGAGGACCAAGTGAAGGATCAGAGTCATCATGGAGCAACTTACGCTTAATATCGATCTCTGCAAGTGCCATGATGCGTACTACGATGATGGGGGTCCAGCAGAGGCAGTCGGTGAAGACGATGAAGAAGAAGCGCATGGTAAACTCTCGGTCCCCCAGAGAGAGTGGTGTGTTGGCTCTGGTACGACGGATGCTGCAGAACATCCCCATATACGACATAAGGATTACCACCACACTGACAGAAAGAGAAATGGAGGTGTTACAGAGAGTGGTGTGTTGGCTCTGGTACAACCGATGTTGCAGAAAATCCCCGTATACAACTTAAGGCTCAGAACCACGTTGAGAGAGAGAAGTGAAGGTGTTACAGAGAATGGTGTGTTGGCTCTGGTACGACGGATGCTGCAGAACATCCCCATATAGAACATAAGGATTACCACCACACTGACAGGAAAATGAGACCTGGTGCTAAAAGTGCAAGTTGCAAGTGATGGCTGCCACTGTTCACACAGGAACGCTAAGGGATCTGTGAGTGACACTGGAGAAATCGTTCAACCTCGTCTTTAGCGATGATTTCTGCATATTACTCCTTGGTATTCTCTTGTAGGTTACTGGTGCAAACTATGGCGATATTAAAATGACAAGGACAATATACAAGACACTTTAAAGACATAAGCGCTTCGTTTCCTGCATTTATAAAGGCTCGAACATGCTTGCATGCGTTTGCCTTACTTGCCTAATGGCAGATCTCACGCTGCTCGATCTCTAACAGCCTCTTCATTTGGTATCTTATCCCAGAGGTCACACTGAGTGATCTTATCCCAAGTCTTTTGAAGTCTGCCTCTCACAGCTGTACTTGGAACATTCATTCATTTCACCCTTTACATTCAGTTGTCTATCCATCCTCACCACATGCCCAAACCATCTCAATTACTCTTTCTCATTATAACAGTAAATATATTCAGGTCCCAACCTTCCTTCATTCGCAGCCCTACCCACCCTCTGGCCTGTCATTTAAGGACATATTACATATCCATGAAAATAATGATTCCCATCTGTGCACATCTGAATCAACGAATATCCTCTTCCTTCACTGTCCAAGTCTTACTGTGGTACAGTATTTCACCCCAAACACATATTGCATAGCTTACAAGAACCCCTTAGCACAGCGTGAGAGCCCTCTTAATGTCAGGAGGGGCAACAATTCCCTGAACTTCTTTCAACCATTCCTTACCCTTGTTACAGATGTAATTCCAGCATCACCTCCAGCACATATCATGCCTTCCATTTAAGAAAACTTCCTAAAGCACACAAGAGAATCTGTACCAAGAGTCATTCTTTCCTACCTCTCTGTTTCATTATGGTGTCCTTCCCAATAAACACACACAAAATCAGCATTGTTTTGCAGCCTACCTCTAAAGCCACTACACATCTTATGCACCCACTTGTCACAAACACTGTACAAAACGGAGTTACTTCCCACACACTTGTGACAGACTGTGCATGGTCATACTCATGCTGATATGAGAGTACCGTCAATTGCACAAGATGTCATCACTTTTGTTTTATCAGCGTTTGCCATCAAACCCTCTCACCCCATTTCTTCACTCTATATCCGAAAATCTTCCTTCCCCTACCTTCTCATTCTCTGTGATCAACACCACGTAATCAACATACAACGCGTCCCATGGAGTCCAGTTCTGAGGTCATCTGAGAGAGTTTCAAGCATCATGATAAACAATAAGGCTTAAAACTTAAACTCTATGCACATCATCGTTAATGGAAAATTTATCACTCAACCCTCCATTCATTCTCAGCTGGGTGCAAGCAAGCTTGAACATTGACATAACCACTCTAACAAACCACTCCTTAATCCAGAGCTTTCGCATTGCCCATTTCACCATCTCGCAAGGTACACTGTCAAAAACTTTATCCATGACAAGAAGAACGAGGTACAGTTCTCTCTTCCTTCCTATATATTTTTCCTGAAGCTGTCAGACAATGAATATTGCGAAATACATCGCCACGGAAAACACAAAAGGTGCTTTGAAGCCTACAATCCACTTCATTATCTTTCATTCTTCTAACCCACACACACACAATATATATATATATATATATATATATATATATATATATATATATATATATATATATATATATATATATATATATATTATATATTATATATCTATCTATCTATCTATCTATCTATTGCCAGACGCCTCAATCCCGTTTGGGGTGGCCACAAACAAATCGCCTCCAAGTCGCCCTGTCCCCTGCCATTTCACTTCCCTGCTCCCAACTCACACCCCCCTCTCTCATATACCTCTCCACCCCATCTCTCCATCTCATCCTCGGCCGCCCCCTCACTTTCCACCTCCACCTCACTCACATACACTCTCTTCGTCAGTCTTTGACCCTCCATCCTCTCCACATGGCAAAACCACCTCAGTGTGTTCCTCATAACGCTTCCTATCACATCCACATCAACACCACAACGCTCCTTTATATCCTCATTCGTCAGCCTGTCTCTCCATGTGACTCCACAGGCTCCTCTTAAATAACTCATTTCCACGGCTCTCACTCTTGACTTGTGTCCTTCCAACAACGTCCAAGCTTCACTTCCGTACGTTAGAGTTGGTATCACAATACTGTCATGTAGTAACTTTTTCACTTCCATGCTCACTTCCCTGTTTCTTATCACTGCTTTCAAAGAACCAGCAACCTTTCTTCCCTGCTGTACCCTTTCAAGCACTTCACCCTCCAAACCTCCATCCTTACTCATCACACTACC
Organism: Coenobita brevimanus; assembly: GCF_032717465.1. Classification (NCBI taxonomy): domain Eukaryota; kingdom Metazoa; phylum Arthropoda; class Malacostraca; order Decapoda; family Coenobitidae; genus Coenobita; species Coenobita brevimanus. Next base: position 6,611,539 of record NC_137066.1, read on the forward strand.
CAAGTACTTAAACGTACTCACATTTTCCAATTCCTCACCATCCAACCTCACTGTGGGTGGGGGCGCTCACCATCCACTCACTCGGTGTAGTGCTGCTGTTGGGTGTCTGCCCTTTTCCTCTCTTCCATCCTTCTTTCTTTCCATCCTCTTCTGTCTTTGTTTCCTTCATTCTTTCCTTGTCCTTCTGACTACGGGTGACCCTACACTCCCTCTTCTGTCTTTCTTTCCTTCATTCTTTCCTCTTCCTTTTGCCTGTGGGTGACTCTACACTGAGTGACAAGCCAGATGGTTTCCTGTACACCAGGAAACTATTTACTACGCTGGGTGGTAACCATAAAACCAAATTTTGGCACCTAGTGGTTTAGTGGGTAATTATTGCACTCCAATCGGATTGAGCCAGTGAAGGTTCACATCCAAGGGATGGTTGGGGTTGATTGCTCATGTAATGCCACTCAGGGATGATTGAGGCTGGTCACTCTCATCTTAAATGTCGGGACCAACTGCCTAGCCCCGGGCTCCTACGCTCCTCATAGGGCAATGTAGAATTGGATGATGGATGGATGGATATATATATATATATTCTATTCTATTCTATATACCTAGGCTGCTTCCCCCAAGGAAAGGGAGGTAGCCGAGACAGGACGACACACTCCCCATTAACTCATCCATTCAAACACATTCATTCGCATCTTAGCCCCAAAAGGGAGAACGGACAGATCCTCACCGCACCACACCACACAAGGGTCAACTGTGCAATGCAATCAGTGACATCCGCAGCAGGGCCCGACAGCAGAGCTGGTTTACCCCTGCCACATCATAACGGACCCATCTCCTTACCCGCACCTGACCTGACTAGCTGATCAGACCAAATGCGGGAGAATATCCCCTCAGGGCTGCGTCATCATTTATTCATTCACAATTTCTCTCCATTTATTTCTGTCACGCACAGCCACTATTCCTTGCTCAACAGACATCCCTCTCGCATCCAGCGCTCTCTTCACACTGTCCATCCATCCTATTCGTGGTCTTCCTCTCAGCCTTACACCTCTCACAGCAGATCTAGTAATCTTTTTCACCAATCACTCATTATCCATTCTCTCCATATGCCCAAACCATCGCAACACCCTCTGCTCAACTCTACCAGCCATCTCCCGAACAACTCCAGTTCTCCTTCGCACTTCATCATTTCGCACTCGATCCATATGCGTCACTCCACACATACTCCTCAGACACCTCATCTCCATTACATTCAAACTTTTCCTCTCTGCTACACCCATATTCCATGTTTCAGCCCCATATAACGCAGTCGGTACCACAACACCCTCATACAGCCTTCTCTTTACATCCATTCTAAGCGAACGACATCTAAACACTTTCATTCCTCCCAGCACCTTTCCTACTTCATTTATTCTAAACTTCACTTCTGCATCTATTCTTCCACCCACAACAACATGTGACCCTAGATATTTAAAACACTCTACCTCCTCAAGCAACTCGCCATTCAAAAGTATATTCATCCCCCTATATATATACTGTATATATATATATATATATATGTGTGTGTGTGTGTGTGTGTGTGTATTGCCAAACTCCTTAATCCTGAAAGGGCGGCGACAAACAAATCGCCTTCATGTTGCCATTTCCCCTCCATTTCACTGCCCTGCTCCCAGCTCACACCCTCCTCTCATATACCTCTCCATTCCATCCCTCCATCTCATCCTTGGCCTCCCTCCCTCTCTCCCCCTCCCTCCACCTTACTCACATACACTCTCCTCGTCAGTCTCTCACTCTCCATCCTCTCCACATGGCCAAACCACCTCAATGGGTTTCTCCTAACGCTTCCTATCACATCCACATCCACACCACAACGCTCCTTCACATCCTCATTTGTCAGTATCTCACTCCACGTGACTCCACAAGCTCCTCTCAAATAACTCATTTCCACTGCTCTCGCTCTTGACTTCTGTCCCTCCAACAAGATCCAAGCTTCACTTCCATACGTTAAAGTTGGTACTACAATACTGTCATGTAACTTTTTCACTTCCATGCTCACTTCCCTGTTTCTTATCACTGCTTTCTAGGAACCAGCAACCTTTCTTCCTTGTTGTACCCTTTCAAGCACTTCACCCTCTAAGCTTCCATCCTTATCATCACACTACCCAGGTTCTTAAACGCACTCCGTTACATTTCCCATTTCCTCTTTATCCAGGCTCACTGTGCATTCACTGACTTCACTTTTCTCGATGACCATAACCTTACTCTTACCTATCTTCACCTTTAGATTCCGTTTCTTACACACGCTCCTAAACTCACCCACCAAGCCTTGCAGCTCCTCTTCGTCTTCATTTACCGACACAGTACCATCTGCAAACAACAGTACAGGGAGTTTCCAAACACTGCCCTCTCTCATTAGGGCCGCTCCAACATCAACTGCCCTACCTTGTATCTCTTTTATAACCCCATCCATATACAGATTGAACAGTCATGGAGACATGACACATCCCTGTTTCAATCCAACCTTCAAATAAAAAAAATAACTCAGTTCACCATCCACATGCACTGCAGCCTTAACACACTCATACATACGCTTCACAGCATTCAACAACTTCCCATCTACTCCATATATTCTTAATACTTTTCACAATCCTTGTCTATCCACCCGGTCATGTGCTTTCTCCATATCCATGGAGGCCGCATACAACTTCTTTCCCTTCTCTAGAAACTTTTCCACTTAGTACCTATTAATAAATATCTGATCTTCACAACCTCTCCCTTTCCTAAAACCTCCCTGTTCTTCTCCAACTAGCTAATTCCTCTGTTACTTCACTGTCAATAAGTATCCTACCATACACTTTTCCTATTACACTAAGAAGAAAAATTCCCCTGTGATTACCACATACTTCTTTTTCCCCTTTTCCATTGTACAGGGGAATAATTGTACCTGACTTCCAATCCTCCGGGACTCTACCTTCCTCCCAGGCCAATCTGCACATCTTCCACATCCATTCTATCAGTATCTCTCCGCCATGCTTCAGCATTTCACCACACACTCCATCAATCCCTGGGGCTTTCCCCATTTTGACTTTCTTCGTTGCTTCCACAACTTCCATCCTACTGATTTTCCAGCAGTTCCCCAGCCACTTATACTCACATTACTTTTGTTCTCTATGTTCAACAATTCCTTAAAGTGTTCTCTTCATCTGCTCACGTTATCTGCCTTCTCCATTCGTAATCTACCCCAACTAACTTCTTTGGCACCGTGTCTAACTCTCTTTACCTCTTTCCAGAACATTTTCTTACATTCCCTCCACTTTACGCTCAAATTCTTTCCAAATTCCCCATCCACTCTCTTCTTACTCTCTCTTACTAATGTTTCCAGCTCTCTCTTCCTCTCTACATGTAAGTCTCTTTTCCATCTCTCAACTTCTTCCACGCCCCTGTTTCTCATCCAGTCACCGTATCTTTTGTGCCACAGCCTGTCTCACCTCTTTATTCCACCATGCTGTTCCTTGCACCCCTTTTTGTCTTCTCTTCACCCAACACACCACCACACATGCTGCACAAATTTCTTCTGTGAATATCTTGCACACATCTTCCATGTCCCCCATCTGCTCTAATCCATATTTACCCAATCGCTCCTCCAATTCTCTCTTATATTCTGTCTTTTTGTCATCCTCTTGTAACCTTTCCACCATCCTTGAATATACTACTTCCTCCTGTCTTTCCCTTCTATTTCTTCATTTCATTTGGACCTTGATTCTTACCACCACCAAGTGGTGGTCAGAAAGTCCACTCCCCCAACCTCTATATGATCTTGCATCCATTACGCATATATATATATATATATATATATATATATATATATATATATATATGTGTGTGTGTGTGTGTGTGTGTGTGTGTATGGTGAAATGCTGAAGCATGGGGGAGAGATAGTAGTAGAATGGATGTGGAAGATGTGCAGATTAGCCTGGGAGGAAGGTAGAGTCCCGGAGGATTGGAAGTCAGGTATAATTATTCCCTTGTACAAAGGAAAAACGGAAAAAGAAGTGTGTGGTAATCATAGGGTCATTTGTCTTCTTAGTATAATAGGAAAAGTGTATGGTAGGATACTTATTGACAGAGTTAGAGAAAGAACAGAGAAATTAGTTGAAGAACAGGGAGGCTTTAGGAAGGGAAGAGGTTGTGTAGATCAGATATTCATTCTTAGATCTTTAGTGGAAAAGTTTCTAGAGAAGGGAAAGAAGTTGTATGCGTCTTTCATGGATTTGGAGAAAGCATATGACAGGGTGGATAGACAAGGATTGTGGAAAGTGTTAAGAATATATGGAGTAGATGGGAAGTTGTTGAATGCTGTGAAGAGTATGTACGATGGTGCGAAGGCTGCAGTGCGTGTGGATGGTGAACTAAGTGAATTTTTCTCTTTGAAGGTTGGGTTGAAACAGGGATGTGTCATGTCTCCATGGTTGTTCAATCTGTACATGGATGGGGTAATAAAAGAGGTACAAGGTAGGGTAGTGGATGTTGGAGTGGCCCTGGTGAGAGAGGATAGTGTTTGGAAACTCCTGTACTGTTGTTTGCAGATGATACTGTGTTGTTGAGTGAAGACGAAGGGGAGCTGCAAGGCTTGGCGGATGAGTTTGGCAGAGTGTGTAAGAAACGGAATCTGAAGGTGAATGTGTCATAAAATGACTAAATGTCATAAAATACTTTGTGGTTCCTTTGTGGTTGAGTTATATATATATTAGACTTTGTGGACGAGCGGTTTTTATATCTTGGAGTAGCTTCCCATTTGTCATGTAGTGACAGGAGAGGTAAAGAATAGTAGGGGACTATTTTTATTTGTCTTGGAAATATTAACAAGTCTCTCACACAGAGCGGAGTATAGAGTCCCGCTAGCTATCTCTCTGTCTCGCTCTCGCTCCCTGTCTCTCTCTCTCTCAAGTTGCTAAGCCCTTCTCCCCATTACCTGCCTGTTTTATGGCTAACTTCCGTCTGAGTTCTCTTTCCTAAATTCTGGTGAAACAGAAGATGTATCACGTGTGTTCCCTGTGATGGAAAGTTCTAGAAGCCTGTGTGTGAGTATGTGTGTATGTGTGTGTATGGTCACTAGGCACTGTCTGTTTGCCTATCAAGCACTCCTTGAGTTAAGAGGGTGTAAGCATGTTTAGCATTGCTCGATTCTTGCAGACACAATACCTTCTCATCATCTGACTCCCTGCTTCTATCTGTCTCTCTCTCTATCTATTTATCTATCTATCTATTATGATTTGCAATTATAATATGGAGTCCTAACACAAATGTAGGGAAGAGTAAAGTGATGGTCTTTGAGAGAGGTGAAGTCAGTGAATGTACAGCGAGGTTGGATGGTGAGGAATTGGAAAATGTGAGTACGTTTAAGTACTTGGGTAGTGTGATGAGTAAGGATGGAGGTTTGGAGGGTGAAGTGCTTGAAAGGGTACAGCAGGGAAGAAAGGTTGCTGGTTCTTTGAAAGCAGTGATAAGAAACAGGGAAGTGAGCATGGAAGTGAAAAAGTTACTACATGACAGTATTGTGATACCAACTCTAACGTACGGAAGTGAAGCTTGGACGTTGTTGGAAGGACACAAGTCAAGAGTGAGAGCCGTGGAAATGAGTTATTTAAGAGGAGCCTGTGGAGTCACATGGAGAGATAGGCTGACGAATGAGGATATAAAGGAACGTTGTGGTGTTGATGTGGATGTGATAGGGAGCGTTATGAGGAACACACTGAGGTGGTTTGGCCATGTGGAGAGGATGGAGGGTGAAAGACTGACGAAGAGAGTGTATGTGAGTGAGGTGGAGGGGGGAAGAGGGAGGGGGAGGCCGAGGATGAGATGGAGGGATGGGGTGGAGAGGTATATGAGAGAGGGGGTGTGAGTTGGGAGCAGGGCAGTGAAATGGCGGGGGACAGGGCGACTTGGAGGCGATTTGTTTGAGGCCACCCCAAAAGGGATTTAGGCGTCTGGCAATAGATAGACAGATAGATAGATAGTATACAGGGAGAGAGAGAGAACGAGAGATTCATTATCATCATCAGCCCGTAACTCCTCTGCATGACATACGCCTCTCCCATACTTTTCCATTTATCCTGTCTTGTGCTATTTCTTTCCATTCCAAAACCCTCAGATCTCTGACGAATTTCTGTCTTCATTGCTTGCTCATTCTTTTTGTTTGGGACCCTATATCTCCTGATATAATTTTTACCCTCCACCTGACAAAGTCTGAGGAGGGTGTTGTTATGATTGGGATCAGCAGGTGTACGTCCTTAGAGTTGGGCGGCAGGGTGGCTGGCCAGGCATAGAGATTTCGTTTCTGGGCCAGAACTCAGAAAGTATTCACTACAGAGTCATGAAACTTCACATAGTTATGTGTCCTCTAGTGAACTAGAGCCTTGTGATAAGTAGAATGCTGTGTCTCAAGTAGTTTTTCTTTAAATAATGAAAAAGTAAAAAAAATAATTGTCCAGAGATTTCAATGCAACCTGTGCAAGGAATCTGAAGGACCCATGTTACGCCCACCTTTAAAAGAAAAGATTGGGGAGGAGGGTGAGGGCCGTTATGAGCTTGGTTAGGTGTGCAGGGAGGTGGGGGTATGTGCTTGGTCAGGTGGAGAGTTGCATCAGCGCGGTGTTGCCTATATATTATTTCATCACACCACCTGGTTGTTGCTCTTGTTCTGTTTTAATAAGTTACTACCCAGTGTGTTGTTTTGCTTGTCCGTCTATTGTTGTGTTTTCTCTAAATACGGCCCTCCCACTGACATTTCTTCTTTTTAATTGATTATATTATTGTTCTGTGCTTCAGTTTCTTACCTAATCCAAGCTGATTCTTTCTTATCTCTTAACGTGATTCCAGTATCAATCTTTCCATATCTCTCTGGGCATTTCATAACTTCCTTTCTAGTGGTTTGCCATCGTCCATGTCTCTGAGCCTTAAGTCATTACGGAGAGAATGCACTGAATAAAAAGTTTATGCTTTAAACACAACTGTAAAGTGTCCATTAATATGCCTACTCCAACCAAGCTTTTTATGTCAACTGTTTCAGATCCGAATGACTGGTTAGTATATACTGTACAGGTTGCCCTTGGTATACAAATTCATCCACTAATTCTAATGCTACATATTGGATTCTTACTTCCTGTTCATCAGTTTGGTTATTGATAATGAGTTTTGTCTTCTCATTTTCAGTCCTATGCAAAGACATTCTGTATTTAAATTTTCTGTCAAGTGTTGCAGTTATTTACCTGATCCTCTGAAGAGAACAATGTCATCTGCGAACCTGAGTTTATTCAGATATTGATCTCCCTTATTGCCCCCCCTTTTATTTTTTTACTCTAATTAACCCTCCATCGGTGCAGTGGGGTTTTAAAACACCGTTAGTGCGGTGGGATGTGATTTATCCAAGGCATTTTATTTTAATTCTTATTGGTATTTAAATTATTTAACTTGTGTTTCTGCACAATTTACTTTTCAATAAATATTTTAATACATTTATTTGAACAAGAAACACACTTAATATTACAAAAAAATTCATGTATTTATTCTCCTCCCCCCAAAAAATATTCATGTAGTTACTTCACACAACAACACATATGCATTTATTTCAGAAATTGACATTTTCATGAAGTTAATTCATAGATGATCATGTTCTTATCTATTTATTTCTCAAAGTAAAATACTCAGCATAAACAAAATTTATTCATTTATAAATATATGTGTAATGGAACTCACATAATGCTTGTATTGAACTTTTTTCACAACTAAATATATTCATGAATTTAGTTCACACAAAAAATATAATTTATTTACTTTACATATTAAGGTATATTCATGTATATTGTTCACAAAGAAACATAATAATATGTTTATCTTAGAGCAAAACATTATAATCTATTTACCTCACAAATGAATAATAAATGATAAACTAATAAGAAAGCCTAACAGAGTAAGATGATATATTACTGGGTAACCCATTCAGTGTTCACTACCTAGTTATCGCCACTGCTTGCATTCTCATCCTCATCATCCTCACCAGAGTAGTCAACACAAATCATGATAGAATGATCCTAGCAGATGGGCTTACAACACTTCTGACAGCTATTTTTTGTCTTACAATCCTTTGACCTGGGGCTCATTGCACATCTATGGAGGGAACCTTTAAGGTGGCGTTTTGGAGGTAATACCTTAGATGGTCCAGATGGTGACAAGGGTTGGATTTTCCTTTTCAAGTCTCTTCTCAAATCCAGTTTTGTCTTTCCGTGGTTGATATGGTCTTCTCTCAGCTTTATTCCTAATGTCTTCAGAAAATGACGGTGCTTGATGGTTGATTGAGAGTTTGCCATGAATACATCGAATGTATTTATTCCTGCAACATTATGGAGTAAAAAACTGTATGAAGTCAGATTCGAGCATTCCTGGAAACACTGTAGATTAAACACCACTGATCGCCACCCCTCCTTTCTCTGTTTTTTTTTTTTTCTTTGGCGTCTGCGTCAATTGCAGCATCATGATACATTGTGCCGAGAAGTACAACACATTTACGTTTCTTGCACATATAAGAAGGCAGTGTGACATATTTCTGGAAGCCAAACAAACTTGTGTAATGGTGCGGTGGGGTGTGCTGCACCCCAAGATGCAATTACTGTACGTCTTCTCCCCTCTGTGGCCAGCAAGAAACTGAGTGGGTTAATGTATCAGCTCCGTGGAGGTTCCCTGGAAATTACATGGAAGGGTGGCAGTATCACTGCTGCCAAACTCAAGATAACTGTAAGGAAACATCACTTAGGGCATGTCACACCCAGCCGCAACGACGGAAGGTTAACTTTTTTTCTGTAGCTACTTCTTCTAAGCATACTATAGACAATTTTGGTGCGATGATATCGCTTTTTTATACCATTTTATTGGGACTTTTGTCTTCCAATATTCTACTGTAGGTCTCATCCATACCTTGTATACGAATTGCACTGAGTACCGCTGTTGTTTCTGCTGAGCAGAAGGCTATTTCTTAATCAACTAGAATGGCACTCAGTACAGCGCATTCTTCCGCCAAGGCCCAACGTGCAGTTCCTTTTAATTCAATCAAGTCTAACCCAATCTAATCCAATATCAAATTCCTGGATCCGCATCTTTATCTGGATCCGCACCAAAATTTAATGGAGTCTATTCTGGGCCAAGGCCCATTCTTCTACCAAGTTTCGTGGAAATCCGTCCAGTAGTTTTTGTGTAATCTTGCTCACAAACCAACCAACCAACAAACAAAATAACGGACAGGGGTGAAAACATAACCTCCTTGGTGGAGGTAATTAAGGCAACACGCGAAGATTTCTGTACTCGTTTGTCTTCTCAGTTATTTACCTTATTGCATGTATTCGTATGTGGTCGATGCTTGAGAATCCTCTTCAAAAGTCTGCTTCTTCCCAAGCCTAACCAGAGTAGATTAGAGCCTAGTGCACCTGGAATTCTACTGGTGATGATCCTTGTGAATAATTTGTAAATAAATGGCAACAGGTTAATGGGGTGCTTCTGAAAAGCCTAGTATTCCGTCAGATGGCTCCACTGTAGCAGTAAACACATTCCTGCGCTGTATAAAAAGCATAATTTTATTTGTTAAATATTTACACGTGTGAAATTGTGAATCATGGTAATGTCATTTGCCGTAATATAAATAATACAAATAGAACACGTATATATAACTTATCATGAATTGTTTATATTTATCATAAACTGAAATTAAAATATCACTGATGGCATGTGATGGCAATCCGCCATTTCAGTGGTCCTATATTATTTAATTTCTGCTACATTTAGTGCAAGTTAGATTCTTAATACATAGTTTATTCACAGTGTAAAATACGCCTAGTGGGTATCTTGACTCATCCAGTCTCTATGTGGGCAGAAATTTAATATTGAGTAAATACAGGCATTCACCATCATAAATCATCCGGTCTCAGGAACCGTCCCAAAACCAAGATCGTTTACGCGTCATTCTTTGCCCGGTCTCACCGAGGACAGGCGACTGTGGAAGGTACACAAGCCAAGACATCGCCTCCAAGTGATCCACAAGATTCACACGGAGTCAAGTTCAGTATGCACGATTTTATATATATATATATATATATATATATATATATAAATATATATATATATATATATATATGCAAACGTGAGAACACATGACGAGTAAATACTACGGCATCCTCTTAAATGTCTACCCCCAGTGAGATTGCATCCAGGTCAAGAGGACTGGTATGTGCACAAGCTACTGACTCAATCAGTGGAAGATCTTACAAACATATGTGTGTGGACAGGTGGCCTGGAGACAGTTCTCACATGACCATACCTTTAGGGACTTGCCAAGAGGGGGCAATGTGTGTGAGATATTGATGATAAGATGACCTTAAGGTATTTATTTGGTAGGCACTTGATGAAATGTAAAAATTAAAATAACCACTAGTTCTCAACAGAAAAAGACAAAACTTCACTGTAACACTTTATTTGCACAAAGCTACAATGATACATATGAATATGACTCACTCGTGGTGCAAGGAAGCTGCAGGGGAAGGTCTCTCTCTCTCAGCTCAACAGTCAGAAACTCACATTACTGAACTATATGTGTTTGTGGGTGTGTCCATTTACGACAGTAATGTAACCAACGTAGGGTACAGGGACATGAGAAATGGGCGTAGCTTAGTTAACAGCTAGAGAGGCAAGATATGGGAATGACAATCACACAAAGATATCGCTCAGTGAAACACACTGCCTGTACATAGTCACTTATGAACCAATGAAGAATGTTATGAATTTAGCCTGTTTCTACTCTGAGTGAATCCGTGACATTACACGCCATCAAAATAAAATTTTTCATTGAAATTTGACATCCCTCGTGAAAAAACTTAAACACGGGACTGTCCTGTGGTGCGCATGCGTGAAGGAAGCGAGCAAAATGTTGAATGCCAGTATTTACTCAACATTAAATTTCTGCCCACATAGAAACTGGATGAGTCTAGATACCCACTAGGCGTACTTTACAGTCTGAACAGACAATGTATTAAGAACCAAATTTGCACTAAATGTAGCAGAAATTAAATAATATAGGGTCACTGGAAGGACGGGTTGCCATCACATGCCATCAGTGATATTTTAATTTCTGTTTATGATAAATATAAACACTTCACGATACGTTATATATACATGTTCTATTTGTATTATTTATATTTCGGCATATGACATTACCATGATCCACATTTTCACACAACAGTATAGATATTTAACAAAGAAAAATATGCTTTTTAAACAGTGCGGGGAATGTGTTTACTGCAACAGTGGAGCCATCTAGCGGAATACTAGCTTTAAAAGCACCCCATTGGTCAATAGGTTTTAAAGTTATATTGTCTCCTTTCTTCTGTATTAAATTATTACTGCATTTTTCCAGGTTGTCAGGACTTTTCCTTCTTTGAGACATTTTGTAATGAGTTTTGACAGCTTCCCAGGGCAACCTTTCCTGCATCTTTTATTAATTCCACTGTGATACCGCCTTCTCCTGATGCTCTACCTCTTTCCATAATTTTCAAAACTATTATTGTCTCTTTTTTAGTTATGGCTGGAATTTCTGTAGATATTGGGTTTCTTTTGACGCGTGTCTGTGGTCTGAGTTGTATTGATGGCCACAGAATTCTTCCACCATTTTGATTATAGCTTTCCTATATTGAGTTACTTCACTATTTGGTTTCTTTAAAGCACTGATCTGACTTTTCTTTATCCCTAGTCTCTTCTTTGTTGTCTTTACACTAGTTCCTGAAGTTAATGCTTCGTCAGTTTTCTGCACGTTAAATTTCCCCACATCTTCCTGCTTTTTTCTTATTCATGGTCTTTGTAAATTCTACTGCATCTATATCTCTAATTAAATATGGCTTTCATGTTTGTTTTTGCAGTAGTAGTTTCGTTTAGTCTGAGAGTTTGTTATTCTTATTCTTTACTGCCTTCCCTTCTTTTTCAAGTGCTGCTTCCTTCAGTATCTCAGTGAGGCTTTCAATTACTTGGTCCATGTTAACGCTTTCTTCATTGTTAAGTATTAAATCCCTGTTACTGATGCTGATATTAATTTTGTTTCTCTATTACACGAGTTAGGAAAGTTAAGAAGCATCATTTGTTCGAGGTTAGTCCTCTCTTTTCTTAAAATAATTATCGGTTAACATTTAATCCTTCTCTGATCACTACTAACATTTACTTTCTTGATGACTGGTACCTGTCTCATGATATGTTGGTAAGTAAGTATGAAATCAGTCGAATTTTTTTACGCCATCTGGAGAATTCCATGTGCATTTTGTATAGGATCTTTTCTCAAAGAATGTATTCGATTTGTCATAAACAGTTTCTGCCAATCCTACTAGAGCTTGACCTCTTTCATTCCTTGAGTCTACAACACAATTAACAACTAATGTCTCTCTTGCTACCTTTTTTCCTACTTTAATATTGAAGCCACCCATGATCACAGGAAAGTTGATCTTACTTATGTCAATAGTTGCCTGTACAGCTTCATAAACTTAACACCATCGTCATCACTATAACTACTTATTGGTGCATGCACTTGAACTACCTTTTATTGCTATCTGTCATTTAATTTGATAAGGTCAGTACCTACTCTTTCATATATACTAAAAATATTATACAATTTTCATCTCAAGATGTGTGTCAATTAAGAATCCTATTCCATGCACTTCTTACTACCATCATGTTTGCCTCTCCAGTACAACACATGTTTACTGTTTAATACTTTATGCTCTTCTCCTAATCGCCTGATTTCACTAAGTCCTACAACATCCCATCTGACAGTGGATAATTCTTTAAGCAGTACCGACTTGCGTTCTCAAAGTCCTTACATTGTGGGTGCAGATTTAAGTAACCTGTGGTGACCTAATCTTTTACCGCAGAGACTCTTAGCACCGCACGTTCCAGAGTTATTCTGATCGCCACCATAACCAGTGCCGGGTACTGAGGGCTTTTGTCTTAGGTGTCTGTTCATTGTTTTGTTTAGGAAGAAAAACAGCCAATATTACCCATCCTGGCTGGCTTGTGACTCAGATAGCGGGAATGCTTTTAGACTGTCTGCTGCTAACAGGCTTTTCCTGCTTGAGTTCCACCCACCTAGTCTGGTGTGTCGAAGTAGCACTCAAGTCTGCTCCCAAATGTATGGTAGCTCCAATAGCAGGCTGATCTCCACCCTCTAAGGGAAGTAAGGCATTAGGGGGCCCTACCAAAAACCTCCGTGCCTACCTCATCCCTACCCTCAAAAGGCCATCATCACACTTTCCAGCTCGGCTCTGGGACAGCAGGGTCACAGGGGAGGTGGGGGCTTCAGGTGGTTTTCCATCCTTCTCCGTGTCCTCCTTGTCCCTACCCCCAAAGAGCCACCACCAACTGGGGCTCTGGCTCACAAGGATCTTGGAGTTGGGGGATGAGGCGGCCTTGCCATCCTCCTCTGTGCCCTTCTCGCCCCACACCCAAAGGGGGAGATGTGAGCGGGGAGGAAACAGTCAACACATTCACTCTTGTTGGATGCGACTCAGATGAGGGGGAATGCTTTTAGTCTAACTGCTGTCAGTAGGCCATTCCAGCATGGCTTTACCTTATCCAGTCTGACCCTACTAGGTCGAAGCAGTACTCCAACGTGCTCACCACTACATGGTAGCACTCCACACACACACACACACACACATAATAAATAAAAGTAGTGATCAACCAAAGCTGTTTTACAGCTATATCAGAAGCAAAACCAAAGTAAAAGATATAATACAATCAATTACGGACGAGGGAATCACTTATACACAAGTGAAAGATATTTGTGAAGCACTTAATAAGAATTTCCAATTAGTTTTTACGGAAGAAAAAAAATTTGAGAGGGACTATGTGGAACATGCATGTCCACACATACTACCAGATATACAAATATCAGAAAAAGTAATACAGGAGGAGTTAAGTAGATTAGACAGAGGAAAAGCAAATAGTCCTGATGAAATTTCATGTTGGGTATTACGAGAATGTGCAAAGGAGTTAAGTAAATCATTATTTTTAATTTTCAAGAAATCCTTGAGTCAAAGTAAACTACCTGATATTTGGAAGAAAGCAAATATTGTCCCCTTATTCAAGAAAGGAAATAGACAAAATCCACTCGACTACCGACCAGTATCACTGACCAGTGTTGTAAGCAAGGCATTAGAAAAGCTTATAAGAAAAGCTTGGGTAAATCATCTAGAAGAACACAGTATGTTAACAGAAAGACAGTTTGGTTTCAGAAAAAGAAAATCACGTATTACTAATCTGTTGAGCTACTATGACAGAGTAACAAACACAATACAGGAAAGGGAAGGATGGGTGGACAGTATCTATTTAGATTTCAAGAAAGCTTTTGACACAGTACCACACCAAAGACTTTTATAGAAACAGTACCATCAAGGAGGAATTCGAGGCAAACTGTTTTGTTGGATGCAAGACTTTCTCATAAAAAGAGAAATGAGAACAGTACTAAGAGGAAACTACTCATCATGGAAAGAAGTGACTAGTGGAGTACCACAGGGTTCAGTGCTGGCACCAATCATGTTTTTAGTGTATATAAATGATATAAACAGTAACACTGGAAATGAGAGCTATCTGAATATGTTTGCAGATGATGCAAAAATACAAAGGAGAATTACTAACACAGACTCTTGTAAAGAGCTACAAGAAGAATTAAATAAACTTCATGAATGGAGTAGTACATGGCAAATGGAATTCAATGTGGACAAGTGTCATGTAATCAAGTTTGGTAAAAGTGGAAAAAGACCTGATTGGGATTATAAGTTAGGAAATAAAACCCTATACACATCAGAAAGAGAGAAAGACCTAGGTGTGATTATCAATAACAGACTATCTCCGGCTGACCACATCAGCGAGAAGGTACGGAACATGTATACACTGCTTGCAAATATGAGAATAGCATTCACATACATAAATGAGGACATGCTAAGAAGGATAATAAGATTATTCATTAGACCAACCCTGGAATATGCATCAGTAGTCTGGAGTCCTCATCTCAAAAAACACATGGACAAGATTGAAAAAGTTCAAAGGGCCGCTACAAGATGGATACCAAGCTTAAGGGATCTAAGCTACGAAGAAAGACTAAATAAACTGAATCTACCAACACTACAGGAGAGAAGGAAAAGAGGTGACATGATAATGCTATATAAGTGCATATCAGGGAAGGAGAAAATAGACATAAATGATTACTTAACATATGGAGAAGCATCACAAGAGGACACTGCAAAAAACTGCATAAGAAGAGAGGTGATAAAGACGTAAGAAAATTCAGTTTCCCAAACAGAGCAATTGATCAATGGAATGCACTACCGAATGAAATAGTGTGTGCCAAAACAATTCACAAATTTAAGGATATGTACGATAAATATGGTTTAAGACACGGGACAGTACGAGCTTGACTCATTCCTGTAAAGATACAATTAGGTAAGAACAATTAGGTAAGAACACACACACACACACACACTTATATAAGACAGATGGATAGATAGATATACCCCAAATAATTTTATCCTGCTGTGAGAAATCCTGGCAGTTAAAATGGTTAATTCAGCCATGCACTGACCCGATCTGATTGATGCCAACGAAGATGAGTGCTGAGTACAGCCATCCAGGCACCCATGGGTCGTCCAGGTGAAGGGGGAAGCATAGGCCGTTGGTGCCGTAGAACCCTTGACGGCTGTGATAGTATACCACTGTGGGAGAGAGGAAGGGGGTATTAAAGTTGAAGCATAGGCCGTTGGTGCCGTAGAACCCTTGACGGCTGTGATAATATGAAGGAGTACGGAATGGGAGTATTAGACACACACACACACACACACACACACACACACACACACACACACACACACACACAGACTTGGACGTAGGGTGGTAGTACAGCCTATTTCGTAATTTAGTGTGGCAGAAGTACAAGAACTAAAGCAGAAGCTTCAGGGCCCTTCAATTGTTGTCTTTCTATTAATGGCTTTTGGCGTGGTGTGTGATGTGGCGAGGTGTGGCTTTGTTAACATCGCTAAAGCTTACGAAATTGAAGTTCTTCGTTTCAGAAATATTTCAAAAAAAGACAAACAGAGAAAACCGCTCATAGAGATGACCACCAATCAAAAAGTAAAGATCATTAATACGGACAATCTCTTATCACAGGGCGTAGAAGATCAAAGAAAGCTTCCATTGACAAGAGGATGAGAAGAAATTAAGTTTTCAGTAACCATTTTTGTGCATCACCCATTTTGCATTTTACCCCAACTAACTTCAGATTGTTTTACTGATCTCAAGAGACACATGGGGGACCATTAATGAGAAAAATTATAACAGGTATCTTTTAATTACTCATTGACTGAGACTTTTCTTCTTTTTATGTTATTTTAGCTAACGTGTACTGATATTACTAGGCTTAAGGGAGTTCAATGACACTAAAATTCTCGAAAATTACCACGATTAACGTTTTGGCCAAGATTCAAATATTTCTTATGACAGTCCAGCTTGCGAAGGACAGTTTTATTTAATTAAAGGATTCAAGAACTTAAACCACTAAGAAGAGGTCAGGACGCAGGAGAACAACTTTGGTAATTGACGAGGATAGTCAAGATTTTGTGGAGCTTTATGAGGCGTGAACGAATTTTGATAATAATTGTCCTTATTATTCTATGACTCCTATTTCAGTTATCCTTTTCAAAGTACTCTCCTCCTGCATCCACAACCACTTGTTCCACAGTTCCTGTCACTGTTGGAGGCATCACGGGAATTCTTTCTTGATGCTGCTCATGATGCTCGTTGTTGCAGGTGAGATATATTCAGTCCCGGCAAAACCATGTCCTCTCACCACGAACTTCAGTTTGGGTGACAAACGATAGTGTTATAGTTACAAGTGAAAAAGGTGGAAGTGGTACTAATTATTTTCTCTCTCTCTCTCTCTCTCTCTCTCTCTCTCTCTCTCTCAGTTTTAAACTGATTAGTAATATCTCTGCATGGCTGGGGGAATTGCCGCGGTGAGGCACCTTCTGGCCGTTACATTGTCTCATCAGATGTTTCAAAACGCCCAAGTAGAAAGGTGCAACAACAGTAGTTCATATGGGAAGGTGTTCTGTGTGCACAATCCCTCCCATGACAAAAAATGCGAACACGAGGAATTTCGCTTGCGCTCTTGACTGATATTAGTCCATCAAAAACATCTTCCTAATTGCTGTGAATCAATATTATAATGATCCGTTTTCTATATGTTTGTTGGTTTGTCCTCTTGTTACCGTAACACAGCAAAAACGGCGCATTGTAGCGCAATTTTTGCCACAGCAAGGTGCCGCTATAATGCTCTAACTCCAGCAAAACCGTTTCCAGTTCAATCGGGCCACCGGTTCCCGAGTTATGACTCATTTCTGGCCTTTTGACATCAAGCAGCTTCGGCGGCCTTTAGGCGGATCACTTTCTTTGTGGGTGTTGAAGTTATGGTAACACACCCAAAACTGCGCAAAGTAGTGCAATTTTTGTTGCAGCAAGGTACCGTTAAAATACTCTAACATGAAGAATAAAACAGTTCCCAGTCCACCTGGGCCACCGGTTCCCGAGATATGACTCATTTCTGGCCTTTTGACATTAAGCGGAAAGGCCGCCTTCGGTGGCCTTTAAACGAGTAAATAATAATCGGTGGGTCACATACTCTTAGTCTTGCCCTCGTTATGGTGAACCCTCACGTATTATCGTGTTGTTCGGTGACATATGTCAACTGGTGAGTAGCTGACGTACTACATAGAATGGAGCAAAGAACTGGCAACTAATTATACAATGGTGGAAATATTATCAGAACTTCTATGTAACATAGGTGGTGAGTGTATGGATTAGAAAGTAACATACGTCGTGAGTGTATGGATTAGAAAGGTACAGTCAGTTTGGGTACAGGATGACAGCTTGAGAAGCTGACAAGGATAACAGCAAAATGTTACGGAGTTTGAAAGGATGTGCACCTGTGGCATCGGATAGTGTGATATCAGTTATCTTAGAAAAAGTCAGGACCATTTTAATACCAGAGCAGGACAGCCTAGGGCAGCGTTTCTTAACCTTTTCTGACTTCAGCACCCCCTGCAGTAAGGCCGCACAGTCCAGCACCCCCTTACATCTGGTTACTGGGACTACAGTTGCTACACTGCTACAGTTACTACACTACTACAAGGATAAAGTGAAGTACTCCTTGACAATCTATTTTATACATTCTCCAAAAACAAAATATCAACGATGCCAATACTAAGCAAAACCAATATATGTTGCATTTTCCAGCACCCCCTAAAATTGACTTCAGCACCCCCTGGGGGTGCTAGCACCCCAGGTTAAGAAACGCTGGCCTAGGGTCTCCCAGGTGACATGTAACTCCTTGAATGTAATTATGTATTATTTTAATTTTCTATTATCTCCAGACAGCTTTATTTAGGTTTGGAAGGATCTCTGTCAGTAAAGATGATGGTGAAGGCTTTCTCTAACCCATCCAGTCCTAAAACTCCCTCCAAGGCTGCGTAAAATCATTTTCAGTGGTGATGCAACAAAAATCAAATCCAGAGGTTTTACCTGGAGTGATGGCCAGCGTGATGCCAGTAGCCCAGATACAAACCAGTGCAACCTTAGTGCCACAAAGGGACAGCTTAGGGGCTCCCAGGGGCCACGTGATGCACAGCCAACGCTCCACAGACATGAACGACAGCAGCAGCACAGATACCTGCCACAAAGAATAAAATTCCATGTATTAGGGAAGGAACGCACTGTGATTTACGTAGCCTAGCCCCGAGTCCCTACGCCCCGAAGGTAGCAATATGAGACTGAAACGTACCGTTTGCTGGAACAGTAACTGAAGAGAAACTTAGCATTTTAGGTTATATGCTCTTCCAAGACAAAGCTGACTAAGGATGTTAAATCAAGTTCCCAGCAAAGGTTTATGTCCGACCCTGGGTATAGACTGCGCAGCCTGTTCCCCAAGACTAGCAGTCCTACGTGTCACACACTAACACATATCACCACTTAACTCTAATATCTAGTTTCCATGTTGAATATACGAGACGCTTGTGCCATTCAGGACTGGCATGATGGCATTAGCTGAGGCACTTGTATATAATGGGGAGTTTTGAGAAAGAATTTTAAATTCAGGTTTAACAAATTCAGGTCATCAACCTATTACCTGCCCCAGCCTACGATCAACACTATATCCTATCGGACAGGCGATTTGGGACTGATATGGTAAGACTTGATGTTCGAGTCAGTTTAAAGCAATGAGTAGGAGAGCCTCCATGCTCGACCCAGGCTACCTTGACGAAACTTAGCCAAAATACTAACTCACGTTAACCTGGCCTGACGTCATAACCAAGTTCACGGCAAGAATGCACTGCCACGAAACCTTCAAGTAGATGGCGTGCTTGCTGTACTATGATTTGACCTGATATACATGACCTGACCCAACCTAATTTCAACGAACCAAAGTTGAGCTAAGTTATCCTGATTTAACATAACCTAGCCAAACCAAATCTAACATAACCTAAACAAACCAAATCTAACATAACCTAAACAAACCAAATCTAACATAACCTAAACCAACCAAATCTAACATAACCTAAACAAACCAAATCTAACATAACCTAAACAAACCAAATCTAACTTAACCTCACCAAAACAAACGTAGCCTAACTGAACCAAAGCTGACCTAACCAAACTTAATTTAACCTAACCAAGGTTAAAGTACCTTAGCCTAGGCAAACCTAACCCAACCCAGCCAAAACTAACGTATCCTAACCTTGCCTAACTAAGCCAAAGCTGCCCTAACCTAACCAAAACACACCTAACCAACGTCAACCTAACGAAAGCAAAGATAACCTTTCCTAACCTATTCTAATCTATTCTAACACAGCTAACCTCTGCTGATGTCATAGCCAGGATGCCGGTAAGGGTGCACTGCCACGACCCCATCCAGTAGTAGGCGTGCTGGCTGTACTCTGACCGGAACTGCACATCCTTCACCGCCACCACCATCAGGTACAACCCAGTCAGCAGGTCGGCAACTGGGGAGGCAGAGACACAAGCCACCAGGGTCAAACCATCGTAGTCTACCTGGCACAGGATAATATAAAGTAATCATTTACACCGTCTGGTGTTAGCGCGAGTGAAATACCTGCGTGAGTCTATGGCACTGAAAAGAGTTAATCAAGATCATGCTTAACCCTCTGCCTGCCAAAATTTCCCTCAGCTGAATAAATCGTTTGGTTGCAACCTGAGTAGAGCACCAATGTTGGGCCATGACAGTCAGAGGGTTAATGATGTGAGGGATGTAGGCTTGTTCTTTACCCTTAACCCCTTCAGCCAGATGGCGATTTTATATCGCCTTCTTGCCATCTCCAAACGATTTTACCACAGCTTTGGAGAAACTTTTTGAACTGAAGGTGTTAGATTTAATCTTCAGTAATCTTTTCGCCGGTAGTACAGACTTGATCCAGACTGAAAACATTCGTATGGGGACAACAGAATTTAAATAAAAAAAAAATAAGTCATGGGACTGAGCAGGTTATACGTTGTAAGCAACAGCAGTCTTAGTTCCAGAACCCTACACCTCCAAGAGGTATATAAGGGACTGATTGGTACCGTCACTGGATTACTGTAGGTACTGTTCAAAATTATTTTCTATGTTGTCCTCTGAGTACTGAAATGACAACCTGTCCATGTGTGCTTCATCTTCACAAGTCACAGTTTTGGTACAAATATATATTGTCATTATTGAGTACATGGTACTTTTGTCCCATTTATAACTGGTGTGATGGTATAAGCGGAGGCGTTAACTCGGTCAAAGGCCCAGATGAGACATATTGTCAGGAGTCAAGAGGGGTGAATCAGAGCACAAAATAGAATGCAGGGACCGTTGATTGTCCCATCGCTCGGCAAGGTAGACCCAGATTATTGAACAACAACAACAACTGCAAAACGCTTTCTCTAAGCTAAACAAAATTGTCAGTTATCTGCAATTTTAATGATATAATAACAGGACATAGAAATGAAGAAGCTAACACTTTCAGTTGCATACGTATCATTGTTTTTCTTCATAAGTTTAGACAAATTAATTAAGCATAGGGAAGGTGTCTAGTACTCAGAAAATCAGTGAAGGAACTATAGAGCTCCTCTAGTTTGGAAAACCTCACCTAACATACGTAAAATAGTCTGAAGATAGCAGTAGAGTAAAATACATCATCGTTCAAGGGACTGTAAACAGAAAATATGGAGCACATTAACTTGATGTTGCTGGACGTGGGGATTGCGAGTGGAAGTTGTTAACGAAAGGGTCATCAGTTAGGTACACAGTTTGAAGACTGTGTCATGGTTGCGTACAATTTCGATGAACCATTGTATGAGGTAAGAATGAATCACCTTGATTAGTAAATAAATCGACCCCTCCAGAGTAACTACCTTTAGCCATCAAGTGGAGTAAAAGAGGGTTGAACTAATGCACATTAGTGAAGGAATTATTGATTGCAATCTAAACTGTGTTGTATGAATGAACATTGATAAAATTCGATACGATATAACTAACCCATAATCCCACCTCTGGCTACGCCCCCTAGATACCAACCCCTTCCCACCTGTTTTCCCCCACGGACCTGTACCCACCTTGACAAAATTTCCCTCATGGACCTGTTTTCTCCCTTGGACCTGATTTCCTCCATGAACCTATTTTCTCCCTGGGACCTGATTTCCTCCATGAACCTATTTTCTCCCTTGGACCTGATTTTCCTGAACCAATTACCCCCATCAACCTATTTTTCCTCATGGACATGTTCTTCATATGGCCCTGTGTTCCCCCGTGGACCTATTTTCATTATGGACCTATTTTCATTATGGACCTATTTTCATTATGGACCTATTTCCATTATGGACCTATTTCTCACTATGAACCTGTTTTCATTATGGACCTATTTCTCACTATGGACCTATTTTCATTATGGACCTATTTCTCACTATGGACCTGTTTTCATTATGGACCTATTTTCATTATGGACCTATTTTCATTATGGACCTATTTCTCACTGTGGACCTGTTTTCATTATGGACCTATTTTTCACTGTGGACCTGTTTTCATTATGGACCTATTTCTCACTATGGACCTATTTGCGCTATTGTACCTATGTTTCCCGAAGGACCTATTTTTTTCCATAGACATATTTTCCACCATGAACCTCCTTTTCACCCTAGACCCATCTTCCCTCCATGAACCTGTTTCCATCCATGTGTAGGGACGCCCAAACACTGGATAATGTTACAGATGCCAATCATGCCAAAGCTAACACTTGTGAGGCAAGAACCAATAAACAAATGAGCCAGGCATCTCCTCGCGCTCCGAGCCTACCTGACATATGCATTAATCTTGGAGTAGGATCAGGTGGCATCGACGAAGGAGGAGAAGGAAATGGAGAAGAGGAAAAAGAAGTGTTATACACAGAGATTGTTGTAAGTTGATGAAGGTGGCGTCGAAAGCTGTTAAAAGTAGGCATCATGATGAGATTAGAACAAAAGCACAGGAAACATGAGAAGATGCAGAGAAGATTTAGAGATGGTAGGGGACAAGGAAAATCACAGAAGAGTGAGGAAATAAGGAACGAAAATAGGAAAGGACAGTAAAATATTCGAAAGCACTTGAGACTTTTAATGTAGGCCAGATTCTTGTGGAGTACCAAGGAGCCTTTGTGGGGCGTGGAGTGAAAACATGAGTTATGGGAGAGGGTATTGCTCCAATGAATCATCAATTATAATAAGAGATCACAAGAAAGGCACCCCTAAAAGCATTATTAACTTCAGTAAGGGTCGTGAGAAAGGTCCCTAAAAGCATCATTGATTTTAGTAACAGGTCACGAGAAGTGTACCTATAAATGTAACATTATTTTTAAGTATAAGTGATTCAAGTATGGGACAAGACAGCTCGAGTATGGGGCAAGAGTATGACCAAGCAGAGAACAGTATTAGGTGGCTGGCACATAGGACATACTTGAGGAGTGTCACAGAGGCACTGCAGTCCTGCTGAGGGAAGCAGGCAGTAACACGACCATGGGCAGCAAACAGAATTTGGCGAGTGGAAGTTGTTAAGAGTGAGAGATTTGTGAGTGTACAAGACAAAGGAATTTCACATGCCCTGAGCGTCATTTAAAACGCCAGTTAACTTCTGCTCAGTATCCAGTAATAATTAATGTCAGTCCTTGGTCGTGGGGATAATTATCGTGGTTATTCTTGTAGTGATTAAGAATTCAAGTAAACATACAATACTCAGAAGTGAGTCATTATGTGACATTTAATGTTTTTGTAATTACCTGTAATTGAGCTAAATCTTCATCCACTAAGTGACTTGTTTCCACTGGTGTTGCTAAAGTAATGTAGCTGTCTTATACAAAGTTCATAATAGTAGAAAACCTATCTGTGTTTTGGAACCTCAGTGTGTGTGAAGCAGTTTTCCTTGTAGTTCGGGAGGGAATTGGGACAGAAAGGGATACACAGTGTCACATTGCCATAACTTTAATTTTACAAATTCTCTCTGGACTTCTTTCTACACTCCATACTGCAATTGTTCTCATGCTATCAATCCATTTAAATAGCAGTCAGATATCGTGCTCAGTAAATATGAGTGCAAAGCATGTAAATGATTACTGAGGCAGTGTAGGGTGCAACACATGAACTTGTTTCCTTCCACGGATCTATTTTTCCCTACATGAGCCTATTTTCCCACTGTGGACCACCTCTACCCCTTGATCCTGTTATCTCCATGGACCTCTTAGTTCATGAACCTATTTTCCCCATGGACCCTTTTTTCTCTCATGGGCCTATTTTCACCATGGGGCCTATTTTCTCTCATGGACCTATTTTCACCATGGACCCTATTTTCTCTCATGGACCTATTTTCACCATGGACCCTATTTTCTCTCATGGACCTATTTTCACCATGGACCCTATTTTCTTTCATGGACCCTATTTTCCCCATGGACCCTATTTTCTCTCATGGACCTATTTTCACCATGGAACTATTTTCTCATCTGGACCTATTTCCCTCGTTGAATCTATTTCTCCCCTTTGACGTAATTTGTCCATGTATCTACTTTGTCCAGGGACCTACTTCGATCATGGACCTGTTTTCTCTAATGAATCTATGTTTTCCTCACTGGGCCACATTGAATCCGCATATGCAGCTAAGTTATCCCCAGAACCTATTTCCTCACCCAACTACCACCCACGCACCTACCCTGCCCATCCACCCACTCACCCTACCCACCTACTCATGCACCCCACCCACTCATTCACCCACCCACACACCCACCCTGCTCACCTGCTCACCCACACACCTGCTCAACCACCAACCCTCCTGCCCTGCCAACCCATACATCCACCTGATTCATCCTGACAATCCACTCATCCCTCTACCCACCCATCCAGCCCACCCACTGACCCACCCTACCCACCCACTCACCTTGTTCATCCATTCACTCACTTACGCACTCATCCCCCCTACCCATTCATTCATCCACCCGCCAACCCACCTGCCCCACCTAGCCATCCTTCTACCCACCCACCCACCAACTCACCTGCCCTTTATATCTATTCACCTACTCACCCACCTGCCCTGCCCACCCACTCACACACACCATTCCCACCCACTCTCCTACCCTGCCTAGTCACCCATTCACTCTCCCCACCCAATCACACACCCTCCACCCGCCATGCCCACCAATACACTCACCCTACCCCATCCGCCCCAACATCGCCCACCCACCCCAACCACCCCACCCACCGTGCCCACCTGCACCACCTACCCCGTTCACCCTGCCCACTCCATCCCCTGCCTACCCATCCATCTCATATACCCACTACCCTACTCACACAGCCACCAAGCTCCACCATGATGACTTATAAGTTTCCACAGAGAGAGAGAGAGAGAGAGAGAGAGAGAGAGAGAGAGAGAGAGAGAGAGAGAGAGAGAGAGAGAGACAGACAGACAGACAGACAGACAGACAGAGAATGAGACAGACAGACAGACAGACAGCCAGACAGTCAGAGACAGAGACAGAGACAGACAGACAGAAAGACAGACAGACAAAGACAGAGAAGAGGAGGGGTCGGCACAGCTGTTTATATAGTATAGATTCATGACATTATTAAGTATATTGTATTCTTTTAGCCTTTGGATCAAGATGACGTTTTTTTAATACATTCTTGGTATCATTACATGATTTTATGGAGAAAAATATAACTTAATATTTGCCAGAGTCTCCCAGGGGCTGACCTAGGAATGCCAATCTCTTACTGACTTACTGGTGGATCACCGTAGAACTAGCCTTTCGCAGTCCCCTAGAGACTCTAGGACAGTTACAAGAGTCATCCTGGGACTCCCTAGATTATCCTGAGGTTCCTTCGTTAAAGGTTCGTTGGAGGATTTAGGATCCTCTTTTGGCCCCGTGAAACGCAGGTAGATGTTCCCGCAGAGTTATACCAAATTATGTGTTGTTCCGATTGTTGACAGATTTCGGTTGACCCTTCCCCGAGTGTCACGCAGCAAACAACTTGGCTGTTCAGCCTCTATGGACCATTTTCGGCTTTTATAATTTTACCTTTCCCTGCTCTCTCTCTCTCTCTCTCTCTCTCTCTCTCTCTCTCTCTCTCTCTCTCTCTCTCTCTCTCAACATCTACCATCTCTTCTGTCTACATCAGTCGGCTCCGTGTGTGATGATCATCTTGCCTCACCTGCCAGATTGCGTATGAAGAGGGAGAGTATCTTGTTATCATCCCTGGAGAAGACCCTACCGGCCAGCACTGTAAGGTTGCCCACCAATGTTGTCAGAGCCACCAGCCACACCGCCACACGCAGCTCCCTGCCAACCAGCAGGTGTTGGAACGACGACACACCTGCAGCCACCAAGACATCTGTGTCAGACAGGTGTGCAAAGGTGCATGGATGTGGCAGTGGTTGTGGATAGGTGTGGGTGGGTGTGCAAGGGTGGAGGTGGGTGCATGGATGTGGCAGTGGGTGTGGATGAGTGTGCGTGGGTGTGCAAGGGTGGAGGTGGGTGCATGGATGTGGCAGTGGGTGTGGACAGGTGTGGGTGGGTGTGCAAGGGTGGAGGTGGGTGCGTGGATGTGCAGTGGGTGTGGATGAGTGTGGGTGGGTGTGCAAGGGTGGAGGTGGGTGCATGGATGTGGCAGTGGGTATGGACAAGGTATGAATGGATGTGCAAAAGTGGAGGTGGGAAAATGGATGTGACATTGGACATGAGTAGGTGTGGATGGGTGTGAAGAAACTGATTGGTTAGGGACTGGATTCAACTAATTGAACAAGACAACCCCAGCAGACTCGAGGACACGTGTGCGTATCAGATGTGTAAAGGTGGGAATGGGTAAACAGAAGTGGATGGTTGTATAAAGGGGTGTAAGAGATAGACTGGCTGGGGCTGGAGGCAAGTGGACAGGTGTGTGAGGCAGGTGTGTGCGAGAAGTGTGCAAGGGCGGCAGTGGGCATATCGATGTGGGAGACACAATGAAGGGATGGATGTGTGTGTGTGTGTGTGTGTGTGTGTGTGTGTGTGTGTGTGTGTGTGTGTGTGTGTGTGTGTGTGTGTGTGTTTGTGTGTGTGTTTGTGTGTGTGTTTGTCAATAGGAGTGGGACACCATGGAAGTGAGGGAACAATGACACAACTGCTAAGATGTGGACATGTATATGGGGGAAGGCATGCACAGGTGGGAGTGAGCATATTATAGGTCAGGGATCCTCTGTTACATTCTCCGAAGGTCCAATCATATTATCTTCCTTTGTGGCGGAGGTCCAGATGAAAAATCTTATATTTAATATCACTAATGGAATGAAACACTTTCATCTATGGTAATATAATGTGACTGTGCGGAAAGTTAATACTCTGACAGAATAAAAAATAAGTTTTAAAGTAAATATTTTCTTCTCCTGTTAGTAACGTGGTTAAGTAAGACAAAAGAGTCTACTCTCCACACTCCCAACTTCTCAAAAAGACAATATGAAACTTATATATTGAACAAATTACTACTGCCTTCCTTACATAATCATAGTCACTTTAGCACTTCCACCACCACTTTAGCACCATACCGTGTACCTGTGAACAGTGCCCGTGAACTGTCAGTATCCCTCTGTCAACTCATCATTTGAAATGGGTAATGGCAACAGTCTGCGGGTACGTGCAATGCAGCATGTTAAATACAGTATTCCGGCGGCGAGGACTTCTGTTCTGTTTTTAACAGTGTTATCCTGACGAGATGGCATTGATAATATGCTATTAAGAAATATGAAACGCTTGTTACTATGAGTGGTGTGAGCATCGATAATAGCTGGAAAAAATAGTGGCCTCTTATTTTATCATTAGTCTTACTAGTCTGCATTATAGCCACGAAATGGACGTTTTTATCACATCAGTACCTAAACATAATTTATAACGGCAGGCGGATAAAGTGAAATTTATTTGAGCCGCATTGTGGGCGAAGTTCATCCAAAGATGTTAAGTACTGCGACTCTTTAATTTGAGGAGGATACTGAATAATCAGTGATGGAAGTCATTGGGGTCCATATCAAAGCTCGTCTGGGTCCGGATTCGGACCACGGTCTGCCATTTCAGTACCACTGTTATAGATGGTTGGTGGAAAGGGTACGTTAAGGTAGGGTGTGGATGAGTGTGTGGATGTGTAGGTAAGAGCTTCGAAAGAGTATTTGTGTATGTAGATTTGGGGTGAAGGAGTGGGGAATAGCTGTGTGGTGATGAGGGAGCGGGGGAGTGCAGATATGAACAACGGTGAGGATTTTCATTGAGACGGTTGTGATTGTGATTGATTGATTGATTGAGTGTGTGTGTGTGTGTGTGTGTGTGTGTGTGTGTGTGTGTGTGTGTGTGTGACTAGTAGTGACTGTGGTGGCGAGGGGGTTTAGAATGTTGGTGTGGGTTAATATGTGTGAACTGTGTGAATCAATGGATGGATGAGAGACTTAAAGTAAATGGATTGGGTAATGGTTGCATTCATTTTTGTATTTCAAAGAGAAATAGAGACTAAATGGATGAAAAAAAAAAAAAATCCTTTCCAGGGATATCTAGGACAGATGAAATCAAAATCTGTTACTTTCAATATCTTTGCCAGAGGAAAATACAGACTAAGAAAGATAATTTCAGACTTGCCACTTTGTATACACTGACTGTAGAACTGTGAGTAAGTTATTAGGAACATGGATGTCAGTTCACCTGTTGTCAGTCTTGTTCTAGGGGAAGACTGTGACTCGGCAAATCTTGATCATCAGTCTTAATGACCGCCCTGAACCTGATAAGCATAAATCTAACTTTTCCTTTATTTTTCTCCTTTGCAAAATAGTAGAACCGATAGGAGGTGAAACTAAACAAGAAGACGGCTTATATTTTATGCCTATCGACTGCACGAGGGTCATGAAGGCAGACAGTCTACATCTGCTAAGTCCCAATCCTCCCCTCGATACGACCTGCAGTAGTCAGTGTTACGTCTGATCCCCAGTTGTACTGCTGGGTGAACAGGGATAAAAGGGGAACAAACTTAGTCCACCAGTCTGACCGGCGCCAGAATCACACTCAGGTTCTTTCAGTTGCGAGCTGGATGTGCTGGCCAGTGCACCTCGAATCTAGCCGACCCTCTGATCAATGCCACACTTTTTGGCTTGTGAGTTACTGGTGTAATCCCTTAACCCATGACGACTTTTACATTTTAATCAGGCTACCATTGGGCGACTTTATCCAACGTGGTTTGATGGAAGATGTAATTATGTAACCTATCCAGTCTGAAAAGTCTCTCTTGAGCCAAATAAAATCCCCGGATGATACCAAGAAGAGAACAAAAAGACGTATCCGTAGTTATCGTAAGCTGAATAAATCGTTTGACTGAACCAAGAATAAACAAAAAATAGCCTATACTATCGTAGTTATCCCTAAGCTGGATAAAACCGTCTGGTAGCATCAGAAGCAGAAAAACAAACTAGGAGGGGAGGCATTACAGTAGTGAATCCGAAGTTGAATAAAATAAGTTGCTGCAAGAAAATTAGGTAATCGTAGTGAAGTGGTTAATTTTCTTTGTGCGGTGCATGCAAACCAAAAGGCGGTGTTGACAATATCAAAATGTTCTGTAACTTGATAGGAAACAATGCTTAACGGTATGACATGAATAACTTAAAAGGCACATTAAATATATAGTTTTTGCCTCAAGCTTTAATTGGTTTGAGTGAATGTCAGCGTTAAATGAAGGCATGTGATGAGGGAGTGTTGGTGTGGATAGCTTTGTGTGCGTTAAATGAAGGCATGTGATGAGGGAGTGTTGGTGTGGATAGCTTTGTGTGCGTTAAATGAAGGCATGTGATGAGGGAGTGTTGGTGTGGATAGCTTTGTGTGCGTTAAATGAAGGCATGTGATGAGGGAGTGTTGGTGTGGATAGCTTTGTGTGCGTTAAATGAAAGCATGTGATGAGGGAGTGTTGGTGTGCATAGCTTTGTGTGCGTTAAATGAAGGTATGTGATGAGGGAGTGTTGGTGTGGATAGCTTTGTGTGCGTTAAATGAAGGCATGTGATGAGGGAGTGTTGGTGTGGATAGCTTTGTGTGCGTTAAATGAAGGCATGTGATGAGGGAGTGTTGGTGTGGATAGCTTTGTGTGCGTTAAATGAAGGCATGTGATGAGGGAGTGTTGGTGTGGACAGCTTTGTGGTATTTGTGTGGAGACGTGGGTAGCGATGGGTTGCAGTTGTTAGGAAGAAGGAGGATTTCCAGTTTATACCTTTTATAAATACTTCAACTGCATTTATCTGTCTGTCTGATTGTCTGTCTACCTATCTGTCAATCAGTCTGTTTGTCAGTCTATCTGTCTATCATTGTCTATACGCCTATATCTATCTATTTATCATTGTCTATATGCCTGTCTCTGTCTATTTATCCATCCATCTATGTATCTATCATTGTCTGTACGTCCCTGTCTACATATCTGTCTATCTGACTGTGTGTGTGTCTGTCTGACTGTTTATCCGTCACTGTCTACACTCCTCTATTTCTCTGTTTATCAATCTAGGTAGCTAGCTAAACGTCTCTATCTATCTACCAACTGTATTTATCAGTCTACAGGCATTTTTCTATCTATCTATCTATTCGTATATCTATCCCCTATATCTGTCTATCTGACACTTATAATGGAGGGGTTGGCGAGTGGTATTTCTTATCCCTACACGTCCAAGTCCCTTTGGCTTCAAGAAAAATGACGAGATAAGAGTAAAATATTTTGTAGTGAAATCTTAAGTTGCAATAAATCTCTAAGGAAGTGGTGCTAGGAAGTCCCTACACAAGTGACAATACGGCTTATCTTCTTTAGCCAGAGGACGTTACATTCTTGTCGTCCTTCCTGCTAGTAGGCGATTTATTCAGCCTAGAAGAGACCCCATTTAGTAAACGGCTGATGAAGGCTTTATCTAACCCTTCTAACTTGAATAGTCTCTCTACCTGATTTTCTTCGCTCAGAAATGGCAAAAATATAATGAACAGGTACAATAATACTAGATAAATGCCAGAGCTTCAGGGACTTAATATGGGGCTTGGCTAAAGTGGCTACAGTCGACGGGCGTGAAGTGCCAGCACCACAGCCCTAATATGGCCCTTTAACTCACTGAACACTTCCTGAGTGAAACGACTCGTGTCCGATATTCGTTGCTCAGAAACAGACGGACAGGGTGGCCTCTACAGTACACATGCTTTTTGCCTCTAAAAATAAGTAAGCTTATTGAACTGAAGCCGTTAAAGAAAGCAGCTTTTATGATGATGATGATGATGATGTAGCCTATAGATTGACAGGACTGATACTCAGGTATAGTACTTTCATCCTTATGCTTAAAATTTAAATTGCTAATAGGAAGAAGAAAGTCACATATTCTGACAGACATTTATGGACCGTCTTTGGTTATTGCTTTTGATCAGCCTGCATCCCACATTACAGAGTGCAGTCAGCAATGACAAACAGAGGCCAGGCAGGTTCTGACTTCACCACGTACTTCAGAAATTGGTCAGTTATCTTTCGATGTAGCCGACTGAATCTGTTGACGTATTATCGTAGCATGTTCATAATATTTTAAAATGATTTAATTCAACTTAGAGAAGGCCTTTGGTACCCGAGGAGTTAACGAACACTTTATCTAACCCGTCCGATTCGGAATGAAATGCTAAATACGGCATCGGATTGAAGAGGTTTATGTTAATGGTTTCTGCTCAAACTTTAACACCAAGAGTCTGAGCCGTATTCTAGTTGTCTTTCAGTACGAGAGTTGGTAACATCTCACCCTTAAATATTTGTACTGTTTATTATTTCTTGACATCCTCTTGGTGATGTATGTATTATCGACATGTTTTGCATCAGTAATATGCAAGAGGATGTTAGTTGCTTCCATACAATGATGCAATTTGAAGTTTATGCTCCCACTAAGCGGCTATATTCAGCTGAAGAGACATTCTGATCTGTTTGAATGAGGCATGGAGAACAGAAATTAAATATATCTATATCAATCATTCAATCTACTTATCTATCTGTATCTATATATCTATCCATGTATCTATTATCTGTATCTCTCTCTCTCTCTCTCTCTCTCTCTGTATATATATATATATATATATATATATATATATATATATATATATATATATATATATATATATATATATATAAAGTAATCCCTCCAATATCCGAAGTAATAGAGCCATAGGCATGTCCGGATAGTGGTCCTGTCCGGATATTGGGCCCCAGCCTTCTGGACCTGTACTTATGGACCCTAACTCAGAAAAACACCTACACAACTCCCTCTGGACATGCATAGCACCTATTTAAGACCCAAATCACACCAATAAGAGACATAAAAGATTGAAATAAATGCAAAAGAACCAGAGAATGAGGTTTTAGAGGTGTGTTTATACAATATTAAACATGCTGGGTACTTACAACAAGTCCCTGGCTCCTGAACTGGTACTTATGGACCCTAACTCAGAAAAACACCTACACAACTCCCTCTGGACATGCATAGCACCTATTTAAGACCCAAATCACACCAATAAGGGACATAAAAGACTGAAATGAATGCAAAAGAACCAGAGAATGAGGTTTTAGAGGTGAGTTTATACAATATTAAACATTCTGGGTACTTACAACAAGTCCCTGGCTCCTGGACTGGTTTGAACCGCCAGTTTGCAGTCCACAGTTAATCCTTTGCACTCTAACTTCTAATTTCTTAACACCGCACAACACTGTAAATTCCTGTGCGTTCTAGTGTCGAGATATTGCAGTTTATTCACTGTTTATTCACAAAAAAACGAGCACATGTGGCTTGCATTGCGATAAGCATCTGCTCTCAATCGGAGTTAGGCTGTGATTGTTCATGATAGGGTAACAGAGATGCCAGATCGCAATGGCCACATTATCAAACTCCTCAATTTTCATTTCCATTTCTAACTTTTCATTACCAAATTCGTAAAGCTAGCATCTGTTC
The DNA here is from genome assembly GCF_032717465.1 of Coenobita brevimanus. Classification (NCBI taxonomy): domain Eukaryota; kingdom Metazoa; phylum Arthropoda; class Malacostraca; order Decapoda; family Coenobitidae; genus Coenobita; species Coenobita brevimanus. The sequence continues at coordinate 6,644,163 of NC_137066.1, forward strand.
TTCACTAATTATATATACAAGAGGAAATACATGTAATCACTCTTCTTATACTTAACAGCATGTTGATTATTATCACGCTATATAGGCTACCAAATTAATCAGAGAGAGCAAACAATCCACCATGTCCATCCTGTGTATCCTCACACATGTGAAAAATCCATTTGGTATTGTATTATTCTGATTCATCACCAAATTTTTCAATACCAAATTGGCCCACATTTGGTAATGAAAAATACCAAATGGCAACCCTGACAGGGGAGGAGGGAGGGGGGAGGAAGGAAGGGGTGAAGGGCCCATTGTGTAACAGCTGTTCGGCGCCGCGCGGCAATTTCAAATTACGGGTGGGAAAAAAGTCGTTTTTTCTTCGAATTTTTTGTGATTTTTGGCCCATTTTGGGAATATCTTATCCCGGGACGATTATGTCCGGTTAGTGGGGATGTCCGGATAGTGGGCGTCCGGATATTAGAGGGATTACATATTATATATATATATACAGTACACATATATTTGTATATATGTATATTTATATATATAAAACTGTTGTAAAGACGATATTTTTGCAACCTATACTTAGTCTGTATAGATGAAGGATCAGGAAGTCAGGGAAACGAAGGTGCTTTAGGTCACGCCCCAGCACTGCGGCGACCGAGAATTGTCACAGGCATGGCGTTGTTGAGATGATACACCTCTCTCTCTCTCTCTCTCCTTCAATAAGCCCCCTAAGCAGCGTCTTGTCTCTGTTGTCCACTACCAGACAATAGAAAGGGGGGGGGAGGTCCAGGGAAGGACTAAGCAGACAATGTGATTATGTCAGGCGTCGACGAAGGACAAAGGCAGAGCGTCGTTACTGTACAGCCAGTGCCAGCAATGAACTTGGAGACAGCTACTACAGCAGTGACTATCCTGCCTTGTGTCACACCAGGCATAGCAGACCCATTCAACCCTCCCCTCAAACATCTGTGGCAAGCTATCCCTTACAGATATAATCTGCAATAACCTCCTAACCACAAAACGTCTCCCCCAAGCTGAATAAAATCGTCTGGTAGTAGCAGGAATATTATTAATGTTACGGCATCGTACTGAAGGTGTTCATGCCTGATAACTATAAAAGAAAAAAAAAAAAAACTCAGAGAAAGATGTGCTACGATGTCTGCTGAACTAATGATAATACAATTCTTTAACATGAGGGGTAAATAATGAGGAAAATGGAGAGCGGAAAAAGAGGAAGAGAAAGTGGCTGGGAGAAGGAAGGTCAAAGGAAAGAGGAAACGGTGATGAAGAGAGAGAGAGAGAGAGAGACTGACTGACTGACAGACAGACAGACAGACAGACAAAATTTTACGGGTATTTATAATTGAACTGCACCTCGCAATTCTCACTGATGTATTGCTCTTTGGAATGGGATGAAATAATAAAGTGAGGTAAACGAAGCAAATTATGGCAACTCAACCCTGGAACTTGAATTCGAAGCACAAATGTCGGGTTTTAGCGAGATTGTTTAATTATTAATTAATCCACAGCCCGTAGATGTAACATTCCAGAAGAACATATTTCGAGGCTGGGTATTTTAACAGATTTTTGTACGGCTCTGGGCATAGGCTATACCGTCCATTCCCTAAGATCCAGCATATCTGTGCGTTACACACCTTCACACGTCACCACCAGGGCACCAGTGGTCACCGTTCATAAAGAATACATGGCAGGATTATCTTATCCAGAACTAGAGTACTGGCATTAACGGATTTTTATTTAATGGTGAGTCAGGCGGTTTTGCAGTAGATCTGTTACGACAGTTTTAACGACATTCAAATAATCCAGATATTTCCTACCCCAGCTTGGGATCGAGTTTGCGTCATCTCAGACAACAGCCAACTGCTGTATGCATTCCAACACCACCTGCCCCGAGTGAATTATTATATCTTGAAAAAAAAAAAAAAATGTTATGAACGTACGCTTAATTAACCTGACTTCCTCTGAGCAAGAATTTTAACCTCTTCAACTGATATATCTATCTATCTATCTATATCTATATCTATCTATCTATCTATCTATATATATATTTATGTATATGTATATCTATCTATCTATATATCATCCAATCTTACATTGGCCCATGAGGAGCGTAGGAGCCCGGGGCTGGGCAGTTGGTCCCGACATTTAAGATGACAGTGACCAGCCTCATTCATCCCTGGGTGGCGTTACATGAGCGATCAACCCCAACCACCCCTTGGATATAAACCTTCATCGGCTCAATCCGATTGGAGCGCAATAATTACCCACTAAACCACCAGGCTAACTTTAGACGGTTTCTTTCAGTTAAGGAAATCATGATGTGAAGGGATTTATGGAAACGGCAAACCCGTCATTACATATGGGTTTCAAAATGTTAACAAAATTGTCTGGAGGCAGCAAATATTAATATATGCAAAAAGAGGAGAAAGAAACTTCCTCGATCAAAGAGCTACGCTTTCGGTATAATTTTCTCTCAATATTCCTGTTATCTTTTAGGTGCATTCTCTGCCACCAGACAGTTTTATTCAGCGTTAATAAAGGGCAATTAGTGCAGCGGTAACTGAATGCCAACCCCTCCAGCTGAAAAGACTGGCTAGTAAGAATAATACGAACAGCACGTCCTCGGGCTGAAGGTAAGGGAAGGCTGGAGAAAAAGACCTTCAGTTGCTTACCCACTGTAATCCTTCACGCAATTTAGGTCTTTAAGCCTGTGGCAGGGTACTCACCCACCTTGCTCTTTCCATAACTTCAGTCTTTGTATATGTAGCAGGGTACTCACACACCGCGCTCCGTTCTCTATCTTAGGTCTTTAAGCCTGTGGCAGGGTACTCACCCATTGTGCCCCTTTCCGTAATTTGGACCTTTGAGCCTGTGGCAGGCCTACCGCGCTCCTTTCCGCAACTTAGGCCTTTAAGTCTATGGCGGGTTATTAAAATACAGGACCACAGTATCATCCATGTTACTGTAGTCACCTCCTCTTGGTGCTTCTCTAGGCACTCATTATAACCACCAACCCACAAATTGTGGACGGACACCTGAGTCTTGTGGCGCCAACTGCCCGCACCGGGATTTGAACCCCGGCGTTAAAGGGTAGGCAGCTTTGTGGCAAGGAACGCTAACTACTCAGCTACCACGTTGGGTTAGTAAAATCGTCCAGCAGCAGCCAACATATAATGCACTAAAAATATCTATACTGAAGGGTTTAACTAATAACCGCTTCATCTGTGCCAGAGGATGATATGGGCGGACGATTGTTTATAAACATCGCCTTTTGAAGGCAGTCAAAGTTTTGGTGTTGGGTGGATTATCTCGCTTCTATGGTTATCAGTTTTTTCACCTGTGATTTTAGAGTATGTAGAATCTGATGAAAATAATGGATATAGAAAAAATCCCAGGGAGAAAACAGAATATCATGTAACAATGTTACTGTATAACAAGATTATGTGGGAGTTAGAATATGTGTGTGTGACAATTCTTCCTAATGACTTCTCACTGTGGATAAGGACTGTCACCTGACCGACCCACCAGTGATGACGTCATACTGCCATTTGTGATATTTAGAGCCAATGCTTCTTTCTTAACTAAGCCCTTTCAGTGCGATGAAGTCCTCCATATATTATACTTCCCACCACCTAACAATTATGTTTAGATTAAGAGAAGTGTATAGTATTGAGAGTAGTAAAAACGAAATCCATTAAATATAAAAGAATTGTTTCTCTAAGTTAAATAAAATCACTAACCAGTAACAACAGGTTCATCGTGCTGAAGTGGCTGTGTATCGGTACATAATGTTACCGTAGAAATTTGGTAACTCGTCTGATCAAATTGCAAAAGCTAGTCAACAAGTCTGTAGATTCTAAACCCAAGTTTTCACAGTCCTCTATCACCTAAACTTAAATAATTTGGAACTTGATCAATGGACAACACCTGCACGTTAACTGGATAACATTAGCCCTGTCTGTTAGGACATTTCTAGTATTCTGCTTCAGCTAAAGACAGATGATTAGAATCACCTGAGAAAGAACACTGGGGTTTGACGTTGTCATTACTGTCACCATTATTACTCATGCCATGGGCAACTCGGAGTATTCTAACGCATTCGAGATGATTTTTTTTTTTTTTTACCTAAATGGGAAACATGGGAACTGAGTGTGCTAAAATTCTCTTTATTTAATATAAATTCATCCTGAAGTTGCATTACTAAAACTAACTACGTGAAGGTGTAAGTAATCCTCTACTTTTGGACGTTCGTTTATTGTACGCCTACAACTTTTTGGGACGATAGGCCGCCATACCTCTGGACATCAACCGTACAGAAACAGACGCGTCATATCGTCATCCAATGCTTCAGAAAACGTCGCTAAAGACTGAAAGCTGTCCGCATCATTGCGCAGTCAGTTTTATTAACACATCCGTAAGATGATACTGCAATCTCAAATGAAGACGAAGAAGAACTGCAAGGCTTGGTGAATGAGTTTGGGAGAGTGTGTAAGAAACGGAATCTAGAGGTGAATATAGGGAAAGATAAAGTTGTGATTTTCGAGAGAAATGAAGCCACTGAATGCCATTGAGGCTGGATAGTGAGGAAATGGAAAATGTGAGTGCATTTAATTACTTGGGTAGTGCGATGATTAAGGATGGAAGTTTACTGGATGAAAAGTTTTAACGGGCACCACAGGGAAGAAAAGTTGCTGGTTCACTTAAAGCAGTGATAATAAATAAGGTAGTGAGCATGGAAGTAAAAAAGTTGTTGCATAATAGTACTGTGATACCAACTCTAACGTATGGAAGCGAAGCTTGAACCTTGTTGGAAGAACACAAGTCAAGAGTGAGAGCAGTGGAAATGAGTTATCCAAGAGGAGCATGTATAACTACATAGAGGGGGAGACTGACAAATAAGAAAGTGAAGAAGCATTGTGATGTGACTGTGAACTTAATAGAAAGCGTTAGGAGAAACACACTGAGGTGGATTGGCCATGTGGAGAGGATGGAGAGTGGAGACTAACGAGGAGAACGTATGTGAGTGAGGTGGAGGAGGGGGGACCGGGAGAAGGAGACCGAACTTGAGATGGAGGGATGGGGGGGAGAGGTATATAACAGAAGGGGGTGTAAGTTGGGGAAATGGCAATGAAATGGCAGGGGACAGGGCGACATGGAGGAGATTTGTTTGTGGCCATCCCGTACAGGATTAAGGCGTCTGGCTATAGGCAGACAGATAGGCAGAAGATCTCAAGAAAGGTGCTTACCATCAGTTTTGGGTCTGCAGTCTTTAACATGAAGGACGTAACCACAGTAGCGGAATCTCTTGAAGTATCTGAAATTGTAATTATATCTATTATTACTTCGTTAACATAATGGATGGTATTCTTGTTGACTTGGTACATTTCCTCTTCCTCTGTGATGCACTTTGTCTATTATATCTTAACCGCCTTCAGTATGACACCGTCTTTTAGTCTTGCTTTTACCAGAGAATGTTTATCAAGACCTAGGAAAGACCTTTCGTATTGATGGAGTTTATGATGGCTGCATCTAACCCCTCCAGTTCGAAAAATATCTCCTACGCTGGATAATACCGTGTGTTGCCAGCAAGAATTATAGGGAGGGGGGGATCAGTCTTAATAAAGGATTACCATCCTCATGTATAAAAATATATTTATTATAAGACATAGAATTCATACAAGATTAAAGTGTAACACACACACACACACACACACACACACACACACACACACACACACACACACACACACACAGCAAAACAATGACCCGTTCTCGCTTGACGAGTGCGGATGTAATAATCTGTTGCTGGTCATCCTATTACCCACTTCAGTACGATAAGGTCTTCTTCATTTTGTTCTTGCTGCCCACGGACTATTGCATTTGATTTTTGAACTGGAGGCGATAACTTTATTACGCCTCCAGTTCACAAAGCAAATTAACTCCTTCATTATGAGAGGTTTTCCCAAATCTGAGCAATATCGCTTGCCAGTAGCAAAAATAAATTAAAAAGTCCTAGGACAGAAATAATTAATCGCAGAATGTTAACTGCAGAATATGATGATGGTGATGATAATGATGATTTCAGAGAAGTTCTAATTATTGGATCTGAATAAAGAAATATGAGCGATAATGATGATAGGCATAAACACAAATCCTCAAAACACGTTATTAATCACAGCATCACCGACAAGGTGTATAAATCCAGTAAAAACGCCTTTGTCGGCGAGGTACGAGCGAGGCCATTTAAATCTGAAAGCATTGAAATGTCGCCTTACACCCCAGAGATGCCTAGAGTATATTGATAGTTATCCACCTACCAAGTTGCATGCCTTTACGACAAAGTATCTGGCCTGTGGCCCTCTTTTGAAGATTTTGGACATGATGTACTTCGCGCGTGTCACGTGCCACGTGCACTGCCTGGGTGTGATGAAACCTGTCAAAAACAAATGTTACAGAATAGGGCTATCATATGGTGCAAACATGCAGTGATTGGCCCTGTGGTTGCTAAGATATAAGCTTCTCAAAAGCAATACGGTCGGGCCTGGTCAGGCAGGCCAGGTTGGACTGGGCAGAGTTGGGTCGCTCATATGTGGGATAATGCCACTACCTGAAGAGAGACTGGTGAGGGCTTCGCCCTCGCTCGTAATAATGATAGATGCCGTCCTGAAAAAACACGGCAAATTGAGAGGAAAAAACGTTGGTCTCATCTGAAGAAATAATCAAGTGATATGGCGAATAAGCATTAAGATTCTTTATGAATACTTCCTCTGCTGGTGTAATATACTGTAAACTGTTGCACATAGTAATTGTTTTAATAATAATAAACTGCTGATACTACTGTTGATTACTGGCAATACAAACTGGTGCTACTGATCATTTTGATATACACCATCACTATTGATATACACTGTTTCCTGTGTATACTGTAACATAAAGTGTTGTTACTCACACGTGTTGCATGTTGGCAGCCGCGGGTCCTTGGGTGAGGTCTGTGGAGATGTTGCTGAGGAAGTCTGAACTCAACTCCACCCTCTCCAACACTCTGAGGGGCAGGCAGGAATGCAGTGTTACAGTCGCTTTGTTTTTACCTGACGGAACTGGGTCACCTTCAATCCTTCAATACTAAGTGGGAGTGGCATGAATGTGGACGATTCTTATTTATGAGGTAGGAATAACTCTCCTTGGCTACTTACTATAGTCGGTTTGAGTTTACCTGACGGAACTAAACGTCTCCCACAACCTGCATGCTAAGTCTTGGGTGCGTGAAATTCAATGAGTCTCTGATATGAGGCACGAAATATTCTTGGTTACTGGTCAAATTGATCCCCAGTATGACTACAACTGGCCAGCAATAGACTGAAACAAGTTAGGAATCTTTGCCATATTACATTAAAGACGTTCTTAATGTGGCAACCTCCACTATACCTTTTTTACCTTAACCTGGCCCAGATTTTTGTCTTTTTGCAGTTTGTTTCATGTACCAGAATGGAGGAAAGGATAATGCTTCGGCTCTACATCCTTTCCACAGCACTTCTTTGTGGCCAGCATCGTATTCTGGTAATGTTTTGTTACAAGTTGGCAATCGACATGGAGGGATGGCAATTTTAATCAGTGTTGGAGTAAAAGAGTATAGTAATAAAGGCTGTGTTCTCTTGGGCTTTCGAGGTTTTCTGGCATCTCTCCATTAACGACCTTCATGACATATTACACCTTGATATTCCCCCTGTGAAAGAATTATGCCACATACTGCTTCCCTCCTTCCTCCTTCCCTCACCCACACCGCGATATAACATGTGTCCTCGATCTCATCGAACCCTGAAGAGGGTTCACGTCTGCCCAAACTCACATATCCTAAAAAAGAAAAAAAAGAAGAAGAAGAAGAACACTATTTTACTTTCTGGATATTCGTCTTGTATTTAAATAATTCACAACACTGAGACCGACACATACACCTTTTCTTTCCATATTTTTCAACCACTGATATGATTTGCATTAACACAATACAACAGAACACCGACGGATGGTATGAAGAGAGAGAGAGAGAGAGAGAGAGAGAGAGAGAGAGAGAGAGAGAGAGAGAGAGATAGAGAGAGAGTGTGTATAAATATCTGACGAGGTTTGTGTCTGGTGTACTGAGGAAAAAAGAAAACTAGAATGACAAATAGAATCGGTTATGACAGGGCACGTGTGTGTGTGTGTGTGTGTGTGTGTGTGTGTGTGTGTGTGTGTGTGTGTGTGTGTGTGTGTGTGTGTGTGTGTGTGTGTGTGAAATAAGTATCATGCTTGCAATGCAGAATCAGGATATGAAAAGGCAAGTATCTACAGTAAAAATAGCAATCCCGGGGAAAGGATGCTGTCTCCTGTAGTCCGTTTTAAGGTTGTCATGCTCGTATAACTCACTATTAGTTGAATAAATCCCTTTGGCAAAAGTCGAACAGAATACTTGGTTTTCCCGTCAGCGAGAGAGTTTATGATCAAAGTTTTCATTCTCACGCTGCCATGGCTGAGTGTCATCTGAATAAAACCTTTTGCCGTTAGTTGAAGTAGAGTATTATAGTTGTCCTGGCCATGGCAGTAGTAAGTTTCCTGATGAAGTTGTCACACCCGTCTTGCAGCGGAGTGGTTGATAATACTACAGCGCTATGCCTCTACCATTTTACTTCATCACATTTTCCCTCGTGCAGTCGATATGCATAGACGTATCTCTTTTCACTTTGTTTTTTCATTACTGTGTCGGTGAACCGGTATCTGAGTGTAAAGCCAACTACTGTGGATGGTAGACTATTCTGGGAGATTATATTGCTTTATAATAACTACTTCATGTGTGTGTGCGATTCTGGGGACTGATTCGCTTATTCTGCCTGTCACTGTCTATCAACAGGCACGTATCTGCCTATCTATCTATCTATCTATCTATCTGTTGACTGGCTCTGCGTCCAATGAGGGGTGGTCTCGAAAAAATAATGTCCAGGAGTTTTTGTCAGAACTCAGAAATTATTTTTTTTCCCCACGGTACACCACCCTCCCTTCCCTACTCTCGCACTTTACCTCTCGATCTTGTTCTACGTCTCCCTTTCCCTTTCCTAACCACCTCACCCTAATACAACCATCAAAATACAGGTAAGCTAACGCAGGACATTATTGTACAGTCGGGAAAAATATCAGCAGCCAGCGTTCAATCCCTTCCCTTAGCATTCTTAGGCTTTTGTAGCTCACTATTTGTTGAGTAAAATCGTCTGAGTTACCTGGAATAGAATCAAAGAGTTACCCCGACCACGAGAGGGTAATAAAACATATCTCGAGTAAGTATTTCTTTGCGACTAGTTCATTTGTTAACTTTATTTAGGCTATTATAAGACCATTTCTTTCATTTCATATAAATTCTGGCTAATAAAACACACAACTTTTTAAATATGATGTATTTTTCAGTTCATTGCTGTAATCTACGGACGACTTTGTAGGACTTGATATAGAGTTTTCCAGCAGGAGGTACTAGATCTAGCCCACATTATCCCATTCCATACTAGATTTCCTTTCTTTGCTGAATGTAATTGTGTAGAGGTAACAAAAATAAAGATGATTTCTACCACATCGAAGTGAATACGTTAATATTGACAAGGGTAACTATTTTTGGATTTTAAAATTCACTCTCAGATTAATAAAATCATGTTGTGTTACCTGGAATATAAAAAAATGTGTTGTCTTGGTCATGAGAAGGTTAACATCAGCCCAGTTACATTTTTTTTTTTTAATGTTATTCCTGCTGCCATCAGACGATCTATTCAGCTTAGGAGTGGCATTTTGAATTGGAGGGGTTGCATGCAGCCTTCGTTAATCCGTTCATTACGAGAGATCCTTCCTAAGCTGAATAAGGTCTGAAGGTAGAACGAATAAATCGTTAAAGGACCTGACTCACCCGATTCTGTGGGTTTATGTTACTGCCCGTGGTGTACTTATAAAGTTTATATTTTGCTGCTTGGCAGACGACTATATTGAGCTCAGAAAAGACTGTTGGAACTGCAACGGTTAGATACAGTTTTCAATTTCCCTTTATGGCCCAGTGATGGTGTTTATGGCCCAGTGATGGTGTTTATGGCCATACGGCAGTGTTTATGGCCCAGTGATGGTGTTTATGACCATACGGCAGTGTTTATGGCCCAGTGACGGAGTTTATGGCCATACAGTGATGTTTATGGCCCAGTGATGGAGTTTATGGCCATACAGTGGTGTTTATGGCCCAGTGATGGAGTTTATGGCCATACAGTGGTGTTTATGGCCCAGTGATGGAGTTTATGGCCATACGGTGGTGTCTATGGCCATATGGCAGTGTTTATGGCCCAATGATGGAGTTTATGGCCATACGGTTGTGTTTATGGCCCAGTGATGGAGTTTATGGCCATACAGTGGTGTTTATGGCCATATGGCAGTGTTTATGGCGCAGTGATGGTGCTTATGGCCATACGGCAGTGTTTATGGCCCAGTGATGGAGTTTATGGCTATACGGTGGTGTTTATGGCCCAGTGATGGAGTTTATGGCCTTACGGTGGTGTTTATAGCCATACGGTGGTGTTTATGGCCCAGTGATGGAGTTTAAGTCCTTACGGTGGTGTTTATGGCCCAGTGATGGAGTTTATGGCCATACAGTGGTGTTTATGGCCCAGTGATGGAGTTTATGGCCATACAGTGGTGTTTATGGCCCAGTGATGGAGTTTATGGCCATACAGTGGTGTTTATGGCCCAGTGATGGAGTTTATGGCCATACAGTGGTGTTTATGGCCCAGTGATGGAGTTTATGGCCATACAGTGGTGATTATGACCCAGTGATGGAGTTTATGGCCATACAGTGGTGTTTATGGCCTTACGGTGGTGTTTATGGCCATAAGGCGGTGATTATGGCTCAATGTCTCATAAGGCCATATGGCGGTGATTATGGCCATATGGTGGTGTTTATGGCCATATGGTGGTGTGTATGGCCCAGTACTTGATGGTGTTTAAGGCCATGACCATGTGGAGGTGTGTATAACCATGTGGAGGTGTGTATAACCATGTGGAGGTGTGTATAACCATGTGCTGGTGTGTATAACCATGTGGTGGAGTTAACAACTATTCTGTGGTGTTTATAATCACGTAATTGTGTTTATGGCTATGTGGAGGAGTTATAACCATGGGGTGGAGTTTGTGACCATGTGGTTGTGGTTATGACCATGTAATGGTGTTTACTGTCGTGTGATGATGTTTATGACCCCGATCATGTGCAGGTGTTTATACCATGTGATGGTGTTTATACCATGTGGTGGTGTTTATACCATGTGGTGGTGTTTATACCATGTTGTAGTGTTTATACCATGTGATGGTGTTTATACCATGTGATGGTGTTTATACCATGTGGTGGTGTTTATACCATGTGGTGGTGTTTATACCATGTGGTGGTGTCTCTGGCCATGTGGTGAGTTTTAAGAACAAAAGTTGTGGTGTTTATGTTTGGGGAGGCGGTGGCTGAATCAGTAGACAGGCGGCCTGCAGTCCTAATGGACCCACAATGGAATCCTGGCTGGGGCAGGGAACACTTTAAAGATTTGTATTTCATAAAAAAGCAGACTTTACTGATCTACCAGAAGACCCGCCGACGTGTCGTAAAAATACTCCCACTAATACCAGTACACCAATCGAGTATGAGACAGCCCTAGCATATATTCAATATGGACGGTGGTTGTTAGCGCCGAAGTGGTGACATGTAGAGGTGTGTAGGAGGACTACTGGGCCATGAGATAGGTCTCTGAAGTCTTTGCCCAGAGTCAGACACAAAAAAGAAAATGGTTGTTTTCATGCTCATGACCATGTAATGCTCTGTATGACCATGTAATGTTGGATGTGGCCATTATCATGTGATGGTGTTCATGACCATGTGGCTGAGTTTATGATCCCTCATGTGGTGGTGTTTATGATCATTTAATTGTTTAATTATCTTACAATATTGGGATGTCCTGGGTATCTGTCTGCACTGGTTGATGCCAGAACCAAATACAGCGACAAGCTTGAATGCTGAGGAGTTCTGCACAGCGTCCTATCAGACATGCAGCGTTGCAGTCAAGATTGACAGCCAAGAACCAGTGTAAAGAATATCACTAAATGTGTTGTGGACTGGCCTGTTGCTTATACATCTTGTTTATACAGTATATGAAATTAATAATAGAACAGAATTATTTTTAGCTGTCTTACTTAATTCAGGGGAAACCTGTAATTTTATGACGTAACTAGGAGGCAGGGCGGGGAGATATGCCCCAGCCACCAAAGGGGGCTTAACCCTAAAAAGGTTGAGGACCACTTTCTTATACTGACTACAATCGTCTGGAATTAGCGAGAAGAAGCCAGTTCAACACACCACCAGATTCAGTGTTAAGTATACGACCGAGAGTTCAATTAAATCTATAAATCAAGCTGACAATACTTACAGTGATTTGAGGCTTGGAAGTTGACTGAATGTGGTGACTGGAGATGTTAACAGTGGATTGCCCTCGAGGTTCCTGTAGGGGAGAGAGAGAGAGAGAGAGAGAGAGAATATTGGAAAATTAGAATACTTCTTTCTAATATGAAAAACATGATAGTCCGGCACAGTAAGGAAGCTGGGAAGTGATGTATAGAGTTTAAAAAATCGAAACCATGACCATATACAAAAATACTATGATTCCAGGTGTTCTTTATCTTTTACAAATGAAAACGAAGAATTTTGGACCATTGGACTATATCTTTTGTTTCAATAATCATACAGTATGATGAATTATGCTGCCCATTAAAGTATCATAAACAATTTTCACCTTCATCACTCATACTACAGACACATCTTCCCCAATCTTAACTTCGCCATCATGGTCAAGGGTAAATTCTGTCTGTCACTCTCCCTTCGTCGCCATGATTGGAATCTGTATTGGGTATCATAGAGACTCTTACAGTTATAATTCCAGTTGGTCTTTTCTGTTTTGTCACTTATTAACCCTTTGAATCCGACACTATATTATTTTAGGATGTTCTTCGTGCCTACAAATGATGTTGCTAATTCTTGAGAACCTTTGTACTTACTGAATTAGGAACAGTCTCAAATAAACCCTTCATATCCTGATTTCTCCTGCTTGGGTTGAATACAACTGGCTAATGGCAACAAGAATATGATGAAGTTATAGAAGTCAATACATAAAAGTATGGAACACGTTCGAGTGAGCACGCTTGTTCAGTTTATTTTAGCTTTCCAGTGATGTGCGTAGGTGGGTCCTCTTCCCTACAATGACGTACATCTTAGTTTATTCCTACTACTTCCATACGGCTTTATTCAGTTAAGGAGAGAGGTTATAGATATAGCCTTTGTTTAACCCTTAGTAAATAGAGATCCTTCCTAAGTTGAGTAAAAGGCATCTGATGGTAACAAAAATAAACTAAAAAGTACCTCAACATGCTGGAGGGGCTCATTAATCTTTCCGAGATAATTCAGGCTACACGCCCAGTTAGGCCTTTTCAGGCATTATCCAGGAATATACTTGCAAACTTTGGGAAGAACCACTCAAGTAACACCTATTACTTTTTCATAAGGTTTCCAATATTGTTTGTAGATCTGCTGAAGCTTCAACAGTTTTTTAAATAACACAATTTTGGTGCTCATTTGGTAAAAGCTACATGCTACCAACTTTTGAGAAAAATCACTGGTGTATATCACCTATTACTTTTCATTAATATTTACACCAGTGTGCATAGATCCATACTTGCTTTAATAGTGTCAGATATAACAGTTTTGTCTGTGCCCTACCATCCTACGTCTATGTTTTTGATAGTGATCTTGCTCAATTAAGTCCCTTGAACAGTTTTTAAAAAATCGTCGGATAGAAGTGGTTTAAGCAACGTAACTCGACAAGAACATGAAATTATGGCTACTCAGAAACTCAAGAATTACCATACAATATTGAACAAGTAGCCAACTTAAGTACGAACAGATGCGTGAGCTTCACGACTCAGATGCGGGGCTTTGCAAAAGTTGCCACAGTCCACAGGGTTTAAGGGGAAGTTTCAGGACATTCATATGGGGTTTGGCAAAGTTGCTAAAGTCTACAGAAGTTAAGAGGACACTTCAGGACACTAATATGGGGCTCAGCTAAAGTCAGCAAGTCTACCAGTGTGAAACATCGCCTTTCTGAAAAATGTTAATGAACGACAGGCAGAAAGGTCCGCTGTTAGTGATGCCCCCGCGACTGAAAGTATTATTCATGTTCTACTTAGCCTCTACAGTCACATGACGCGTTTTTACCTTTCCCGATGAGCAATTACTTTCCTATTTTTTGTGTGCGTTGTTCTCTTTCTCACTAAACACTCGTTGCCACAGCCTTGCATTACTAATTGTGGGTCGATTGGTCTGCAAATTACTATGCATGTATCTGAGCCTGATATCTTGATAGGCCTTTCTCAGCTTTTTGTAAAGGCCTTAAAAATAGATATTACTGTGAAGAAACGGCGGTGTAATCACCAGGTCACAGGCGCGACACAAACAGAGACAAATTCAACCATCCCTGTACAGGCACGTGAAATTTCGGTGCCTAACGTAGTTCGAAGTATGAAGCGACTTGATCTGAAAGAGCCGTCCAGCTTTTTTTTTTTTTTTTTTTTTTTTTTCCGGAGACTCGATTGTTTGGAGTGAAGTACAAATGAAATTAAATATTAGGGTGTTTATATTAAAAAGCAAACTTTGGGAAATGTCAGCATTTGCTTAGAAATGTTGCATTCAGATGCTGCCTCTCTGGGACATTTTACTCTTGCTACCTCCTGATGATGTTTTTCAGTGACATAGTAACATGGAGGGATTAGATGTAACACTAATTAACTTCTGCCATACATTAGGTGAATTCGTTTTAAATAATTGTTTGGTCGTACTCTGAGAAAAATGATAATTATCATACTGAAGGTGTTAACATAGGAATCCAAATATTCTTATTTTTGATTGGCATAAACTGAACTTTTTAACTCCTTAAAGACGATGACGTCGTTTTGTAGTTAAATTCATTCAGGCTAGGACAGCCGTCGAGTTTGGAACGGGATAGTGAAGGATATGTCTAACACAGCCAGTTCATGAAGTCTATCTTGAAGAGAAAAAAAGGATTTTATCCTTGGTAAGATTCATATAAGAAAACCGTCTGTGGCTGAACAGGATGAAGTATGTATTATGTGGTATTAACGAAGCTTGTTTTCATGTCATTGTTGATATATAAAGTTGACTTTTTCAGCTTAACGGAGACTTTTCTTACGAGACTTAACCTTCGTTAGCCCCTTCGCTACGAGGGAGCTCACCCAAGCAGAATAAAATCGTCAGGTTCTAGCAACATTAAATTAAGAAACTAGCATCTTGAATCTACACTTAATACATTGCATTTTCAATTTGCACGTATATATCATACTTACAGTTTTCTCAGAGAAACCAGTCCCACAAATGAGGCGGAGAAGAGGTGTTGGATCCAGTTGAAGTTCAGTTCACTGTGGAGAGAACGGCGATTATGCCTATTAATATCCTGTATCGGGTGACACGTTTTTCTATTTTATTATCAATATTACCAGATAATTTTCTTCATCCTAGTAGAGCATCCTAACGGAGAGAAGGTTAATGAGGGTTGTATGAGCCTCTCTAGTTGGTAAACTCTCTCCTGAGCTTACTGATAGTCGTCTGGAGGCAGGAAGGCGAGAGTAAAGGGACATTTTGCTGGTGAGGAATCACGATGAAATTCTATTCATTGTGGAGAGACAATCAGCATTGAATTTTAATCCCCATCCCCACCTCTAACCAGTACTGCAGTCCATTCTGCCCATTCTTTTGTTTACCACGTGCATTTATTTACCTCCCCGCCCCTGACAGTTTCATGTCACGACGCAGGTCAAGCGGTCCACGAACAAATTTTCTTTCCATGATCTTGTCTCTATGATGGAGAAAGGGGTGAGAGGATGATGATGATGATGATCATGTCGCTGAAACAGAGGTAAGGGCGAAATGCCCGATATTTTAAACAAAAACCGATGTTTACAATATGTATTTATTTTGTAGGGCTTCCTATATTATAAATGAAACACTTGAAATCCATGTCGCTCTTTCTGCCTTGTCTTTGCTGCCGACGGTCACATTTTTAGCAGGACTGTTATTTATATAAATTTTGTCTGCTGTTTCATGGGGGATTATTTATCGGCATATTCTTTTATTTTGTTAATACAACTTACAAACGATTTTACATAGTTCAGCGAGAGGTAACGGGCAATAAAGGGATTAGTGGCGATACTTTCTATCCCCGTCACTACCAAGTCACTGCAAAGGTTAACAAAACCGTCTGGAAGTAGCAAGACTGAAATACAAAATATGTCAGCAGACCGAACATGTTAACACTTTAAGCTCTGAGAATATTTCCAATACGGAATGGAGTCGACTTAAGTTATCAAGAAATTACTAAAGTAAGACATCATCGTACTGGCAAAAGTACAAGTCGTACGCTTGTTAGAGGTGCTGTCAACTGTAGCCGTAATGGTATCACATAATTCTTTCATTACTGGACGTCTTATCTACTTTAATCTTGTACTATCAGATGATTTATTCAGCTCAGGAGAGGCTTCTCGAACTGGACGGGTTAAATTATAGGCCTCAATAATCCTCACACAATTAGCCTATATAGCGCGTTCTTAAAAAATGAATGGTATTTGCAATTATAAAAACAAACATAACATCGTTCAGAAGAAAGGGAAAAAGACCACTACACGAGTTTTAAGAGTAGCAGTAATAATTATACTAAGTATATTTATAATAATAATAATAATAATAATAATAATAATCTATACTCCTCATTGGGTGTGACAATATGTACTGTACAAAAACACCAGGTCCAGAGAGGGGACCCATTTCACTGAACGTTTCGATAAGCAGGCTTCCTCAGGAATGACCTGAAGAAGCCTGCTTGGCAAAACGTTGAATAAAAAGAGTCCTTTCTCTGCACTTGGTGTTTTTGTACAAAGGTAATCTATCCATTCTTCATCCAATCATTTTTTTTCCCCACCCGTAGCGTAGCGGTACGGGATTGGGCTCCTCACTCCTGACATTTAAGGCGAAGGTGACCAGCCATTCTCACCCCTTAGTGGCATTATATGAGCAATAAGCCCCAACCATCCCTTGGATGGCTCCATCCTGATGGAGCGCTATCATCAGGCGTCATTTCTTTATATGGTCACCACCCTATATAACATATGTGTTCCTGGATGACAAGAAACTGTTTGGCTTTTAGTGTAATCATCTCAAGGTGTACTTAACTAATACTTACAGGTCAATCAGCTCGCTCATCTCGTTGAAGGCTCCAGCCTCGATCACTCTAATGCGGTTGTGACGTAGGTACCTGTACGGGAAGCAGGGTTAATGGTAATACAGGTGACAGCTGTAGCAATAGTGACAGGTTTAGTTATGCTGATTGTTGTGGTGTGATAGTTATAGCAGCGGAAACAGTTGCTGTGGAGTCCATTGTTATTGGTGATCGATGTAGTGGTGATACCTGTAGTTGTGATGGCTTTAGTGGTGGAAATAGTTTTAGTAGTGGTAACAGATGTCGTAGTATTGATAATTGTAGTGATGATAATAGTTATAGAAGTGATGGTAATTGCAGTAACGCTGATAGTTATAGTGGTGGTGGTTGTTGTAGTAGTGAGGATAGTAATGGAAATCATAGTTATACTGATAATAATGGAAGAACTGATGATTACTACATTACTGGAAATTGCTCTAGTATTAGTGCTAATAGTTTTTACTCGTAGCCGATGAAAATGTTGGTGGCAGCAGTTGGTGTTAATACAGTAACATTTAAAATATGCAGATATAAGTGGGACAGTACAGGAAATACATGTAGGAAGTTACTGGAAGCCAGACAAATGGTATATTATTAAAGTAACTGAGCGAAGGTGTAAGCAGTTTGACTCATTTTTAGAACACCCGTAATTTTTAGATGTGATCAGACTTCCCACCACATTATAAAGTTTATTAAGCAACAACACAGAAACATCAGACTTGCTCTATCTGCATCACACGCTTTAGAAATTACCGTCAAAAATAGGGAGCTTGCTCACGACTTCGTACCCAAAAATTTATTAAAAGGTTACATGCCATAGTTACATTGTTACTGGTCTAGCAATGGCTGATCTAGAGGGGGGAAGTGAAGGCAGTCTGGCCCAAACTTTTTTTTTTTTTTTTTAATGTTTAGCATTTTACTCCTTCAGTAAGGGTACCGCACTATCAATAAGGGTACCGCACTACTGAAATCCAAAAGGCATTATAAGTATATATATATACTGAGGAGTATGTGTGGAGTGACGCGTATGGATCGAGTGCGAAATGATGAAGTGCGAAGGAGAACTGGAGTTGTTCGGGAGATGGCTGGTAGAGTTGAGCAGAGGGTGTTGCAATGGTTTGGGCATATGGAGAGAATGGATAATGAGCGATTGGTGAAAAAGATAACTAGATCTGATGTGAGAGGTGTAAGGCTGAGAGGAAGACCACGAATAGGATGGATGGACAGTGTGAAGAGAGCGCTGGATGCGAGAGGGATGTCTGTTGAGCAAGGAAGAGTGGCTGTGCGTGACAGAAATAAATGGAGAGAAATTGTGAATGAATAAGTGATGACGCAGCCCTGAGGGGATATTCTCCCGCATTTGGTCTGATCAGCTAGTCAGGTCAGGTGCGGGTAAGGGGATGGGTCTGTTATGATGTGGCAGGGGTAAACCAGTTCTGCTGTCGGGCCCTGCTGTGGATGTCACTGCTTGCATTGCGCAGTTGACCCTTGTGCGGTGTGATGCGGTGAGGATCTGTCCGTTCTCCCCTTTGGGGCTCAGATGCGAATGAATGTGTTTGAATGGATGAGTAAATGGAGAGTGAGTCGTCCTGTCTCGGCTACCTCCCTTTCCTTGGGGGAAGCAGCCTAGGTATATATATATATATATATATATATATATATATATATATATATATATATATATTCTTTGCCGCTTGCAAATGATTGTACAGAAAGAGGACTGAAGCCTGTGACTGTGATGTACTGCACACTTGAATGAGGAATATATATTTTCTTTGTTAGTACCATACCGTATATTCTATATAATTATATTATGATCATCGTCAGAGGGTAAAACATAAGAAAAAGTTTTGGATCCTCCCCTTTTGACAAATGTTTGATCCGGATCCGTCAATGTTTAGACTGTATGGCTGGTCGGACACATGGCTGATTCTTATAAATTAAAATGATTATGGAAAGGAAAGTTAAATATCCGTCAGAGTTCATCGTCTTTTACTGAGGCCAATGGACCCTAACGAGTTAATAACGGTAATTATTATCATGCAATTATTATCACTGACTTGTGATTCTGACCATTCTTTAGATGATTTCGTGTTTGTTTTAAAGATTCCCTTATCATTACAAGTACTGACAATGTAAACATAGTATATTTCAGGTGTGAGTGAAAGAAGGAGCAGGTTTTATGGTGAGTGTGGCTTACTCACAGTGACTCGAGCCCCGTGAAGCCCTTCAGCGACTCTGGCGTCAGTTCCTCCACCAGGTTGTGCTCCAGGAACCTGTGGAAGGCACGAGGACAGAATAGGTATAACCAAAGTTGAGAATCACCGATATGAAGCCTCATGTAATTTCATAAAACCTTAATACATTCAATCCTAAAAAAAAAAAAGAAAAAAAAAAAAATCAAGTGGAGCATCCTGCTATTGTATGAATCACCAAATAATGGAAAGCTAAGGAGGATTTTATTCAGTGTGTCCAACTATGGGCACCGGCTATACAGCCTGTTCCCTGAGGCTCAAAACGCCACCATTTCGGCGTTGACATCATCCGTCCATATTGATTATAGGGCTGTCTCATACAAGACTAGTGTACTTATATTGGCGGGTGAATTTTTACATGTCGATAAGTCTAATGGAAGATCAGTTAAGTCTGTTTTATTTAACTCAAAATCTTAAACTGCTCCCTGTCCCAGCCAGAATTAGAAGCTTGGTCCCTTAGTACTGTAGTCCACCTCTGTACCGAATCGGCC
This sequence comes from Coenobita brevimanus, assembly GCF_032717465.1. NCBI lineage: Eukaryota > Metazoa > Arthropoda > Malacostraca > Decapoda > Coenobitidae > Coenobita > Coenobita brevimanus. The sequence goes on from NC_137066.1 coordinate 6,664,260, forward strand.
ACTGCCTCTTGAAAAATCAGGAAAACATTTAATAAAATGAACTCAAGGTAAGAGGAAAATTTATGGGACTCTTCGTCGTTGTAACACAGTGAATGCATATAAAACCAGAAGCATAAAACACACACACACACACACACACACACACACACACACACACACACACACACACACACACACAGATAAAACATCGTAAGAAAGTTGAGAATCACATGGATTGTACCTGACAGCTAACCTTTTCAGTAAGTGAAGGAATTACATTTTTATTCTCCAAACTATCGCAAACTTACAGTCAGTTTATAGTTGGCCTCTTGTCGTGTTTACGTTAAAAGTAATTGCAACTAATCCTTCCAGGATGCGAAAAATTTTCCATAGGTTCTTGTCACCACCAGACGATCTTTTTCAGCAAAATAGTGGTCTATCGTCGACTAAGGACTTTTCAAAGGAACATTAACCCTTCAGCTCCGGTGAGTTTCTCTGACTCTAAATAATATCGTCTGAAGTTCTCTGGAAATAACTGCCAAGTTCTGAGTTTTTGGCCAAAACGTAAATCGCGGTATAAAGTTAAAATTTCTTTGCCGTGGTGGGTTTCTTTGAGTTTCATCTGATCGTTTGACCTCAGAAAGAGTAAAAGAAAAGAAAAAGTTCGTTAATCATAAGGAAAAAGTTAAAATACTGTAGTATAAAATGAAATCCTCTTCCTCCCCATACATACGCGCACATCCAGTGTGTATTGCTGACTAGGTAATGTAAACCTGAACCTTCTAGTTCTCTCTTCCTTATCACAAACGTCGGAGATGATTTCTTAATATCTTCAATGAAAGGATGCCTTTTACACTCAATTCCTACTATTTCCAGATGATATGAAGGGCAGCGCGACTCCCACGCTAGACTAGTACGTGCTGTTGGTGGATAGCGTAGTTTTTTTTCTTCTTCTGCCGTGTGGTGTATATATAAGGTCTTTATTGAAATTCTATAGTTGAAAACCTTCTACTTTTAAGTAATATGTTTTCCTCGATCGTCATCTTAGTTATGACGTCCGGCAGTGGTGGGCACCTGGAGGGCAAGTCTGCGTGTATGGGCACCCAAACGTGGCACAACAACCAGTTTTAAGAAAAAAAGGACATCTTACCCCGAGCGTCATAACTAAGCTGGCGATAGAAATGAAAAGTATACTTTGATTTTCACCCATACTCCTAGTTCTTTAAGGAGCATATGTTCCCTGTCATCATAGGAGAGGCTCTGGTGGTAAAAGGGTTAATGAAGTTTGTATGTAGTCCCCCAGTTCATAAAATGTAACGTAAGGGAAATAAGATAGCCTGCGGACAGCAAGATATAAAGAGGTGGCATCTGTTGCAGGAATTAATTTCGATAGACCCATGATAACATGTGTTTTAATACATCTGCCTCCAGAATGATTTTCTTTTGTTCATGGGAGACTTTTTCCAACCATCGGGGTTAGATGCAGCGTTCATTAACCCCTTCACTATGACAAATATTCCCCAAGCTTTGAGACGAATAGGATTATTTGGCGGTAGCAAGCATAAACTAGTATAAACTATATTGCTGAAGGGGTTAATTACCATAATAAGTACCGTTCTGACATTGTCATCATCAATGTTTCTCTGTCATTATCACTACCATCCATATATCATCATTCCACGCCCATCATCATTTCTACCACCACTGCCTGTATATTTTCCATGTATAGTCTCATCCCTATAGCCCCCACCATTCCAATCATGGTGATCATCTCCATCATCCATATATCCCCATCATCTCCGTCTGTTTATGTCATCCCTAACGTCCATATAACCACTACCTTCTTCCCATCAGCAGCATCTCTAATTCAGAATCTCTCTCGCAATATCATAGGGACCCTAATTTCGTCTCTCTAATATTTGGCTGTCCACATTCCTTGGCTGATTTCTTGGGCCGTATTCTGGACAAAATAATATAGGTGGCTTACTGGCACCTAGTCCTCATCAACCTGACCTGCAAATTATACCTCAGTGTTTCTTTTTGGTTACTTATGGTTTTCCAATGTTGAAATGTATTGCATAAATAACCTAAATGTAAATATTACCACGTCATCTGCAGAATTAATGGGTATGGAAGAGATGCAAGAAATTCTAAACATATAAGGCATCAGTCTTCATTGTCTTCTTTGGCATCATTATAAAGATCTACAGTACAGTAGGTTATTTTTTTTTTTTTATGCGAGGAAGAAGGAACCAAAGGCCATGAGCCCTCAATAATAGTTCCCTCCAAGAGAAAAATAAAATACAATAGAGAGCCAAATTCAAGATCCGATCATTTTGAGATGCCTGGACACACTGCGTTTGAAAGACTGGAGATCATAGGCAGCAGGAAATACAGATAGAGGGAGACAGTTCCAGAGCTGACCTGTTGCATAAATGAAAGACTGGGAGTAACGGTTAACTCTTGCATTAGAGAGTTGGACAGAAAAGGGATGAGAGTTTGCTGCCAGACGGGTGCTACGCGCCCGTCGTAGAGGTGGAGGAATGCAAGCAGACAGTTCAGAGGAGCAGTGACCATTAAAGTAGCGATAGAAAAGAGATAAAGATGCAACAGTGCGGCGAAGAGACAGAGGTTGAAGGGAGTCAGTAAGAGGAGGAGAGTTAATGAGACGAAAAGCCTTTGACTCCACCCTGTTGAGAAGAGCTGTATGTGGGGAGCCTCCCCACACATGAGAGTTGTACTCCACACAGGGGCGGATAAAACCCCTGTATAGAGTCAACAAATGTGCAGGGGTAAAGAAAGAGCGGAGTCGGCTTAGCACACCCAATCTCTTGGAAGCAGATTTTACAAGAGATGTAATATGATCTTTCCAAGATAAGTCCCGAGTAAATGAAACCCCAAGCATGTTCAAGGATGATGCAGGATTAAGCTGAATATTATTAAACATTAATGGGTATACCTGTGGAAGATTTTGTTGGGTTGATAGGTGTAAGAACTGAGTCTTAGATGCATTAAAGACAACCATATTATTTTTACCCCAGTCAGAGATACGAGCCAAGTCAGACATTAGGTGTGCCATAGCCTCATCCCTTGTTTCTTGAAGTAACTGTTGAGATGGGCGTTGTGGGAACCAAATGGAAAGGTGAAAGGTGGAGTCATCAGCGTATGAGTGGATAGGGTTAGATGTACAGCTTAGAAGATCATTGATGAATAAAAGGAAGAGAGTTGGTGACAGGACAGAGCCCTGAGGAACACCACTGTTGAAAGATCTAGGAGAAGAACGATGGCCGTCTACAACAGCGGCTATAGAACGACCAGAAAGGAAGCTAGCGATGAAGGCACAGATAGAAGGATAGAAACCGTAGGAGGGCAGTTTGGAAATTAAAGATTTATGCCAGACTCGATCGAAAGCCTTTGAGATGTCAAGTGCAATGGCAAAGCTTTCGCCAAAGTCCCGAAAGGAGGATGACCAGGAGTCTGAAAGGTAGGTGAGAAGATCGCCAGTGGAGCGTCCCTGACTGAACCCATACTGACGATCGGAAAGAAGGTTGTGATAGGAAAGATGCCTTAAAATGTTTCTATTAAGAATTGACTCGAAAACTTTTGAAATACAGGACGTTAAAGCAATTGGACGATAGTTGGAGGGTTGGGAGTGGTCACCCTTCTTTGGGACTGGCTGAATGAGAGCAAACTTCCAGCAAGAAGGAAAGGTACAAGTTGACAGACAAAGGCGAAAGAGTTTGCCTAGGCAGGGTGTAAGCACAGAAGCACAGTTCTTGAGAACAACAGGAGGGACCCCATCAGGCCCATATGCCTTGTTAGTACTGAGGCCAGTGATGGCAGAAAATACATCAACTGAAGAAATTTTAATGTCAGCCATGAGGAAGTCAGAGGGGAGAAGTGATGGAGGAACAGCACCGGAATCGTCTAAGGTGGTATTGGAGGAGAAAGTCTGTGCGAAGAGATCTGCTTTATCAGTAGAAGAAATAGCTCCAGAACCATCAGAGTAGAAAAGAGGAGGGAAGGATCATGAGGTAAAGTTGTTAGAAAGATTTTTGGCAAGGTGCCAGAAGGAGCGGGAAGAATTTGAGTTGGAGAGTTGAGAGCATTTAGTATGGATGAAATTATTTTTAGTAGAGCGAAGAACAGACTTAGCACGATTCCGGGCAGAAACATAAAGATGATGTGATTCAGGGGTGGGATGGCTCCGGTACCTTTTGTAGGCCTTCTCCTTGTTGTGGACAGCATTAGAACAAGCGTGATTAAACCAAGGCTTTCTTGCATTAGTCAAAGGATATGAGAAAGGAATGTATGCTTCCATGCCCGAGAGAATAACCTCCGTAATGCGCAAGGCACACTCAGATGGCTCACGGCCATGGAAGCAATAATCATTCCAGGGAAAATCAAAGAAGTACTGCCTGAGGGCCTCCCAGTCTGCGGCTCCAAAATGCCACAGACGACGTTTCCCTGGAGGGTCCACAGGCCGTACCGGAGTGATAGGACAGGTTAAGGTAATAAGGTTGTGATCAGAGGAGCCCAACGTAGAGAAAAGATTAACAGAGTAAGCAGAAGGATTAGTTGTGAGGAAGAGGTCAAGTATGTTGGAGCTCTCTCCAAGGCGGTCAGGGATACGGGTAGGGTCTTCATACGGATCACAGTTCCGTTCCTCCACTGATAATGTGTTGTCATCGACCTTCCCTAGTGTGTTTTCGTTTTTGTCACCCCCCCCCTCCTCTCTCTCTCTGTCCATGTGTGTGTGTGTGTGTGTGTGTGTGTGTGTGTGTGTGTGTGTGTGTGTGTGTGTGTGTGTGTGTGTGTCATTCTTTAAGCATCTACCTATATTCTTTACTAACATTAATTTGTTCTTTGTGGTTGCGACCATCATCCACTCACTTGATGTTGTGCTGCGTACTTCTTCTTTAGCCTTTATCATTCTTTTTCTGTGCCTGTCCTCCTCTCTCTATTTCTCCAATCTTTCCTCTCACTTCTTATTGCTTTTCTTTCCTTTACAGGTGGCTTTACATTGAGTGACAAGCCAAATGGTTTCCTGTAAACCAAGAAACCATTTACAACGCTGGGTGGTAATCATATAACCAAACCATACGTGTTCCCTACGTGTCAACAAGTGAATTGGTGGAGGGTTAGTGCCCCTCCCCGTAAAACAAATAACTCAAAGTCAAATGGCCACCCTTTACGGGATTACGGCGTCTGGCAATAGATAGATAAATAGAATTTGTTCTTTACTTCTTCCACCTGCAATTCTGTTCTTCGTCAGTTTTAGTTCTCCGTTTCTCACTGTTCCTCGGCAGCTTCATCACCAAACCTCCTTCCAGATTTACTCCGTCGCATTAACCCTTTCAGCCAAAAAGACATAATTAATATTACATTCTTGCTACTACAGGACGGATTTTACTCAGCTTGGAGGAGAACTCTCGTAGAAAAACGATTAATGAAGGCTGTATCTAGCTTCTCCAGCTGCAAAATTCTCTCACAAGCTGAAGATACTCGTAATCGTCTGAGCCACTGGAAGGAAGTGGTGCATTATTTCACTCCGTTTTTCTCCCGGGCCTTCCGATATTCTACTGTATATAAATTTCACTATTGCATTCCTCCTTCTACCCTTCCATCGTCTGTTCGTTAAACCTTTTTAACTCTCACCAATAATTTATTTAACTTACGCGCTATGTTTCTAATCTTCTGACTTTCTCAGTGGTTTAACTCCTCTTCCAGTAACCCCTCATATAGTCTTTGTTTTTCAACCCCACTCAGTTGGGGAATTTACAGAGGCTTTCTTCACCGCTGTGTGGAGTACAGTTCTCCTGCGTGTATATGTGTGGCTGTGACACACTACAAACATTAATTGGCTTTTTGTCTCAGTAGCCTTTTTCCTCCCACTGACTTCCTTCAAATTCTGTTTCTCTCTCTCTCTCTCTCTCTCTCTCTCTCTCACACACACACACACACACACACACACACACACACACACACACACACACACACACATACACACACTGTCACGAATTCGCGTGAGCGTATTTGTAAGTTCGTGACATTTTACATCAGTGGGAAAACCACGAATTCTAGTGGAATTCCCACTGCGCATCACTCAGTTCAACCGTCCTCGCATTCGCTCGATTGGGACGGTTTTCAGAACATTTCTCGCTGTTTCACAAGTGATCATTCGTAGGCACGACATTAGTGCCTTCACTGAGTGATTTATTGTAAGCGTATATCGCTCACTTTCTTTCCGCTGACCGTTGAAGTTCACGCGGCCATCCCTCGCCCTCTTTCATAATTTGAAATTAGTCAGGCTTTGATCGTCGCAAGAGCAGGTTCGTTGAGCCCAGCGTGGAGCAGCGCCGCCTTTGTACAGCGAGTTCTTGAAATCTCCACCTAGATGGTGAATCAGCGAAGAGGTTTAGCGTATCGCAGCGTCCATTCTACACCGGCGCCCAGTTCCTTCCGCTTGCCTCCCTCTACTGACCAGTACTTCTTTTCGTTTTCCTAGGTTTAAGTGTTTAGCTTTTGAATGAGCAAGTGAGTGTATCCTCCTTGTTATTTTGAATTCATTTTGAGACTCATGTAACGTAAAATTGATTAAGTGTAATCAATGAATTTATAGTTCTTTTCTTTGAGCTTAATGTAATCAAAATCGTGTTTTATTTCTCCACATTAAGCTTATTTTAGTTGCCGCTCTTAGTTCGCACAAACGCTTTACATTATGCATAACTGGTACTTAGGCCAGTCCTTTTGTATTAAGCTTAAATCCGTTGTGCCAGCTAGGAGTTAATGCACTGGCAAGAACCTGTTTATTACTGTTAGCATTAGTTATTGATTGTCAGGGGTGAAGTCACTTTCTCAAGAGGCTAACAATACTACAAACAGCACTCGTGAGTAATTAGTCTCTGCTGTGTACTGTTGAGAAAGTTTATAAATTCTCATCCTTAGAGAATCGGCAAAGTAAGCCGGCATAAAGTAAAACTTACTGCTTGATTTCACAACTCAATTCATTGTCTCCATTTTTAAGCAATTCATGTAATACCTAAATTCACATCCCCCCGTGACATCTGGCGACCTCATTCCAGGATATTAACTCCTAGCTCTAAAGTCCTTAACGTGATAATACTCACTCACTCATACTTAGGTATTTATCGTTAAAGTTTATAGGCACTATCTTACTGGTGATTATTGATTCATTTCTATTAATTTTACATAATAGTTTTCACAGTCAGTTGTTTTATTTTTACTTTCTTTCTCTACCAGTTTAACTAGATAAAACTGGTCACCACTAACCTCTGCCTATATTCTTTACTCTTGATTATTGGCATTTCTCTGCAAAATAGCAGTCAGTACTTAGTCTTTAGTTCATTCAGACTGAGTTAGCATCATGACTACTAATGTCTATGTACAGGAAACTAAAGATATGGGGCTTAGCGACCCCGAAAAAATCAAAGAATATGTACTCTCTCGATTTAGTTACGAGCAGCAACTTGAGAATTTTCCTCATGAAGAGCGTCGAATCCAAAGTGAACACGAGTGAGAACAACGCGAATACGAGCAAAAACAACGCGAACTCGAGATAGAACAACGTGAAAGAGAATGCAAACATGAGCGAGAACAGCGCAAGGAATGCAAGAGAGAACGTCAACACGAGCGAGAACAACGAGAGAAAGAACGCGAATATGAGCGAGAACAACGAGAAAGAGAACATCAATACGAGCTAGAACGACGAGAGAAAACGAGAACACGAACGTGCCGAGCGTGAGGCACGTGAGAAACATGAACTCGAGATGCAGAAGCTCAAGCGAGATTCCTTGGCTTCAGACACATCTGGTCCAGCTAACCCAAGCTCCATGAGCACTCTCCCTGCACATGTTCTGGCGACCCCACACATCAAGCTTCCTCTATACAAGGAAGGCGAGCGAATCGAGCCCTTCATAGCTCGTTTCAAAGACATGGCTCAGTTGTACCAGCTGGATGAGGCAGCTAAGCAGCTCCAGTTTCTTAGCCTGTTTGAGGGCCCTGCCCTCGATATTCTCCACAGAATTCGTGGAGACAATCTCACGTATGAGATGATGAAGGTCGCACTCGTCAAAGCGTATGGTCTCACAGTTGACAACGCCAAGAGTCAGTTTATGAGGGTGCATTTACAAGAAAAGGAGACTGCCATTCAGTTCCTTGATCGGCTTACTGCTTACTTAGATGAGTAGATGGAGAAAGGTGAAACTCCTTCCACGCGTGAGGGGATAATTGACCTTATGCTGCGCACGCAGCTAGAAAAGTCATGGCCTGCTGAGCTTATGGCTCAGCTTAAGATCTGCCAGGTAAGGGATGCCAGCCAAATGGTGGAGAAGGCTGATGCATTCTTCAGTGCATACAGGTATCAAACTCGTAAGCAACATGAACAGGAAAGCTGAGAAATCTGGGAAACCGTCTCAGACTGAACCCCAGCAACAAGGCCGTTCTCAGAATAATGGCCAAGGTCCAAACAAACCGCAGAAGAAGGACCAGGGGCAAAATACCCAGAAACCTGAGTGGAAGCGGTACGACAAGCAGAACCCTAATCAGCAGCAGTACCAGTATTTCAAGCAGCAGCAGGGCAAGGACAAACCACGTAACCCTCAGTCAGGACAATCGACTTTAGTGTACCGGAGGCAGGATGGAAATGCAGCCTTCACTCCACAACAAGTGCACAGTGGTGCCAACCCCATTAGTACAGGTCCTTCTCCACAGTTCACTGGTCCCCCAGCGACAGTGAACTCTCCATTTCAGGTGGTCAATGCTCCAACTCCTCAGATGGTGAGCACGACCCCTCAGGCATCTAGTTCTCAGGACGCCACATTTGCTGTATTGTTCGTTCCACAATCTCACCAATGACTGGCTGCTACCTCCTCAGACCCTTCCACCAGTAACACTGCATTTCTTGTTCAGCCAGGGTTTGTGGGAGGTGTTTCTGTAAATGTCCTGAGAGATAATGGTTCCTCAGGTTGCTCCATCAAGCAAAGTTTAGTTCGGCCCGACGAGTATACGGGTAAGCAGATCCAAGTTAGACTTATTGATGGATCAGTGAGACTGTCCCCTAAGGCATGTATCCAGGTGGCATCTCCTTTCTACACTGGCTTGACAGCTGCTGCTGTCATGCCAGAACCTTTGACCTCATTATTGGCAACATACTAGGCATCAAAAACAGTTGCACCATAGATGTTGCTACCCAGACTTCAGCTGTTGCAATAACACGAGCCATGGCCAAGGCTCCGAATCGTGTCATCCAGTTGACCGTTGCAACGCAGCAGGATCTGATTCGTAGTCAAGATGTTGTCCAAGAACAACAGTCTAACCCAACACTTGCCTCAGTGCATAAGAAGCTGGAGGGTAAAGTGATTAAGAATTCACGGGGAGGTCAAGCCAGGTTCCTTCGTAAGCGAGGACGGCTATACCATGAGTCACAAACACCCCAGGGCGAGGTTTGACTGCAGTTCGTCGTTCCCGCAAAGTATCACCGAGCAGTGTTCGAATTAGGTCATTGTTCAGTGATGGGAGGTCACATGGGCCAAAAGAAAACCTCTGACTGCATCCATGCTGACTTTTTCTGGCAAGGAAGGGGACAGGAAATAACAAGGCTTCTGCGTTCCTGTGATGTGTGTCAGCGTACCACTGATTGGGGACGTGTCCGTCCTGCGCCATTGAAACCAATGCCTGTAATCTCTGAACCGTTCAAGAGAGTAGCAGTTGACATTGTTGGGCCAATCTCTCCTAGGGCAAGTGATGGATCAAAGTATATCCTCACTATTGTTGATTTCAGCACACGGTGGCCTGAAAAAATATAGGCTGTCACTGTTGCTGAGGGATTGATTGAAGTGTTTTGTCACGTAGGTATCCCCAAGGAGGTCTTAAGTAACCGGGGTTCGCAGTTCACCTCTGCAGTGATGAACGAAGCATTCAGGTTGTTGTCCATCCGAGGCCTGCGAACTACGCCTTATTATCCTATGTGTAACGGGTTGTGTGAGAGGTTCAATGGGACTTTCAAGAAGATGTTAAAGCGCATGGCCGTCGAACAGCCAAAGGAATGGCTGCGGTTCATTGCTCCTCTTCTATTTGCTTATCGAGAAGCCTCACAGCATTCCTTGAAGTTCTCACCCTTTGAACTGGTGTATGGAATGTCGGTCCGTGGACCACTTCAAGTCCTTCACGAGTTATGGGACGATGAAGAACCCGACCCTGAAGTCAAGACCACCTACACCTACGTCCTTGATCTAGCTGACCGTCTCCAGTCGACGTGCGAGTTAGCTAAGGAAGAACTGATCAAGGCATCCAAAGTTCAGAAAGCCTATTATGATAAAAAGGCAAAGATTTGGAAGTTTAGTCCAGGCAATAAGTGCTTGATGTTACTCCCCACTGCCCAGAACAAGTTGTTGGCACAGTGGAAGGGTCCATTTGATGTAGTAGAGCGCATTTCAGACCTCAACTACATAATGCAGATGGGGAATCTTCGTAAAAGGTTCCACGTTAACATGTTGAAGGCTTATTATGAGTCAAACCCCGAGGAGACTGGCCTACGACTAGCTGATGACAGTGACCAGCCACTGGAAGAAACTGGGGCAGCTGCGGTGATCCCATCTGATGACCATGATGACGAGCCCTTAACCGTTCAGTCCCATCAGGAGGAGACTGTCAGAGATGTTTTACTTAACACTGACTTAGCATTAGGTGACCAGAATGCCATAAGGTCACTGCTCTGTCAGTATGGTGATATCTTCTCTGACCAACCTAGACTCGCAATGGTTGATTGTCACAAAATTGAATTGATCAGCAATACTCCCGTAAATGTTAAGCCATATCCGATTCCCATGTGACTACTGGACGCAGTAGACAACGACATTGCTGACATGGAGACTGCGGGTATTATTGAAAAGTCCTCATCTCCTTACTGTAATCCAATGGTAGTAGTCTGCAAGAAGGATGGTGGTCAGGATTTGTGGCGACTATAGGAGGCTAAATGGAATCACCAAAGTGAATGCTGAGCCAATGGGTGATCACACTACCATCTTCTCCAAGCTGGCAGGGTCACGATATTTCACAAAGCTCGATTTGGTGAAGGGATTCTTTCAGATGCCCCTTCATGCCGAGAGCCGTCAGTTCACTGCCTTTGCTACTCCTAGGGGGTTGTATCAGTATAAAGTCCTCCCATTTGGACCTTCCAATTCCCCAGCAGTATTCAATCGTGCCATGAGACAAGTGCTCCATGGTATTGTAGGAGTAGAAATATTCGTTGACGATGTCCTCGTTCATTCTGTCATGTTGGAGGAGCACCTCAGACTCTTGGAAATTGTCTTCAGTAGACTCCAGAGTTTCAACATGACTATGAAGCCTAGCAAATGTAAAATTGCTCACAGTGAGGTGGAGTTCCTCGGACATATTGTTGGCAACAATCGCTGCAGGTGTCAGGGTGACAAGATCAGGAAGGTTAGAGAAGCCCTGAGACCCGTGACCAAGAAACAGGTTAGGGCATTCTTTGGCCTAGTGGGGTATTATAGGAGTTTTATCCCCAACTTTGCTCTCATTGCCCAACCGTTGTACGAGGTGATTCGGAAACATGCTCCAAACACTATTGAATGGGGAGAAGCGCAAGAGAGATCTTTGGCCGCCCTTAAGAATATTCTGTGTAAGGAGCCTATCTTGCAGTCGCCCGATTCCAACAAACCTTTCATACTGCGCACTGATGCTTCACAAGATGGAGTAGGTGCTGTATTAATTCAAGAATCAGAAGATGGAATCTTCCCAGTGGCATACCACAGCCGTAAGCAAAAACCCGCCAAGAGGAATTACAGTACTGTTGAGAAGGAACTCTTGGCCGTGGTTGATGGTGTTAAGAAATATTACTATTATTTATATGGAGTACCATTCACTCTGGAAACTGATCATATGCCACTCACTAGTCTCAGCATGACTAAAATGGCTAACGCAAGATTGACATGCTGGACACTGTATTTGCAGCAGTTTAACTTTGTTGTGAGATACATCAAGGGAAGTGACATTGTAGGTGCAGACCTTATGTCTCGCCTGCTAACTGCTGACTAACATGGGCAACTATTGTATGCTGGGTTCCGTAAGACAGGCGTCCTTAGAGATTTATGCAATCCAAGGACCAGCCTGGTTCCTAGTTAAAAGTGTACCAGTAAGGCCTGACATCTCGCCCGTTGGTCCCACAGGACACATTACGTCCAGGACCTGTATATACATGTATACTGTAGGTTAAGGGGAAGTTCGAGACCCCCATAAGGACAATCCAAGGCTGTGTATGAATTACCTTGTGGTGTCTCGAGCTGTGGGCCTCTCTGAGGATTCCTGGAGAATGCACATTATCCACATGAGTGTTCACACCCACGGTGGGTGTTAAAATGTGACCTGCCCGAGATTGCATAGGGATTCTCAGCTTGCCAATGTTAATCGTAAGTGTAGAGTTAGGTTAAATAGTAAACTGCCCGTTCTGAGAGATTTGAGCAATCCAAGAACTAGCATGTTTCCTGGTTAATAATGTAGGTTAACCAGTAAACTGACCGTTCTGAGAGATTTGAGCAATCCAGGAACTGGCAAGTTTCCTGGTTAATAATGTAGGTTAACCAGTAAACTGCCCTTTCTGAGAGATTTGAGCAATCCAGGAACTGGCACGTTTCCTGGTTAATAATGTAAGTTTAACCAGTAAACTACAGGGGTCCTGAGAGATTTGAGCAGTCCAAGGACTACGTTTCCTGGTTAATAATGTATCCATTAATAGAATAATGGTGTACTTTTGTAACATAAGTACTGATTGCTAGGCAGAGAGAGAGAAATGACACTTTTGATGCTCCACCTTGACTGCTTTCACAGGTGCAGCTGGCGGGCGCAGTATTGTCGTGGAGATCAGCTGATCATCTCTGCCGCATGCTGCCACCTCTTCTCTTCTGCCATACCATCTTTATTACTATTGATTTGTATTACATAATTTTACACATAGGCACAGTTGCACCACAACTGTCACACCTACACCGTGTATTACAGACATCACGCTACATAACAATTAGTTGTTAATGTAAATGTAGTGAACTTTTCACTCAGTTTGACCTGAGTACAGGATTTTTCACCGTCATCACGGAGTTTTTTCCTCTAGCTTGCGTCTATTAACATAAATATGAGGTTTTTATGCTCATGGGCGACTGTGATTTTCTCCTGTAGCAGGATAGTACACACACCACAGTGTGAATCTTGTGTGACTGAGTTAGGATTTATATGTATGTATATCGAAAAATTTTTCTCAAGAAAAAATTTGATTTTGATGGGGCGTAATGTCACGAATTCGCGCTAGCGTATTTATAAATTCATGACATTTTACATCAGTGGGAAAACCACGAATTCTAGTGGAATTCCCATTGCGCATCACTCAGTTCAACCGTCCTCATATTCGCTCGATTGGGACGGTTTTCAGAACATTTCTCGCTGTTTCACAAGTGATCATTCGTAGGCACGACATTAGTGCCTTCACTGAGTGATTTATTGTAAGCGTATATCGCTCACTTTCTTTCCGCTGACCGTTGAAGTTCACGCGGCCATCCCTCGCCCTCTTTCATAATTTGAAATTAGTCAGGCTTTGATCGTCGCAAGAGCAGGTTCGTTGAGCCCAGCGTGGAGCAGCGCCGCCTTTGTACAGCGAGTTCTTGAAATCTCCACCTAGATGGTGAATCAGCGAAGAGGTTTAGCGTATCGCAGCGTCCGTTCTACACCGGCGCCCAGTTCCTTCCGCTTGCCTCCCTCTACTGACCAGTACTTCTTTTCGTTTTCCTAGGTTTAAGTGTTTAGCTTTTGAATGAGCAAGTGAGTGTATCCTCCTTGTTATTTTGAATTCATTTTGAGACTCATGTAACGTAAAATTGATTAAGTGTAATCAATGAATTTATAGTTCTTTTCTTTGAGCTTAATGTAATCAAAATCGTGTTTTATTTCTCCACATTAAGCTTATTTTAGTTGCCGCTCTTAGTTCGCACAAACGCTTTACATTATTCGTAACTGGTACTAAGGCCAGTCCTTTTGTATTAAGCTTAAATCCGTTGTGCCAGCTAGGAGTTAATGCACTGGCAAGAACCTGTTTATTACTATTAGCATTAGTTATTGATTGTCAGGGGTGGAGTCACTTTCTTGAGAGGCTAACAGTACTACAAACAGCACTCGTGAGTAATTAGTCTCTGCTGTGTACTGTTGAGAAAGTTTATAAATTCTCATCCTTAGAGAATCGGCGAAGTAAGCCGGCATGAAGTAAAACTTACTGCTTGATTTCACAAGTCAATTCATTGTCTCCATTTTTAAGCAATTCATGTAATACCTAAATTCACATCCCCCCTTGACACACACACACACACACACACACACACACACACACACACACACACACATCTCAAAAAGCATATAGACAAGATTGAATAAGTTCAAAGGGCCGCTACAAGATGGATACCAAGCTTAAGAGACCTAAGCTACGAAGAAAGACTAAATAAACTGAATCCACCAACACTACAGGAGAGAAGGAAAAGAGGTGACATGATAATGCTATATAAGTGCATATCAGGGAAGGAGAAAATAGACATAAATTATTACTTAACCCGCCTCGTCCCGACCACTTTTTGACCACTGGTACCCCCCAATCCCGACCATTTTTCGACCCTTTTTTTTTTTTGCTAAAACTTTCGCTTTTGGTGAGAAACATCGAAAATTCATAGAGAAATCGCTCACCTGAGGTTTAAAATACTCATTACAGGTAGGAGAGCCTCCTTACCTTACTGGGTTTTCTATCAGGCTGGCACCAAAGAAAACGAGTTCTATGGGAGGATAACTATTTCACACCACTCATAAATGGTATTTATTTTTTTACTGTTAAGAATTTATATGTAGTACAAGAGTATATTGGTTTTCAAGCAGTAATATAGGCATTATAAGCATTGTTTCACTCACTAATACCTGACCTTTTTTTGCCACATTACCTGATCATCATTTCTAACTGTTTCTTCCTCTAATGCTATGTAAAGTTTGTCCTCCACATTGTCATTGATTGGGGAATCACTCTGGCCCTGAATTTCGTACCGTGGCATGACATGGCTATACTGGCCAGGTCACTGATAACAGGTGAATTGCTGAGAAAAGGGCCTGCAGGGGGGGGAGGAGGTCATGCTGGGTAGGGCATTGTCTCTGCCTGGCATCTTGTTGAGGAAGGTGTCCCGTGTATACATACCAAAAATGACTCGCGAAAATTGAAAATTGTGGAAATTATGAACCTTGCAATTGCAGGACGTTGAAGTACGTCCTCGGGATTAGCTGTGACAAAACGTGTGGACGTGGAAGTACGTCCTCGGGACGGCGCGGGTTAACATATGGAGAAGCATCAGCAAGAGGACACTGCAAAAAACTGCAAGAAGAGAGGTGATAAAGACGTAAGGAAATTCAATTTCCCAAACAGAGCAATTGATCAATGGAATGCACTACCGAATGAAATAGTGTGTGCCAAAACAATTCACAAATTTAAGGATATGTACGGTAAATATGGTTTAAGACACGGGACAGTACGAGCTTGACTCATTCCTGTAAATATACAATTAGGTAAGAACAATTAGGTAAGAACACACACACACACACACACACACACACACACACACACACACACACACACACACACACACACACACACTTAAATACTCCAGTAACCGCTCTCATTAACTCCCTACTTGTGCTCTGCCCCATTACAGCGGACATGCAGCACCTGTCTAGCTACAAACCTCACCCTTTCTTTGCCCAACTCTCTTATTCAGGGGTTGATTAATGTTCTTTTTTTTTCAATTATTCATGTGGTCAGTCTGGATGTTTCTATGTCTTTGCAGCAGCTAATATCCTCCAGTCCTTTAACCCTTTCAGTCTGAGGCAGTTTTTATTTCATATTTTATTATTGGCACCATCAGACGATTTTATTCACCTTAGGGCAGACCTTTAGTGCTGAAGGGTTAAGGAAGGCTGGATCTATCCCCTCCAATTCGATGGGTCTGCCATGATCCGAATACAAGCGTCTAATGGCAGCTGGAATATAATAAAATTACGTCATGGGATTGAAAGAGTTAAATGGAATGTGTACAGGCGTTTTGAAATGGATGCATCTTGATATTTGCTTCCTTTTTGTTCCACTTTCTTTAGAACAGACAAGTTATGCAAGTTCTGAGACTTAAGTTCTTTCATAAAAATCAGTAAAATATCCCTTCCATTTCCCCACATAGTTTGAATCTATTCGAAGTCCCCACCGATGTCTTCAGTTTGCCATTTCTATCTCCGGCCTTCCTGCCTGGTGCTTTAATTCCACTCCTCCCTCAGTCTCCCTGTATTTACCATTGATTTCGTTTCTGTGTCACTCCTTCGAACCCTTCCCCAAACCCTTATTATACTCACGCCATCAGACCTCCTCTGTTCGTCCCCCAGCACCTCTTTGTCCCTCATTCAGTTCATTATTCGTCTCTGTTCTACATTTCTCCATTCCTCCTTCTGATTATCTTATTAATCTTTAATTCCTTCCACTTCCCAATGTCACTTCCATTACCTTTCGTCGTGTTCTGTCCCTGTTTTTACCGTTCCATTTAATCTTTCTTCAGACATTCTTCTAGCCAAAGTATACTTCTACTCACCTTCAAGACCCGTGAACGATATTTATGTTTTACTGTAGCTGCTGCCACGCGATTCACTGTAGTTTAGAATAACACACTTGTGAACGGATTACTTAAATTTATAATTAACCACACCAGTTAGGAAAGTTTCTTTTGGGCTGAATGAAATTGTCTGAAAGTAGCAAGGAAAATAAGTCACCGTCGTAGTGAAAAGAATAATTTCTTTCTGTACAGTTCCCCGCTCCCCCTCCCATTGTCCTTTCGCCCTTCATTCTAGCTTACCACCCAGCAGTTGTTACCAGTTTAATGTAAACCAAAATTTAATTCTACCATATACACAGGACATGAGGAAATAAGTCGTGTAATTATTAAGACTCTGCGTTATCCCTATCATGGCACTGCCGTCTTTTTAATCCTAATCAGTATACTACCATGTTATCTTAATTTGACTTGGAAAGAATCTTTAGTTGTGAAGGCATTAGTAAAGGCCTCTTCAGGTCGAAAAGTCTCCTCAGAACTATGTAAATTATGGTATTGTATAAAAAAAAAAAAAAAAATTCGAGCTGAGGAGTTTATTAGTCTCCTGCTGCTTGCTTACAAACTCTATGCGATAGACAAACAGATGTCAATACAGTGGAGGAGAATAGTAAAGTGTAATCTATCCGTCCATCATCTAATCCTTTTGTGTCCCATCAGGAGCGTAGGGACCCGGGGGTAGGCTACTCAGTCCTGATCTTTAAGGCGAGAGTGACCAGCCTCACTCTTCCCTGAGTAGCAATTATGTGGCCAGTAAACCCCACCACCCTTTGCATGTAAATTTTTACAGGCCTCATCTGGTTGGAGTGCCTTAATCCACTAAACCCCCACGTGTTATTTCACTGTATGGTTATCACCAAACACCCTGCTTCCTAAGATGATTCAAAAGCCTTCAGTTATCTCTTGGATTCGAACCAGGGCGCGTTAACCCAAATGTCCTCCGACCACAGACCTCCATCAACCATGCCATCCAGGCGTCAAAGGCAGTCCCAGTTTCAAACCGCTTACATTAGGCTTTCAGTAAACATGGGAAAATCGCCCTTAACAATAACGTCATTATACAAGAACAGTAACATTAAAGCGATGAGAAGCCTAATACTAAGTGGCAAGGTAAAGATGAAGATTTAGCCAGATTACAAAATATAATTTTAGTATAATAATTTAATGATTGTAACAATAAAACTATGAAAAAAGAAACGACTCCACGAGATTACCCATCACTGTGAAACCTAACCAGGTTAAACAGTTAAGACAAAAGCTAAATACAAGCAGAATAATAAGGATAAAAACTATAAAAAAATTATAAGTAGTAAAGCGGTAACAAGAGAATGCAAACTGAAGCCATCAACAGAAATAATCAGTCGTAAAATAAACCCTGAATTAGTTCCTTTTATCCTCCTTTAATAAATACTTACAGTTCTCTGACCAAGGGGGCTCGAAGGCTGACTTGCCGATCTCGTAAGTCCACCTTGTTGTAGTTCAGCCACCTGTTTGGGTTAAGGTGAATCAGGTCAGAGGTGAGTGAGGTGAAGGTGATGAGGTGAGGCAGAGGTGTGTGAGGTGAGGGTGATGGAGGTAAGGTAGAGGTAAGTGAGGTGAGGGTGATGGAGGTGAGGCAGAGGTAAGTGAGGTGAGGGTGATGGAGGTGAGGGTGATGGAGGTGAGGCAGAGGTTAGTGAGGGGAAGGTAATGTGAGGCAGAGGTAAGTGAGGTGAGGGTGATGGAGGTAAGGTAGAGGTGTGGGGTGTAGGTACGGCCGAAACTGTTGTATGTTATAGTAAACTTTCCATAAGCGAGTATAATTAATATGGAGGAAGGTATGGGTCAGGGTAGATCGGTGAGGTGAGTTAAATCAAAGCGAGGTGAGTGAAGGGAAAGGCAAAATATTTCTTCTAAACCCTTCTGTACAAAAAGCCTTTCCTAATTAAAATCGTATGGACTGATAATCTATATATATAAAAGAGTCAATGTTTGTTTGTTTGTTTGTTTGTTTGTCCTTCAATCACGCCCAAACCAAGGGCCAGAGACCCCCAGACCCATATATATTCTGAATCAGGGTGACCCAAGGATGGTTTTAGGGGGTCAAAATTCACATCTGGGTCATTCGAGGCTACCGGTACAGTGTTCGCCTTTTTGGCCCGGGCAACGCCGGGTACCCCTGCAGCTCAATTTTTGGCGTGAAGACTCACATGACCTCCTGTTCGGACATAGGCTATGTTAGGTTGACCTCCGAGGTCACTTGAGGTCACTGGAAATACACGCTTCAATGACAGGACCCAACAGCCCAGTTTTTGGCATGGAGACTCACATGACCTCCAGTCTGGACATAGGCTATGTGAGGTTAACCTCTGAGGCCAAATGAGGTCACCGGTCGGAGGTCATTTGAGATCACTGATAATGGTAAACAAGTGCGCACAGATACTATGCGTTATTCTGCAAAAGCTGAAATAAAAGTTCCCGGACCTCTTATAATCCCTCTTCACAAGGATAAGATGTACAGTACATGGTCTTTCTGGAGTAGAAAGAAAGATTAAACTAGAACAAATAGGATTAGTGTTCGCCTTTTTGGCCCGGACAACGCCGGGTACCCTTGCTAGTATTTAATAAAAAGCTGGTCCTTCTACTGAAAGGACTGATATTTTCACAAGGAGTCCAGTGACGTACAGCAACACGGCATTATAGATTGCTTGTTCATTTCTACCTTTAAAATAAAAGCGATTGGTTTTTAATAAAGTACTTCTGATGTGACTGGACATTCCTTTCTTTACCTGCATGGATTTTTCATTTCTGACTTCGGTTAATAAGCTTCCTATTAACTTTGTACTCCCTTGCCTCCTCAACCCAAGTTTAAGCTGGAATATCGCTCGGGATGATCATGATGGTTATGATGATGATGATGATGATGACGGTGATGGTGACGGATTTTTTTTTCCTTGTCTTCATCATGGTATTCAGCCTTGGCCGGGATTCATGAACAAACTTAAGACCAACTCCCTGCCGTTTTTCAGGATTTATTATTATTATTATTATTATTTTTTTCAGACATGGAACCTGCCTACCAACACACCCTGGCCTTTTTCCTGTCATGCTCGTTAATGCAAGAGCTTAACGGTACTCTTATTTCTTCATGTCAAGAACAAACCAGGAAAGTATTGGTATTCATCTGTGTTAAACAAAATTACATATAGCGGTGGATTCTGAAACACAATAAAATTCTATTGGCAGCCCTGGTTACCTCAGTGTGGCCAGAATTTAGGCGACGAGGTCGATCACCCAGAGTTTTTTTTTTTTTTTTTCAGTTCCGCCTGTATCGTGATGCCGCCGCAACCAGTACGCTACAGTTAATCTCGCCTTACCAGTCCTCCTCGGAGCCTCAGCATGGCTATAATCCTCAGCGCAAAGATTGATGCTATTGTGACACGTTGCTGATGACGCCTCGGGGGTGAATTGCCCACGTTACGGTATAACTATATTGATTTTGTCCAGCTTCAGTACGCTACATGAAACAGTATCAAACCGCACACCTACGATGCTTCAAAGCAACAATGGTTCAGCAGGTCTCTAACACTCCTTGTATATATTACCATATGTCAATACAGAGGCTAGGATTGGCATAGATTCTAGTCTATGGTATAAATCAATGCAACACCATACACTCTATTAACACTTTGTGATTTAATATCATCATCATCATCCTCTAATCCTGTGTTGCCACATGAGGAACGTAGGAGCTCGGGGTAGGCAAGTTGGTCCTGACATTTAAGAAGAGAATGATCAGCCTTACTCATCCCTGAATGGTATTACGTGAACAATAAACCCCAACCACCCCTTGGATATGAACCTGCACAGACTCAATCCGATTGGAGTGCCTTAATTGCCAACTAAATCACCAGCCGTAATAATTTGGTTATATGGTTACCACCCAGCATAGTAAATGGTTTCCTGGTGTACAGGAAACCATTTGGCTTGTCACTCAGTGTAGAGTCACTCATAGACAAAAGGAGGGTGAAAGAATGAAGGAAAGAAAGACAGAGGGGGAAGGAAGAAAAGAAGGAAGCATGAGAGGAAAGGGCAGTCACCCGATAGCAGCACTACATCGAGTGAGTGGATGGTAAGCGCCCACAGCTACCACCAATTCACAGGGTGCAGGAGAAGAACGCCTTCACGTGGTGACACCAATATAGCTGGGCAACTCTGCCTTCCGGTAATACAAACGTACCTCAACTCTTCCTATTTCCCAAAAGAGGGATGGTGGACTGCATAAAACTGACAACGTTAATTGGATTCACTTTCAGATAAACCTAGAACTACAAATTAATAACCATCTAACATCCACCATTTCTGAGGTATTGCAGTTATATTAGTAGCAAACGCGAATGTCATTCATGCTTACCAACCGTACATAACCAGCACAGGCCACATTGTTCATATCCGTAACCATCTACCCCATGATATAATTCCTTGGTCCAGTATAAACAATTGGTAAACACTGGATCTTTTACCACTCTCGGTCTTTCCTTCTGCCTATGAGATTCAGTCTTCAAAATACAATGTTCAATCAAACTGAAAGCAATACTTCTTCATTTGGGCTCTCTTGTGTTCTGTTTATTCTAGAAAACACAAATTTTTGCCTGCCTTTGATTCTATCTTTTATTAATACTGGCAGACGGCATGAGCTGCATAGGTTAGACAAGGTACTCATTTCCAGTTGGGCCTTCGAGCCTGTGACGGGTTATTCATTCACTATTCTGGGATGCAGTGCCACGCATCATCCAATTTACTACAGTCACCTCCCCTATTTGTCACCGTAAGTGCTCGTTTATCAGTTCACAAAGAGTGGATGTGAAGTTGAGTCAAATGGTGCCAACTGCCCGCATCAGGATTCGAACCCTGTGACCGGCAGTTTCATAGCGACCAATGCTAAGCGTGCGGTCAGACTATAATATTAACGTATAAAAAAAAAAAAAAAAAAGTCCGCCTCTCCTGGCTGTCTCTTCATGGACTTGGGAAAGCAGTGTGGTGAATCCGCAGCGACTGACAAAGATGACTTTATCTGACCACAGATCCGTGTCATCAATGTCGTTGGTTAAAGTTTCACCACACTGGCATTCAGAATCCATGGAGACAGGAGCAGGAAAGACGACACGACTTTTGATGCCGACCGTGCAGTACCAAATGCAAAACCAAACTGTTTAGGAGGAGATGGTTGACAGCCTAATGAGCTGAGGCAGATACGACCCTTTACCACCACCTCATCCACAGGCATTGAGACTCACCCAAGCAGAGTGGTTATCTTGCCGTCACAGGAGAACCCAGTCTGATGCGGTGCCTCTCAGTGTGGTGTTGGATTACAGGAAAGAATGCACCATATCTTATACTGTGGCTGTGTGTCCTCGCCTTTGTTGTGTTCTACCGTCATGTTGTTGTCATCGTACCCAATGAAAACCTCGATTAAAAGAAAAGCGACCACATTTGTTTTGAGTCTATGTTCTTGTTTCTCTTTTTTTTCCCCGCTCACTGAATTTCAATAATAATTCTGTCTCGTCCCTCTGAATGGATAGCCATATTAAAAAAATAATATGTCCATATTTAAATTATGCCTCTTCGTGTTCTTGTGTTCAAGTGTTTCCAAGGCTGCTGTGTTCTTGCGTGTTCTGGGCTGGTATTCTTAATCATATTATTTACTGATTCCCTCTTGTAACTCGGATTTGGTTTTGTAAGAAGGACAAGGAGAGTGTGCAGTCTTCCCTTCCCGTTTGTTCTTTCTGCAAAACTGAATCTTAGTTGTGACCGGAAGATTATCATTACATATTTTGTTTATTAAAGGAAACACAAAACAAAATACATACTTGTATTTTCTCCGTTTTTCTTGTATGCAAACACAAACCTATGTTGAGACGTGGAATCGATCGTAGACGTGTTCCAGCGTTCCAGCACTGTTTCAGTCGTGTTCTTGTACTTACTCTGCCGCGGTCCCTCTCAGTGGGGCTGTATTAAACGACAGTGTGTACACATTTTGTACCTGTGGTGAAGCCGACAGATATATCAGTGATACATCCGGGGGATTCTTTTTTTTTTTCTTTTTTCTTTCCTTCAAGGACAGTTCGCGTACCTGCTCCTGGAGAGCTCTGAGCTACTTTCTCATGAAATACGAAGTTGATCAACTTGAAATTTTGAGTTAATTTAACATGTCAGCTGCTGAGTCAGCTGATACATCAGCTGACAATTAGGCGATTTTCAAATTCGTCTATAAGGAGGCATTTCAACGACTTTCTTATAAAATAATAGTTGCTCAGCTTGAATTTTTTAATTGATTTGACACGTCAGCTGTTGCATCAATTGATGCACAGTTTTGCCGCAGGTCTGTGAACATAGTCTCTTCTTATTTATACTTACTGTCGGTCGTTTGTGATGTGTTCACATATTCCCGAAGCCGTTGTGTTCTTGTCCTGTTGTGTTCTCGTACTGAATGGTACAAGAGAATGTGTTCATATACTGAGGACGTTTGTGTTCTTGTCCAGTTTGTGTTTTCATGTTGGTTTGTGTTTTCTGCTTATTGTGTTCTTTTCTTCACTCATTGGTTTATGTAAACCTTGTCTTCCCTCTTAAGATGAACCATTCGTTGCAAAATCAACAAGTTTTTGTTTTCAAAGAATGAAGTATCATTTACTTACATGAATCCCATCTTCCCTTGACAGGGAATTATATTTGTTTGCTGAGGACAACCATAAAGGCTTTATATGTCACTGGAAATAGGTATGTCACATCGATTATCACAAAGAGTGAGCCGAATAGGTGGACCACACTGATCAGCCATTCGTGTTTTTGTACTTAAGATGACTGATTATAATTAGCTATTCGAGGTTACCCCCTAGGTTACGACCTTCGTTTTAAACGGTCCGGCCGACAAGCTACGACATTCATTGTAAAATCCATAATTTCGTTTCAAAAAGTGCGCCCTGAATTATTGCACGAAGATATCATGTATTCATCCACGCCTACTTGGGGTTGCTAATTAATCATTTTTGCTTCCTGCTGAGCACGTGGTTCACACAATGAAGCCCATTCTGCGTCCAGAAATCAGGGAATCATCACCTAGTGCTTCACGTTCCCCTGAACCCTCTACAGCACATGGTGTTGGCAAGCAGGGAAAAGCTACAGTGAAAAAAGGTGAACAAAAACGTAAATATACACCTGCAGCTGAGTGTGACGGTGATTCTGAAGTTGGAGTTATAAGAGAAAAAAGAAAAATGTTGCCAAAGTTTAGCATTATTTACTATTACTGAATAAGTTTTCGTCATTCAGTATAACACCATGTGAGCAAAATAATCATTGAAGTATTAAAGGACACACACACCATAGTGCAAATGAAATTGGTGAAGCGGGGTGGTGGAGCGGCGGCGCCACAATGGTGGAGATGCTGGTGATGCGAGAAGCTGCTCACAGTTTCACCAACATGCAAAATAACGTTGATTCCACTCACCTCTAAGGCAACATACGAGATTCTAGACTTTCACTGAAATGCTCACAGGTAAGAAGGAAGATTGAGCTTTCTTGAGCATGTTTTATTTTTTCTTTACCTTGTGTATTAGAATGAAAATACTTGAGTTGAAAATGGGTAATTTTGAGCTGGATTGCCGCACCAGGGGTTTGACTCTCGGCATCCTTGACGCAGCCAAGGCGTTAAGATAATTATTATTATTTGTTGTTAGGAAAATTCGCGCACTTTACTTTTCAGTGGATAAGGCCTCATTCCATGCATTAATTCCAAATATCCTCATTATTTATTAAGTTGATCGCAGTTAGGATTATCAAAAGTTTAAAGGATCTTGGAGTAATCATGCAATTCAGTTACCAAAAGATGATGTTTCCAAAGTCGCTGAAAATAAAAATTTCGAGCAATTTATAACTACGGATGAGTAAAACAGACGGTCACCATAATACACCTTTTGTTAGGAGAGTCAGTCATTCGTAGTTAGAATAATATAATAATAAAGCATTCCATTTTTACCTAATGAAGATTCGAAAGTGACTGAGAAAAATAACTGTTTTGACAATTACAAATCAGGGAAACAGGTGAGCACAAAAGACCAACACTCCGACAAAACCGACAACAGTTTGCTTCGCCGGACAGAAATAAGGAGCAACTCAACAGGTCCATTTTCTTCATGGATTAATTTACGGTCAGTTCTCTCCCGTCACTGAGGGGGAAAAAATAATCTCCCCGGGGTCCGGAATCGCAAATTAGCGGTCAGTTCCCCTGCCGTAACTGCGATTTGGTTTGCAGGATGGACAAGGAAACCATGAAACAAGAAGCTGATACACAAACACGCTTGACATCTGTTTCCTGTCGTGATTTTAACATGGTTTTGCAGGAAAGATAATGAAAGGAGAGTATATGTTCCCAAGGCCAACGATTTACAAAACTGCATTCAGGTCTATTTGGTAATTGTAAAATATAAGTAATAAGACAGAAACTGAGATCCTTCCCAGGTCTGTTGCTTTGCCTTAAAAAAAAAAAAAAAAAAAAAAACTTCATGGTGGATATGCTCTGTTCACTTTAGTTTGGCCAAAAATTGCCTTCTCACCATATTGAGTGCAGAGCTATAACAAGGGATTCACACTTGAACATGAGGCTAGTCACGAAGCAGTGCTATGAAAAGGCTGTTGTGCTGTAGCACTGTCTTTTTCTGCCACCGACCTACATGAAATAAGCTGGAAAAGGATGAAAATTTTAGCCGAGTTAAAGTGAATGATCCATATTTTTTGTCACTGCTATATGTGTGTGTGTGTGTGTGTGTGTGTGTGTGTATCTACAGTATATAGTGTACATGTTTATCTGTTTCTACGTGTGTATATTTGTCTAACTTTGTGTATGTCTCTGGTGTGCCTGTGAACTTATCTGCGTGTCTGCTCATGGATCTATCTGTTTCTGTTCTCAGTCTATCTGCGCGTCTGCCTAAGAATATATGTGTCTGTCAGTCTATCTGCGTGTCTGCCTAAGAATATATGTGTCTGTCAGTCTGTCTGTGTGTCTGCCTAAGAATATATGTGTCTGTCAGTCTGTCTGTGTGTCTGCCTGTGAATATGTGTGCCTGTCAGTCTGTCTGTGTGTCTGCCTGTGAATATGTGTGCCTGTCAGTCTGTCTGTGTGTCTGCCTGTGAATATGTGTGCCTGTCAGTCTGTCTGTGTGTCTGCCTGTGAATATGTGTGCCTGTCAGTCTGTCTGTGTGTCTGCCTGTGAATATGTGTGCCTGTCAGTCTGTGTGTGTCTGCTAGGGCATATATGTGTCTCTCAGTTAATGTGTGTGTCTGCCTGAGAATGAGCGTCTACCTGAAATTCTGTGCATCGATCCGTGAATGTATCTGTGTACACCTGTGAATCTGCTTGTGTCTCTACCCATGATTCCAACCGTGTGTTAAACCATGTATCTACCTGTCAGTTTGTCTGCGTATTTACCTGCGAATCTAGATGTGTCTCTCCGTGAATCTTCTCTTTTTTTGTTTAGGCCTTCCGACCATTGGGGCCGAAGCCCCTGGTCATTAAGGCCATATACAGTATCTATCTATCTATCTATCTAATCGATATATATATATATATATATATATATATATATATATATATATATATATATATATATATATATATATATATATATATATATATATATATATATATATATATATATATATATATATATATATATTTTGTATTTTTTAATTATTTTTTTATTTTTTTATATTTTTTTGACCTTACATTATTTATAAACAAAAATACTTAATCTAAAGACCCTAAAACTAATCACCTAACAGACAAATCGCTAACCTACACTAAATCCTAAGAGACAAATATCTAGACCTACACTGATGGTAGAAAAGCCTCGACCAAGAGAACACCATCAACTGCAGATATGTAATGCCTTTCTACATTACATACCTGCACTCATCACCTGATAACTGTCAGTCGAGGCACAACCTAATATAGGGGACATCAATATATGAAAGAGAACCAGACTAGTCAGGAACAGTTCCATATACGTCAGCACAACTTAAACAAGATGGTATAATGTATTTATATAATATGTACAAAAAGTGAAGTACCTCGCCCAACAGACCACCATCGACTGCAAGTGCCCAATGCCTTTCTATATTGCACACTTGCACTCATCAGCTGGTGACTGTCAGTCGAGGAACGGGGCTTAATGTAGGGGACATCTATATTAGAAACAGATCAGTGGGAGGAGGAACTATTTCAAATATGTCAAATGTCAACCCTAATCAATAGTACAATATATACATTTTTACAGTCGATAAAAACCATAACCATACAGTAAAAAAGTCATCACTCTGATCAGTCCGGTCTCTCTCAAGAAAGCCATCAATTTATCAGTCATAACAATGTCCCCATCACTCAGGATGGTGGAAAGGGTGAAAAGGACGTCTGCTGCGCCGCAGTAATTTATAAGTGAAGCGCGTTCACGAATAAATCGCTGACAGCGCAGAATGATATGACTGATAGATAACACTGCATCACAGATGTCACAGTGTGGTGGGAATCGTCTTTCCATATGAGGTTTCATGTGCGTTAGGATGGTGGCATTAAGCCACAAATGAGCCAACACTTTTTCTTCAAGGCGACTGGGACGGTTGGCAGTGTCCCAGTCGCCCAGGTACGGCTTACATGTTGGAATATTTAGCCTGGCCCACTGACCTTGCCACAGACGATTTACTTATTTCTTTCCGAGAGAGGGACTCGACCGTAGATCACGAGGAACGTCCCAAGTCTCCTCGAGCTCTACAGCCGACTTTGCAAGTAAGTCAGCCTGCTCATTGCCATAGATACGACAATGACCAGGCACCCAGATCAGAGTGAATGACTTGTTGCATGAATGCAGTTTATTAACAACGCAGCCCTGGATCTCATTAGAATCCGTAGTCCAAGAAGCAATCACCTGAAGGGCTGATTTTGAGTCTGAAAATATGACAAATGAGTTATGCCTAGAATTGAAAGCATAGTCTATGGCACTGTCAACTGCTGAAAGTTCGGAGGTAAACACAGATGCATGAGTCGGCAACTGATGCCTGAGGGCACGTTCGGTCGACCATACACTTGCACCCACACATTCACTCGACTTGGAACCGTCGGAACCGTCAGTGTGCAATTGGTGGGACCCCAAGTGACGAACAATGATGTTACGAAACAAGTGGTGGACCTCCGCCTCCGGCACCTTGGTCTTTGGTGCTGGGAGCCATGAAACATCTACGGTAGAGCCGGGTGGCTTCCAAGGCGCTATATTTTTTGACACCACCTTGTCACAGTTACTGGGGTACACACCAAACTCCTGAGTCAGTAAGTGGAGGCGAACGGCAAGTGGCCGACGCACTCCCCACATAAGATGATAGTATTGGTGCAGGGGGGTACAGGCCACATTGCCGATATTACTTTTCCTTGATGTTCGTAGGCCATATGATAAGGTCAGGTGATCATGGCGATTAAGGATGGAAGGCACATTTGCCTCCACTTCTATGTGAGCTACACGGGTACACCACGGGACGGCTCCAAGACACATTCACAGACATTTATTCTGCAACACATCCAGTCTTCTCAACGTGGCATCGGATGCCGAGCCATACACCTGAGCACCATAGTCTAGCTTTGATCGAATAAGGGACTTAAACACCATTAACCCCTTAACCACGGGACTTCACTTTCGTGACTCTTGGGAGCAAGGGATCATACCGTGGGGCGTCACTTTTGTGATTCTGTGTTATTTTGAATTCGCCCGGGCTTTCAAGTGGTGGCTTGTATCATCTATCAGTACTGCCAATGTCCAACACTAGTCAGCACTCCTAATCTCATCTGTACTCCCATCCATTTTTGACAATTTAGCCATTTCTCCCTGTTCTTGACTCCCCTCCCTACCTCCCCTCCATTACCCTCTCCTCTTGCCTGCCCGGCTGTGCTACGCTAAGTAAATCATCCCTGGAATTTTCCACTGATTTCATCCATTGAAATAAGCCCTATGCCCTATTCTTATACCGAATAATATATACAAAAAGGAAATAAGGTAAGTGAGAGTGCCATACACCTGGAATTGGCTAATTATCACCTGACAACACCTCACAGGCACTCGTTCGCTAATTTTCACTGTTTATTTCCCCTTGAAATATGCCATATAATCTATTCTCGTAATAAAAATATATATAAGAAAGGAAGGGAGAAGCCTAAGTGATATTTATATTCACCTGGAACTATCTAATATATTATGTATTGTCTAGATTTCCTGCCAATCATTTCATAGCGTATATATCAGCTGCTGTCACCAGGCTGACACTGGCAGCATTGCACTCCCCCTTGGCAGGCCACCACACTGTATTCTATGCTATGTAAATCTTCCCTGGAATTTTCCACTGATTTCGTCCATTGAAATAAGCCCTATGCCCTATTCTTATACCAAATAGTATATACAAAAAAGAAATAAGGTAAGTGATAGTGCCATCCACCTGGAATTGGCTAATTATCACCTGACAACACCTCACGTGCACTCGTTCGCTAATTTTCGGTGTTTATTTCCCCTTGAAATATGCCGTATAATCTATTCTCGTAATAAAAATATATATAAGGAGGGAAGGGAGAAGCCTAAGTGATATTTACATTCACCTGGAACTACTTAATTTATTATGTATTGTCTAGATTTCCTGCCAATCATTTCATAGCGTATATATTAGCAGCTGTCACCAGGCTGACATTGGCAGCACTGCACTCCCCCTAGGCAGGCCACCACACTGTATTCAGTTTACTGTCATCTTTCAAGGTGAAAGCACTTCGAATTCACGCATGTCAAATTCCGCCGCTTTTCAGCCCCATGCAAAGGGCCCTGTGACCTCTACCCCCTACTAAGCCTCGTGTGGAAAGAGGTAAAGGGCTAAATGACTGCTGTAGAACGTGAACTGGCTAATTTGTCAATGAAAATGATAGAGAAAGACTACGATCTTTCTGGTGAGTAAAACAGTGCAAATGGAAATGTAAATAATGTGTAAACAAAAATAGTTTTATAAGTTACTGTAAGTGACAGTGCCTAACACAGTGTAAATAAAATAGAAATGTAAATAATGTAAATAAAATAGAGAATGTAAATGTAAATGAGTAGTAACATAAGAATACGAGTATATATACTAGGAGTCATGAAAGTGAAAGTTTCACTCTAGCATGTATGAATACTATGAGTTATGAAAGTGAAGGTGAAAGTGACAGATTCACTCTCAACGCTAGTATACAGGATGAGAAAGTGAATGCTATGTATTTTACTGAAAGAGAAATTGAATGCCTACAGTGACAATAAACTACTATTACTGAAGGAAACTTATGGATAAAGACTGTAGATATATATGTGTTATATAGTAACAGAAATATAAAGTGTGAGTGTTTTTATGAATAATAAATGACAGAACACCAGCGGCGGACGATCGCAAGTGGGAAGGTCATACGCGCTCGTAATTTTCATTGCTTTCACAGTGCTTTTTTTTTTTTAGTATGGATTCCAAACTATTTGAGAATCATAGAATAGTGTTTCTAGTGATAATATCAGGCTGTGGTAATCATATTACGGGTTGTCGGGAAGTGTAAAGTGGAGACTTCGTTACCCAACTTCAGAGGTCTCCACAAGTCCTACGGTACTCGACGAAGGCTCAACAAACATCCCAGGAGAAAGCTGAAGGTATTTGCCATAAGCATTTATAATTTTAATATTCTAGGACTAATAACTGATTTTTGGCAAATATTTTTAGAGAGTCTGTCGGAGCGCGAATATGCCCGCGGGACACGCAAGTCAAGGCAAAACAAGCCCGCGATTTAGGGGTTAATAAAGATTTTCTGTCGGCACCCCATGTAGTACCTGCCAGGTACTTGAAGACATTTAACAGTATATCACAACGAGCAAGCAAATTATGTACATAAATTTTGAAGTTCAAATGATGATCAAAATGTATTCCCAAAAACATTACAGAATTTTGAAAAGGTACCACCTGATTATCCAAAGTCAAGCACAAATTAGGTACGTTACGATTAGTGAAAACTACAGTGGTACACTAAGGGACAGAAAACTTAAATCCCCACTGCAAGGCCCAGTGGTGGATGGACTCAATGGCTGCTTGAATTCGCCCAGCCGAATATTGTGCATTACGGGAAGACTGCCATATTGCACAATCGTCAGCAAAGAGTGAGTATTTAAAATTCCTTGGGATGGGAGCTGATGACAGAGTATCATTGATCATAATACTAAATAAAGTGGGACTAAGCACACTTCCCTGCGGCACCCCGTTTTCCTGGATAAATATATCTGATGTTACGTTACAGGGCAATTTGACAGAGAAAGTCCTGTCCCTTAAGAAATTTGAAATAAAAACAGGCAAATTTCCTCTTAAACCATAAACATAGAGCTTCATTAGTTTACCGTGTCGCCATGTCATGTCATAGGCTTTATGGATGTCCAAGAACATCCCTATCATGAAGTCTTTATTGGCAAATGCCTCTGCGATACAATGCTCCAAATTCATTAAATGACCTAGTAAACTTCTGTATTTACGGAAGCCAAGTTGTTGATCATTTAACAAATTCTTTGACTCTATAACAAAAAGCCTATTGTTTACCACTCGTTCCATGACCTTACATAGACAAGAAGTTAACACAATAGGACGAAATGAAGTGGGATTCATAAGACGACCAGCCTCTTTGGGTAACGGTATGACATGCACAAAGTGCCATGAGTTTGGGAACGTTCGAGATGCCCAAATCTCATTGTACAATGCTAACATCTTAATCGGGCTGTCCTGATTAAGATGCTGGATCATACTGTACATGATGGTGTCTGGTCCAGGGCTGGTGTCTTTACAGGATTTAAGGGCAAGGAGCAGTTCATCTAATGTAAACTCTTGGTTGTACTGGGAGTCTACGTCTTCTGTGGCAAAGTCTATTATCTGTAGCTCAGCTGTGCATTCATGATGATGGAAATGCGGATCATAACTGGCTGAGCTACTTACATGAGAAAAACTCCTGGCGAGGATGTTAGCAACGTCCATGGGATCATCATAGATGGTGTTGTTCACCTGCAGGGTGGTCACAGGGATGTTTGGGCGTTTATTATTTAATATTTTAATACCGGACCAGACTTTAGTGAGTGGAGTTGTTCGATTCACCGTGGACACAAGGGACCGCCAGGAGTCACGTTTCGCCCTAATTATTATTCTCCTTGCCTCAGACCGTGCCTGTTTGTAGGCAATAAAATTTTCCTCAGTGAGCTGACTATCAAAAATCCTGTATCTCCTATTGCGTTTCCTTAATGCTTGTCGGCAATCCAGCATCCACCAATGTGCTCTATGCTTTGCATGAACTTTAGAAATTCTTGGGAATAGCAGCCTCAGCTGTTTGTAATATGGAAGTAGTTACATTTTCGACCTTAACATGTATGGTCTCCTCAGATATATCAAAATTGGCGATCCTTGAGAATAATTCCCAGTCCACTTTCTTATAGTTAAATTTTGGAGGTGGAGGGTCCGAAACAATGTCACGTGTATAAGAAAGGCAGATGGGTAAATGATCACTTCCCAAGGAATGGTCATAAGGGTCCCATGAGAAATCTTGATGTATACCAGGGGAGGCCAGAGATAAGTCAATGGCCGAAAAGTTACCAGTACGATCATCTACATGAGTCGCTCTACCATCGTTCAGAAGGCAGAGGTTGAACTGTAGTATTAGGTTGGCTACTTGCTCCCCATGACCATCGATCCTCAAGCTGCCCCACTGATAGTGATGGGTATTAAAATTGCCCAACACTAACTTATTTCCTGGCAGATGTTCAAATAGTGAATTCAATGCATCACTATCAATGGGGCCAGGTGGAGGACAGTACAGAGAGCAAATAGACAGACATGTGTTATTAATTTTACTCTGCACGTGACAGCTTCCAGAGTAGAATTTAGAATCACATCCATTTGTGGGTGTGATTTGTGTGTGTATATGGCAACTCCGTGACATTCATATCTTCTATACGAGTGGTAGTGTTTGAACTGTGGAGGATTAGGTTGATCCACCAAGCGCATCTCCTGTAAACAAGTAACATCTGACCTGTGTATAGAAAGCAAGATTGCTATATTGTGTAACTTATTCCCAAGAGTCCTACAACACTGTAACACAGTGAATGCGACAGTTTAAGATTTTCGAGGGTGGCCAATGTGCTTAGTTTTTTTTATGCCCCCCGTAACCAGGCGAGTGGCTACCAGGGGACCTTTCCCGGTGCTTGCTAATGGAAACCTCCATATTTTCATCAATAACTAGGCTCCCGGAGTCCCCCGAGGAAGAGCTAAGCTGTCTCTCCCTCGCTGGACCAGGAGCGGGAAGGACATGAGGACGTGCCGGCTTGCTGAGGGTGGTCAAATTAATTTGATCAGACTTGTCTAACTTCGGTTTTTGCCGCACAGAATGCGAAGGAGCAGCAGCAGCTTGAGAGTAGGAAGTAGCAATGGGAATGTCTGTAAGAGAGTTGCAGCGTACAGGAGGGTGAGACTGAGAGGTAGGGTGTGGGGCATGAGGAGTGAGTGTAAGGTCAGTCTGCGTTTCCACGGTGCACATCACGGGACAGGACACAACCGCCGATGCATAGGAGACATTTGGTTTAGGAGTTGCATGCATTGAAAAAGGATATGCCCTCCATTGCCTGCACTGTGTAGACCTCTTTCTCTTCCTGCCATTTGGGACAAACCCTAGAGGAAGTGGAGTGAGCACTCTGGCAGTGAAAGCAGCATTCAGTCTCTGATGTACAGTGGTCAGAAGAATGTCCTACAGCAGCGCACTTGCCACACACCACGTTAGAAGAGCGACAAGTCTTTTTGTGGTGTCCATAGATCTGACATTTTGCACAACGAAGGGCATTTGGGATGTATGGTCTGACACTGACAATTTCGTATCCAACTTTCACATTAGCTGGAAGAGATACTTTTCCAAAAGTCAAGATAACAGTTGCGGTCTTCGTCCTCCTGCCTTCCAAAAATCTAGTAATAAATCTTGCGTCTATTACATCTTTCTGAGCAAGTTCCTGTACGATTTCTTCCTCCTCCATAAGCACGAGATCCCTGCAGGTGATAACACCCTTGCAGGAATTCATGGAGTGCAGGGTCGTGGTCTGAACATCAAAACAATGGAACTTGCTCAGTTTCAGCAAATCCTTTACCTGGGCAGAATTTATAGTCTTTACCAGAAGATCTCCACTTGCAAGTTTTTTCACTTGTTCCACCTCACCTGCACACCCATCAATCACCTTCTTGATGATGAAGGGATTGAGGCGGGACAGGGGAGTAGAACCAGCTGCATGGATCAAGACAAACGATGCATTTTTTACACTGATATCAAGAGATCGTGTTTGGGGCCGTTCAGTCGGGGGACAGTCCGTCCGTTGAACAGTCGGGGGTCGGCCAGGACTACTTCCCCTCCTGAAGGGGGAGGGAGGCAGTAGGGGCGTCCGCCATAGTAACCACTTCCCCCTCGCGGGGGAAGTAGGAAGGAGAAAAACGAGCAAGGGACAAAGTACCCAGGGAAGACACACCTAGTCTGAGATTACCCTCTCAAACCAATCTCGGGAGGACGTGCCTGTGTATAATTCACACCCCAGAGCTATCAGTGGGGGTACGCTCCAGAGGCGAGTAAGCAAAGGTGATCTCAGTAAGTAGATATAGACACCTACTGTATCTCTACTGGGGCTGGGAGGAAGATTAGAACTAGCTAACCTAACTTTGTCGCTGTCAGAAAAAAAAAAAAAAACTATTGCCACTGAGGCAGCCCTAGAATCTGGAGGAGAGTTCAGCACACGTCCGCTCTCTCTGCAACCATCCATCAAAGTCCCCAATCTTCTACCCATAAATCTTTCTGTTTATCTACCTGTGAATCTGTGTACCTATCGGTGAATGTATCTGTGTCTACCTGTAAACATATATGTATGCTTACCTATGAATCTACCTGTCTACCTGTGAATCTCTGTCTACCCAGGAACGTCTCTGTTTGCCTGCCTGCTAATTTGTCTGCATGTCCACCAGTGAATTTATCTGTGACCATACCAGTCAGTATATCTCTGTGTCTGGATGTGAATCAATGAGTGTCTGCTCGTGAATCTGTGTATGTGTATAACGATAATCTATCTGTATGTCTTTCTATGTATTTAAATGCGTGTGTCTATGTGCCTGCTTACCGATCTGTGAATCGGTCTGTGTGTCTACCCGTGATTCTGTCTGGTTACATATGCGTTTATTTGTGTGTCTTATCTGTGTGCTTGTCTGTCTGGTTACATGTGCGTTTATTTGTGTGTCTTATCTGTGTGCTTGTCTGTCTGGTTACATGTGCGTTTATTTGTGTGTCTTATCTGTGTGCTTGTCTGTCTGGTTACATGTGCGTTTATTTGTGTGTCTTATCTGTGTGCTTGTCTGTCTGGTTACATGTGCGTTTATTTGTGTGTCTTATCTGTGTGCTTGTCTGTCTGGTTACATGTGCGTTTATATGTGTGTCTTATCTGTGTGCTTGTCTGTCTGGTTACATGTGCGTTTATTTGTGTGTCTTACCTGTGTGCTTGTCTGTCTGGTTACATGTGCGTTTATTTGTGTGTCTTATCTGTGTGCTTGTCTGTCTGGTTACATGTGCGTTTATTTGTGTGTCTTATCTGTGTGCTTGTCTGTCTGTATGTGTGCTTGCCTGTGTGTCTGGGTGCTCGAGCTCCAACTTCTGAAATACTTGGCTTGAAAACTAAATATTTTGAAGTTACACCTATCAGCCATTTTTTCTGCTCAGTTGGAGGGAAGTCGTAGCCAGGGTGCCGTATGGAACAAACACATATTGTCCAGTGTAAGGATGGTAGTTCAGAGCTTTGTAACACTGCACGAGGAACATTTGGCGATGACACTGTTGTTGTTGTTGTTTAAAGATTTCCTGCACCTATAGTGCAGGCCGGGCCATACATGAGCCCAGTCAGTGGGGTGTAGGCTGACTTAAAAAATAGTAAGGGGGAGGACAGGGCCTCGGGATTGCCCAGCACACACGCCCTGTCTTCTGCCTGGCTTTGTGGTGTGTGTGCGATGACACTTACTCCAGCGGTACAGAATGTCTTAAACTTGCAACAAGATGTCAACGTGTGGTGTGAGGCCCTCATTACAAC
This sequence comes from Coenobita brevimanus, assembly GCF_032717465.1. Lineage (NCBI taxonomy): Eukaryota > Metazoa > Arthropoda > Malacostraca > Decapoda > Coenobitidae > Coenobita > Coenobita brevimanus. Next base: position 6,700,133 of record NC_137066.1, read on the forward strand.
TACTTAGATATGGGCAGAAGATGACTACAAATCGTAGCTCATGGCTGTACATATTAGTCATATGTTGCACTGCACCGACTATGAAGGTCAAGGGATAAAAGTAAAAGAAAATTATGCCGGGACATTATGGGCCAAAACGATCTGAAAAGTGGGATTTATTCGAAAATTTGATTTCAAGTAAACGCGGCCTTTCACTGCAGATAGTCTTTAAAATATTTGTAGTATTCGAAAATAATCAGTTATCCACGATGAGTCAGCTCCCGTATCCACAAATTACGCATAAAAGTGTACTACCATAGCGCGCTCATCTGTGTTGTTAAGAACAGATTATGCAACTCTTTGTTTCTCGATAACCTCTGCCTTATTCAGAGCACGAAACACAAATCCGTAGCATCACAAGACAGACAAGATCATGAAGAGGCTTAGAATAAACACTGAACGATTTCGCTAGTTTGGCAATGATGTACATAGTGATTAGTACACGATGTTGGAAGCTACGTTGGTAGCCTGGAACCAGGAAATTATGAACAAATTTAAATAACCTGCAGCTCCCTACGCACCGATTTTTGTCTCATAGTTTAGACTAATGCTTCGACTACCTGCTACCACTTGCTGTTGTTGCGCATACTTGCGCTCGTTAGAATAAAAGAACTTTAACTGGATCGGAGTTCTGTACAGCGCCATCTATATCAACCAACCTAAATTGACATTGTTGCAATTAATGGTTGCAAAACAGCAATAAAACACTAATTTTGTTGAATTACTATTTTAATCATAACGGCAAAGTATCAGTATGTGAATATATAGTGCTCTCGGCGGTGTCTCTGGGCATTTTCTTCGTGAGAGGAACGGACTGGGAGAGCCGCTCTACACGGCGAACTGTCAACGCACGGAGTGTATTTCCTAAACAACTCGCGTTCGCTATAGCAAAACTTGTAAAAATTACTATCATTTGGGAAATTAATTGTTAAATTCGTATTCTGCTTAAAAAAAAAAAAAATAGAATTGGACCTTTAATGCTTATACATGGAAAGCCAGAATAAATCCCACTTTTCAGATCGTTCTGGCCCATAGTGGGCAGATTTGTGAATTTCCTGTCACATCTTGAGGATATCGGTTTACAAGATAAAGGAAAGAAGGATAAGCTCAGTTTCTGTCGAGTACACAACTGTTCTTACGGCATGAAATTATTTGATGCTAAGTTCCAATCTTCCGCCAGAATGCGACACGCATAATTTATTTCATAATTTGATTCCTAATTTCTTGTAATGACTGTTGAGTAAACAGGAACAAGGAGACTTATTTATTTATTTATTTATTTATTTATTTATTAAGATTCTTACTAGTTCGATAATCGAACTCAGATTTTTCCAGGTGTGGGCTAAATTTGTTACCCAGTGCACCAACAGCCAGAGGGTGGGTGGATGGATATGTGACCCATGTTACTAAACACCCTGTAGGTAGGTCTCTTACTTTAATGTTTTCCTACTCCTAGTTCCGGATCCTACAGGCCCGATACATTTATGAGAATTAGGGTGATGATGATGATGATGGTGATGATGGTAATCTCAGTAGCATACATGGTGTGTATGATGAAAGATGGTGGTAGTAACAACAATGGGAACAGTATAATAATCTTAGATACTCACAGCGTGTTGATGCCAGGGACGAGATCGAGGATAAGGTCGAGGTGCCTGATGTTGTTGTGTGAGAGATCGAGAAGGGCGGGTTCTTCCAGCTTCAGGTCCTTCAGGCCGGCCAGGGTCTTGGGCGTATCCGTTGACAGCTTGTTGTGGCGCAGGAACCTGAAGGAGGCCAGAGGAAGAGACCAACTAACAAGGAAAACACCCGAGCGATTACCCAGACTGTGACACGAAACTATTCCTGCACATTACTGGCCCCTGTTTTGTTCAAAATGATAGCAGTAAGAGAGAGAGGGGGGGGGGATCATCCACAAACAACACCTTACACCAACTTCACTAATTTCAAGGAGGAAATGATACAGCGATGGCAAGTGTTGTGAACTCACGAGAAACGTAAACTCGAGCGAATGGGCACAATATGGAAGTTAAAAAATTATAGAAATGAGAAAACATATAAACTGTTAAACAGTGAGTTCCAGAGGCTCATCCTTGCATTGGAACAAGTGAAGTTTTGAGAATGAAGTTAAATGCTTGTCACAATGCACAGTAAAACTTAACCAGAAAATCATACACACACAGAGCTGTATGCACGTGCAGTCAGGGTTCATGTTCGTCTGCTTTTCCAGTGTGTCTACATCCCTCTTAAGCCATGTCTGGCACTTTCCTCGCCGATACACATCCCAGAGAAACATTTATAGGCCGAGAAACACACCAAACCTCCCTCATATAAAAACGTTAGCCCAACAAGGGGAAGTGAGAAATAGAATAAGTGAAATATTAGGCTAACATTTCTCCCCGTCAGCAATTATTCAGGCAATAAAACATTACCCATATAACAACTGGAGTTTTGAGAATTTAAAAGCTACCCATAATCTACTGCAAATCATAACCAGGCATGTACTGGCATGCACGTAACTGTATACATCTGTTTCAGGTGAGAGACGCCTTCACACAGTGGCACCGACATGGCCGGCAACTTCGCTACCCCGTTATACAGAGCATGACTACTGAGGTGAGGAGTGAGTGCAGGAACTTGAGAAAGAGGAAGAGGTATAATTGCAAAGCATGCACTGTGTCTGTTTCTGTAGTGCTTGACTGACGTCGTTATCAGTGTTCTCCAACATCAGCTTTATCATAGAATATGTTCTATAATGTTTTACATAATACTAAGCTGTCAGCATCAATGGACATATCCTTGGCACCAGACTCCCAGCTCGAGTCCTCGTGCACTAATATACGTCTTTAGCAACATTAATCTTAAGTTATCTCTGGACAAATAGCTTAAGTACCAGCAACACAAATCATACAAGACAACTTTTTATCATACAGTGTTACCAGATGAAAAGATCCGTAGCACGCAGGCTGATAAGGACGAACTTCTGCTGCCGACTCGTAGATTCACAGATCGTCATAGTCATTCTTCCTTACATACATACATACATATATACATACATACATACTCATCATATCTGTGCAATACTTACACTCGTCCCAGGTGTGTGAGGCTGTAGAAGACCCCCTCAGGAAGCGAGGTTATCCCATTGTACTGCAAGTGACTGAGGAAAGGGAGAAAAGACATGCAACATTAGTTATGATTTTTTGTATGGTAATGGTTTTCAATTTTGTATCTTTTTTTTTTTTTTCTTTCTATGTATCCGACTCTGAGCATAGGCTTCACAGCCTGCTACCAAGGCTATTTAAATAATGCCGAGAGAGAGAGAGAGAGAGAGAGAGAGAGAGAGAGAGAGAGAGAGAGAGAGAATCCATCTTGAAAGTGAGACTCCATTTCACCAAGTCAGGCACTACACCAGTGATGTCAACACCTGCAGCATTGATAAAGGTCCTCAATACTAGATACACCTTCCTGTGTTGCCTTTATACTGGTTCTCAAGGTAATAAATAAAGGTCACCTAATGCAGAGGATTTACATCAACATTAAAAGCGTTGATGACATCGATGATGGTGCCAAACTTGGCGAAATGGAGTATAGTCAGCCATTCGTTTATATGTCTGTGGTTCGGAACTAATGAAACGTAATTCTTGTCCCACCAGACTGGCTTGAATATTCCTGTTTAGCTTAGCAAGATCCCATTAGGTTCCCACACAGCTGAGGGATTGTATAAAAGAATTGTTGACCACAATATAATGTAAAAGAACTTTTGACCACAACTATAAATAGAACAACTGGGGCAAGATTAGAACCCTTCCAACTCGCTTGAATATAATGGTTTGATTTTTCATGATTTCATTAGGTTCTGTTTATTGACAGTGTAAAGGATTTATTGGCCGCAGCTATGCAAATAATACCCTTAGAATTACCATTGTGAATCAACCAAAATACAGTTTGTTTCATGTCTGTGTTCTTTATTGCTCATGTATGTCAGTAACTTACGATGAATTTATGATACACTAGATCTCAACAGAGTGGAAATGTAGAGTTATATTCTTGTTGACACAGGAGAATTCGTAGTCCATCCTGAGGGATTTGACTTATTACGCTTTATCATTCTTGGGCATGGTAAGTATATATATATATGGTGTGGATGTGGATGTGATAGGAAGCGTTATGAGGAACACACTGAGGTGGTTTGGCCATGTGGAGAGGATGGAGGGTGAAAGACTGACGAAGAGAGTGTATGTGAGTGAGGCCATTGCAAGTCCCCGGCTGAACAAAGGCCCCACCCAACCTTCTCCACGAATTTCACGACTGAGGCAATCTCATGCAAGCTTTCCCTGCAAATATCTCTATTTAATCTTTCCTCCCGTCTGGCCATTTTCTGCAACGCTTACTATCTCTCGAAGTCCAGTTTGTCAGCCTCTTGCTTCAATGGTTATCCCTTGTTCTTCCTACATGACCTGCCCTGCCCTCAATTTCTGTTCTTTTAAAACTTGTATAGTGTCTTTGACTTTAAAAATATTCCCAATATTTGCCATTCTGTTGCCCTTTGAGAACGAATTAGTTGATTTTCCATCGATTTTCTCAGTTTCCAGGTCTCACAATCGTACATCATAGCTGGAGATATACATGCATTATATGCTTTTCGTTTCCTGCATATTGGATGGCTACTTTTCATGATGTCACTTTGTTACCTCAGGTATTTCACTTGTGTCAGCTGAAAAGTTTGTTGTTGGTACTATTGTCTTAGACGCATACAGTTCTTTGTAAAATTCTTCAACTGTCTTTACTATCTTATCTCTGCATTTAGTGACTTCACCGTTTTTGTGTTTCAGTGATAATATATATATATATATATATATATATATATATATATATATATATATATATATATATATATATATATATATATATTGGAACCTCTGTGGTACAGTGGTAGAGTGTGCGCTTTGAACACGGGTGAACCAGGGTTCGCGCCCCGCCAGAGTAATAAACTCTGGGAGTGTTCACCCGGCCACGTACTGTATTGGCGGACACAAGGGGTGTTGTGGTTGAACCAGTGTCGCTTACTATAACGTATGCTTGCACCCAGTCGTCTTGCACGGGCCGATTACACTTGATTCACAGACTTCACACATCCAGAGCAACTCCAACACTACAATTACAATTACAAGCACTTCTCACCCTACATACAATCTCTACCAGACAGCCTAAGCCACTTGGTAGAGATACATTGACTGTATCGTCCTGACTTCGGTCAGGATAGGCCGGTCCTGCAGTGGATACTCAAATGGCTGATGATGATGATTTTATATATATATATATATATATATATATATATATATATATATATATATATATATTGTGTGTGCTTGTGGGTGGTGGGTGTCAACAATGAAACACGAACGCAGAATATCAGTGTAATAGACACATTACCACCGACAAAGAGGAGTTTCGAAATCTCCCGAAGTCAGAAGGAATACGGCACATATATAGTCATGATAAATGTGCAGCGTCGACTTTGGCCATTATTATTATTAATATTATTATTATTTTTGTTATTTGAAACACAATCTGTGCTTGGATGATTCCCCCTCCTGAGTATAATAACATTTTTTTTTTCTCAACAAGATAGGAGGGCTGTGAATTCAGGGACTGAGAGCGTGAAAACCTTGTTTATTTTAAAGAAATGTAATTAAAAATCGAAAACCGGGATGCGTTAATTTCCAGATACCTGAACATATTGAGCTCAAAAGCCTGGGTGTCTTAGGCGGCAGGAGAGACAGGCTGAAGAAGACTGTTCCAGTGCCGACCTGTGTCCATAATACTGGCTGGCTCTGATTACTGAGTTGAATGTGAGAGTGTACAGCCAGAAGGGAGTTGGACGAGTGAGGCGGCGGCTTATATTAATGCGTATCGATCATACTTATAGGTCATTAGAGCAAACGATTAGTTTTTGATGAACCCAGTCATCTCGTTGAATATATCCCACAACGGTGGTTGTTATGTCCAACTGACCCAAGTGTACTACTGGGTGAAGAGGGACAACGGGGAAACAAACTTTGTACAAGAGTTTGACCAGATTGAGAATCCGGCTCAGGTTCTTCCACTTGCCAGCTGGGCATGAGGAAGAAGGACAAGAAGCAGTCTGAAGAGGAAAAAGTACTATTCTAAAATAAAATAATAATAATAATCTGAAGGAGGAAAAGTACTTTGAAGGGGAAAAAGTATTCCAAAAAGAGAGAAAAAAAAAAAAATATGAGGAAATATAATTTTAGGGAAAATCCTCCGCAAGGAAGAGAGTACTCTGAAGAGGGAAATGGTGCTTTGAAGTGAAAAAAATACCTTGATGGAAAAAAAAAAAGTACTTCGAAAGAGTAAAACACCATGAAGGACACTTAGTGCTCTGACTCAGAGACAAGTACTATGACTGGGGACAACATATTATGAATGGAGAAAAGTACGAGTACACTCGATCAATAAATGATGTTTACAACTCTCTCTCTTACATTTTGAAACAGTGAACGAAACCTATGAAAGTATTCTCCTGTAAATACTTATAGTTGTACGTGACCATTAATTTAATCATTACGACATAAAGATAGAACTTTATGCATGTGAAATATACACAAAAGTTCATTCAGAAATATTCCCCTAATGAAAGAAACATGATAACCAAAGCGCTCATTGTGAAACCGTTGGTCACCCGTGTAAAGATGGCGTTTTACTCGAAAGTTTCCAACATCTGGAATATGCAATGTGCATGGGAAAATACTCTCAGGCGGGGAAAAATACCTGGACTGGGAAAAGTACATTGAACAGGTAAAATATTGAAAATGGAAAAATGAGCTCCGAGTGAGGGTAAGTAATCTGAATACAGAAAATTACCATACATGATGGAAAAGAACTGTGAATAGGGAAAGAACTGTGCATGGCGAAAAATACCCCGAGGGAAGAAAGCGAACCCTGGAGAAGGAAAAGTAAAGTGGAAAAAATTCCTGGAAAAGAAAAGGAAAATTTACATGGGGAAGGACGCTCATGGGGGGAACGTACTATGAAAGGTTGAACAAAATACCGTACCGGAAGGAAGTATACTATGAATGGAAAAAGTGCTCTGAACAGGAAAAAGTGCTCAGGATAGGAAAACAGTCGTGGGCAGCAAAAGAGGGCGATAAATTCTGAAAGAAGGACAGCGACGCAGCTCAGTAATCGTTGCAATCATGTCCCCTATTGTGCTCAGAGTTGACCCCGAGAATACAGATACAAGTGTGGAGGTAGAGGCTGGGAGTGGATGGGAACATGGGGAGTGCGGGATTGGAGGGGAATTTGGGGGAATACATGAAGATGAGAGGAGGAAACGAGGTTGAGAGAGGAAAGGTTGAGTTGGACTGGAATTGAAGACTGGGAGGGATATATAGGTAAAGAATGAACGGAAGTGAATGCAGAGAAAGGGTTGGGGGGAACTGGGAGGGTAAATGGAGAGGAAAGGAGAGGAGAAGAGAAGAGGGGAGAGAGGAGTGGTCAGCGGAGCTAGAAATAATGATGAGGTGGATTTGGGGATGCAAATAAAGAGGGGTGAGGTAGAGAGTAAGGAAGAATGGGTGAGATGGATTGAGGTGTACTGGGTAGGAGGAAGAAGTGGGGAGAGGCTTAGGAAAAAGAATGGGGATGGGATGAAAGGAAAGAGAATGCAGAGAGAGAAGGGAGTGCGGGTTGATTGGGAGGTAAATGGAGAGGGAGGGAGGAGGTAAGATAGAAATAAAGTGTTGATGAGAATTTAGATTTGGGAAGGGGGGCGTATGTAAGTGGGAGTGAAAATGGAGAGAAAGGAGCAAGAAAATCTTGTCATACAACCGTACCACTCACAGAAAAGTAAACAGATTTGCCTCTGGGCCGCCTCACGAGAATTCAATATTCACCAATATTCACCAGTGACCCTGAGGGAATTGGCCGAGTGCTGGACGGGGGTGAAAAGAAAAAAAAAAGTAATAATAATAATAATAGTCAAAGGAAGGAATAAGTAAATATTATTTTTTTTTTTGAAAAGCACCGAAACTTTTCGGTTGTTTCACTTTGTGTGTAAGCTATTTCTCTGAACTGTCTGCTTGTCTCATTCCGTACCGCAACGCACTTTCACCCATTTTCTTTCCAACTCTCCTAAGAAAGAATTAATCAGTACTCTCAGTCCTTCATGTTCACAACAAGTCAAGTATGGAACTGTATTTCTCTGTTTTCGTCTACCTGTGATCTCAGAACTTCTGAAATGCATGTCCAGGCATTTAGATCTGAGCGGATATTGATTATAGCGCTCTCTCTCTCTCTCTCTCTCTCTCTCTCTCTCTCTCTCTCTCTTGGTCAATATCTCTGGAAAAGACAACTTATATAAAGGCATCTGTCATTTATTTGTTTGTTTGTTTTACAGAAAATTGGCTCATTTAATGCATAGCATGGAGCAACTTGCACGCACCTGACATGGGTGGGCAGCTGTATCATACACGTTTAAGCCATATATTCCGAGGACAATTTCTGTCACTGGAGAAGCGACCTGCATCCCCCCAGTGCTTCACACATGGGTAAAGGAATGGAAAGTTCCAAGGGTGTGTTGAAAAGTGGCTGAGGAAATTTACATGACAGTTGCTGTGGTATAAGTGAACTGGTCTGTGAATTTCACCGAGGAAACCTCGGCAGAATGCGAATATTGGAAAGCACATGCAAGGGCATACTGCTGAATCATATTGCCTTCTTCTGTTTCTTTTTCTTTTCCTCCTCCCTCTCCTATTTTCAATGACTGATTGTATACTCTTTCTTTCTCTCTCTCTCTCTCTCTCTCTCTCTCTGCATATATCCTGGATATATATCTATATCTATATATATCCTATATATATATATATATATATATATATATATATATATATATATATATATATATATATATATATATATATATAACCGATATCAGAGAGAGTGTTACGTAGGCAGCCCAATTTATCTGACGTAAAATTTCAAAATTAATCTAGTCAGTTTCCGTTATCACGAATACTTACCCTTCGTCACTAGGATATGATCAGATTCACAGTAGATAGGTGGCTACCATCATCCAGGGGGGTACCACCATGGAAATGACGTGTGGTCAAGGCCCGATGGCTGACCTTGCAGACGAGGAACACATTTACCAAGTAATCAGATCTGAGACAATTTACTCATACAAATCTCCTATACACACCATATACATGGGGGCTATGACTCCCTCCATTTTCCCTGCACCTTCTCATGTGGAGGGACCCTGTTATGACAATGATGGGGCGCTGTCTGCCACAGGAAGGCGGCTCCTTGCTTATGGGAGGTGTGCTTCTCCAGACAGACCGGAGCAGAGAAACAACTTAATCACTTGTTTAACGTACCAGTGGAGTAGAGTATAGAGGCCGGGAAATCTCAGACCCAAGTCGTAACTGGATTCGTCTGTTTTGCCCTAAAGTGAATGACAATGACTGTGTTGGCTGTGTATAGGGCGAAGGCTTTGATGTGAGTGGTGGTGGTAGTGGTTATTGTTGTTGTTGCTCTTGTAAATGGGTGACAGATCGTGAGGCTGGCAGTCACAGGAAACGCAATAAAAAATTGACCGAGTAACTGTTTGTTTTTCTCCGTAAGATGGATGATTATGGAAGTGTTAAGTGATCACAGAGGGTGGTGGGTTTTATGTCAGTGGCTATGATGATTGTTGTATCTGGTTGATGGGGGACTGAGACTGGGCCAGACACTTTTTTCCTGTTCTACGACCAAATACTTATTAACTCTCGCCAAAAAGTATCAGAACCCTGTAAGCCCCACACACATTGATATATATATATATATATATATATATATATATATATATATACATATATATATATATATATATATATATATATATATATATATATATATATATAAAAGTCTGTTCTTCGCTCTGCTAAAAATAATTTCATCCGTACTAAATGCTCTCAACTCTCCAACTCGAATTCTTCCCGCTCCTTCTGGCACCTTGCCAAAAACCTTTCTAACAATTTTACTTCATCATCCTTCCCTCCTCTTTTCTACTCTGATGGCTCTGTAGCTATTTCTTCTACTGATAAAGCAGATCTCCTCGCACAGACTTTCTCCTCCAATTCCACCTTAGACGATTCCGGTGCTGTTCCTCCATCACTTCCCGCCTCTGACTTCCTCATGGCTGACATTAAAATTTCTTCAGCTGATGTATTTTCTGCCATCATTGGCCTCAATACTAACAAGGTAGATGGGCCTGATGGAATCCCTCCTGTTGTTCTCAAGAACTGTGCTTCTGTGCTTACACCCTGCCTAGGCAAACTCTTTGGCCTTTGTCTGTCAACTTGTACCTTTCCTTCTTGCTGGAAGTTTGCTCTCATTCAGCCAGTCCCAAAGAAGGGTGACCACTCCCAACCCTCCAACTATCGTCCAATTGCTTTAACGTCCTGTATTTCAAAAGTTTTCGAGTCAATTCTCAATAGAAAAATTTTAAGGCATCTTTCCTATCACAACCTTCTTTCTGATCGTCAGTACGGGTTCCGTCAGGGACGCTCCACTGGCGATCTTCTCACCTACCTTTCAGACTCCTGGTCACCCTCCTTTCGGGACTTTGGCGGAAGCTTTGCCATTGCACTTGACATCTCAAAGGCTTTTGATCGAGTCTGGCATAAATCTTTAATTTCCAAACTGCCCTCTTACGGTTTCTATCCTTCTATCTGTGCCTTCATCGCTAGCTTCCTTTCTGGTCGTTCTATAGCCGCTGTTGTAGATGGCCATTGTTCTTCTCCTAGATCTATCAACAGTGGTGTTCCTCAGGGCTCTGTCCTATCACCAACTCTCTTCCTTTTGTTCATGAATGATCTTCTAAGCTGTACATTTAACCCTATCCACTCATACGCTGATGACTCCACCCTTCACCTCTCCATTCGGTTCCCGCAACATCCATCTCAGCAGTTACTTCAACAAACAAGGGATGAGGCTATGGCACACCTAATGTCTGACTTGGCTCGTATCTCTAACTGGGGTAAAAATAATATGTTTTTTTTTAATGCATCTAAGACTCAGTTCTTACACCAATCAACCCGTCAAAATCTTCCACAGGTATACCCACTAATGTTTAATAATATTCAGCTTAATCCTGCATCATCCTTAAACATGTCTGGGGTTTCATTGACTCGGGACTTATCTTGGAAAGATCATATTACATCTCTTGTAAAATCTGCTTCCAAGAGATTGGGTGTGCTAAGCCGACTCCGTTCTTTCTTTACCCCTGCACAATTGTTGACTCTGTACAGGGGTTTTATCCGCCCCTATGTGGAGTACAACTCTCATGTGTGGGAAGGCTCCCAACATACAGCTCTTCTAAATAGGGTGGAGTCAAAGGCTTTTCGTCTCATTAACTCTCCTCCTCTTACTGACTCCCTTCAACCTCTATCTCTTCACCGCACTGTTGCATCTTTATCTCTTTTATATCGCTACTTTAATGGTCACTGCTCCTCTGAACTGTCTGCATGCATTCCTCCACCTCTTTGACGGTCACGTAGCACCCGTCTAGCAGCAAACTCTCATCCCTTTTCTGTCCAATTCTCTAATGCAAGAGTTAACCGTTACTCCCATTCCTTCATTTATGCAACAGGTCAACTCTGGAACTGTCTCCCTCTGTATTTCCTGCTGCCTATGATCTCCAGTCTTTCAAACGCAGTGTGTCCAGGCATCTCGAAATGAATGGATCTTGAATTTGGCTCTCTCTTGTATTTTGTTTTTCTCTTGGATGGAACTCTTATTGCGGGCTCATGGCCTTTGGTTGCTTCTTCCTCGCATTAATATATATATATATATATATATATATATATATATATATATATATATATATATATATATATATATATATTGTTATGGAACAGAGAGAGATAATGAACACTTCAAGTGAGAATACTAAAATCACTACTGTCCCGCAAAGTTCCAGGTTCAAAACAAAAGAGTTAGGTAAAATTACAAGTTAAAGTTTAATACTCAAACTAACAACTAAACATTCAGGACTCATAAGGATAATGTAATGGCAAAAACAGGTTAAATATATGGTTAACTGCAATAGCCTCTATTAACACGAAATTAGCAAGAACAAATTTATCTAAGTCAGCCCTGATAAATTGAGAAAACTGGATAATGGTCATTTAATGCAAGATATATTATTACAGATATAAAATGTTATTAATAATGGCTGACATCAAAAAACTCCACACGAATCACAAAAACCTCACCAGGCCCACAAATTAACGCCTTACGCCATACAGTACAAGAAAAAATGCAACAACACTTATACTCAAATTATACAGCAGCTAGATGGTTGGAGACTTCCTGAGCACTCACAAAAATATTACACTATACAGGGGAGGACAGAGATGTGAATCAAATGAGGAGTAGATCAAAGTGGCAATTAATGCAGAGACTGAGCTCATTATATAGGGGCCGGCAGAGCTTGATTCAACTTGCAAAAAGGACGCGGAAATGAAGCCATAGGGGACAAAGAGTTGACAGTCCTGCTCTGAACAACAGAAAGAACGACTTACTCTACTATAAGGGGGAGAAGGGGGGAGTGAGGTAGAACACGTAAGCCTGGTCACTATGGAAGCCACGAGGCGAGTCGTGATCAAACATGCAGCATACTGTACGTTAGAATTATACAAAGGATGATGAAATCATAGGCTATGTAACACCTCCCCACAAAGAAAAAGAAATTTACAAAGGAAATTTCTTATTACTCTAAAACAATCTGTCTAAAGTCTAGTTAAGCAATCTGCAATAACATTTTCTTTCCCCTAGACATGTTGAATGTCTAATGAATACTCCTGAAGAAGTAGACTCCATCTTGTCAATCTCTGATTTTTATCTTTAAACTTACTAAGGAATTTCAGTGGGTTATGATCGGTATAAATGACTATGGGGTCAAAACCAGAACACAAATAAAATAAAAAATGCTGTAAACCCAAAATCAAGGCCAAAAGCTCTTTCTCAATGGTTGAGTAGTTCTTTTGAGGTGAAGTGAACTTCTTACTGTAATATGATACAGGGTGTTCAATACCCTGATCATCCTTTTGCAGCAAAACAGCCCCAGCTCCTGTATCACTTGCGTCAACAGCCATCTTAAAAGGCTTAGCAAAATTTGGAGTAGCGAGCACTGGCTGACTTAATAGGATAGCTTTAAGTTTGCTGAAAGAGGATTCACAGTTATCGGTCCAGACAAATATAACTCCCTTTTTCAGTGGGTCTGTAAGTGGTGATACAAGAATTGAAAAGTTAAGAACAAATCTCCTGTAATAACCTACCATTCCCAAAAATTTTTGTAGCTCTTTCCTACTTTTAGGTCTGGGAAGATCACTTATAACCTGAACCTTAGCTCCTGGTGGTGCAACGTGTCCATCACGAATTATGTACCCTAGGTACTGAACTTTAGCTTGACCAAACTCACACTTTGATAAATTAGCTACAAGATTAGCCTGAACCAAACACTCAAGAAATTTACTGACATGGCATAGGTGATCTTTCCAGTTGTCACGGAAGATTAATACATCATCAATATAAACAACACCCTGCCAAACCCTCTGTTACAACATTCATGAGCTTCTGAAAAGTGGCTGGTGCATTCTTCATACCATATGGCATTACAGAACATGCAAAAGTCTTTCCTAGTGTTACAAAACATGAGATCTCCCTAGCACGTTCAGTCATAGGTACTTGCCAGTATCCCTTTAACAAATCAAACTTACTTAGTACCTAACCTTTCCGATCTTGTCTATGCAATCTTCCACGCGAGGGAGAGGGTAAGTGTCTGTTTTGGTTATCTGATTAACACGTCTGTAGTCAATGCAAAGCCGCTGTGACCCACCTGGCTTAGGGACTAGAGTGACAGGAGAACTCCACTCGCTCTGACAGGGCTCAATCATCTTGTGGTCCAACAGGTAGCCAAGCTCCTTCTGGATGAGAGGAACTTTCACTGGGTTCACACGGTAAGGAGGCAGTTTAATTGGCTTTGCGTCTCCAACATCGACATCATGCATCAACACAGTGGTTCTTCCTGGAGTGTCATGGAACACTTGCGGGTACTCCTGCAGTAATGCCGAAAACTCCTGCCTTTCCTCGGGAGCTAGATGAGAAAGCTTAGTCTGGAGATCATTCATGATATCAGGATTCTTCCCCAAACTATCACTCAGGCTCATACTGCATGGGAGAGCTTCACTTGCAGACTCGGGTGGAACAGCTACAGTGCAGACTCGGTTATTTTCGTCCCGCCTGTGATATAACTTTAGCATGTTGGTGTGACAAAGTTGCATATTCTTTCTACGATCTGGTGTGGCGATGACATAGTTGACATCACTGAGTTTCTTCTCCACAAAATAAGGACCACTAAACTTGGCTTGAAGAGGTTGCCTATGCACTGGTAGCAGAATCAAAACCTGATCTCCTGGCTGAAAGTGGCGTAACCTGGACTTCTTATCATACCAAGTCTTCATCTTCTCCTGAGCTGCTACTAAATTCTTTCTCGCCAGCTGTAAAGCAGTGGACAGCCGTTCTTTGAACTTCATCACATACTCCAGCAGGTTGACGTCATCTTCCTCCGACAGCCAGCATTCCTTGAGTAGCTTAAGGGGTCCTCTTACTTCATGGCCAAACAGTAGTTCAAAGGGTGAGAAGCCCAGTGATTCATTTGGATATTCTCTTGTGGCAAATACAACGAATGGAAGACCTTTATCCCAGTCTTTCTGATGTTCCAAACAGTATTTCTTGAGCATCGATTTGAGTGTTTGATGATATCTCTCCAACGCTCCTTGGGTCTAGGGATGGTAAGCTGAAGACGTGATCTGGGTGATGCCCAACTCTTTCAGAGACTGCTTGAAAACATTTGACATGAAATTACTTCCCCGGTCTGACTGTACCTCCTTGGGCAGACCAATCTTGGTGAAGAACCCTAGCATTTCCTTAACCACGTTCTGTGCTGAGATATTTCTAAGTGGAATGGGTTCAGGATAACGAGTAGCCATATCAATCAGGGTCAACACATAAGAAAATCCTGAAGAAGTCTTAGGAAGAGGGCCCACAATATCCACCAACACACGGGTGAATGGCGCCTCAAAAGGAGGAATGGGAACTAGAGGTGCAACCTTTTCGGTCTGATTACACTTCCCCACAAACTGACAGGTGTGACAAGACTTACAATACCAGGAAGCATCTCTGAAGATACCTGGCCAGTAGAAGTGTTTCAAAATGCATGCCACAGTCTTCCTCACTCCAAGGTGTCCTGCCAAACTGGAATCATGAGCCACTCTAATGATATCCTGCCTACAAACACGAGGGATGACAACTTGATGTACAACCTCCCATTCACAATCGGCTGCTGCTGTTGAGGGTCTCTACTTCCTCATAAGTACTCCTGACGTTATATAATAACAAGTAGAAGCACCAGCTGACTCTTTCTCACTGCAAGCAGAGTTAGCTAGACCTTTCAACTCAGGGTCAGCAACCTGCAACTCAACCAACTCTTGATGAGACAAATTATTAGCACTACGGGGTACTGCCTCATCTGGTGAGTGGTCCAAATTAGCAAGAAAAGTGTCAGCTAGGATAACATCATCATCATTATCCTCTAAGTCACCAGTAACTTTAGACTTAGCCCTAGTGACAGCACATGCAGAGACCACATCAGGGACATCACAATCCTGGGTCGCAGTCACTGGTTCACTAGACAACTGAGGAGCTGGACACACTTGACTTCCACCAATATCATTTCCAAGTAAGAAAGTTACACCTGACATTGGGAGTGTCTCAACCAACCCAACCATAACGGAACCATTAACAAAACCAGACTCTAAATTCACTCTGCACAGAGGGACAGAGAAGTATTTATTCCCTACACCTTGTAAGATTACAGTTTCATCAGAGGAATTAACATTACAGCCTAGAACACTGGTCAGCATAAGGGATTGGCAAGCACCTGTATCACGATATATTTTATCTGATTTCCTGTCATTATTGTCCAGAGGACTGACAAAACCATCAGACAGGAAATAAGCACATGAACTCTTGAGAGTGTCACCCATGTTACTGCTCAAAAGAGGAGCTTCATCATGAGAATTTAATTTACCCCTCAAAGCAGGTTCAATTAACTCAGTTAAAGAATTCTGGGAACTCTCAAGGGTGGACACTAGACCCATTGACTGAATATTTAAAGACTCCTTTTTGTTCACAACACGCTGTCTCCTGAAACATTTCTCCGTAGTATGACTAAGCTTACTACAATAAGTACATTTACTTTTCTGAAATCTAGAGGTGAAGCTGGTATTTACTTCCTGAGAAACATCATCTTTATTCTCTTTCCTGTTACCTGTACTCTGAGTAGAGGCAACGTACTTACTCTCAGCTTTCCTTTTTTCTTTAGAATATCTCTTGTGAGTGAGAACATATTCATCAGCTAAAACTGCAGCATCAGACAAATTATCTATTCTTTTCTCATCAAGATATAGGCTTACATCTTTATTAATACACCTTTTGAAGTCCTCCACCAAAATCATTTGCTTAAATTTATCAAAATCAGAATTTACATTCTTAGAATTTAACCACTGCTCTAACAGATCTTCTTT
>NC_137066.1:6721829-6734329 GCF_032717465.1 Coenobita brevimanus
TGCAACCTCTCCACAACCATTCCACAAGGGTGAGCATTATTCAAGCTGAGAGCGCACATGACTCTTATAAATTATAGCTAACTGCTCATCGGCGAAGATGTTACGGACTCTGTACAATAATCCAAGTTTCTTTGAGGCGGTTATAGCAAGTGATCTGACATGAGAGGTCCAGCTGAGGGCACTGTTAAGTGAGACACCAAGAATTTCAATACTTTTGGAGATGGGAATACTAGTAGCACTGAAGGTAATGTACGAATCTGGCAATATCTGTCTATTAGTGAACTGTATATATTTAGTTTTACTAGCATTAAAAGAGACAAGGTTGTTTTGTCCCTTTTCACAGATTGTAGATAGATCTTGATTTATGGAGATGGCTGTATTGAGTTGAGAGGTAGAGATATTAGACTTTGTAAATGGATGTCTGAGTGTGAATGAACTATGTAGTGTTGAGTCATCTGCATATGAGTGAATGGGATTGTGAGTGACAGATAAGAGATCATTAATATGAACCAGAAATAGGGTTGGTGCCAGAACTGATCCCTGCGGCACGCCGGTGTTAATTGAGTGGAAATTCGAATATACATCATCTACTTTTATTCTTATTTTCCTGTCACTAAGATAAGAAGAAATGGACGTTAGTCCATAGGAAGGGAGTTTGGACAGCAGGGAACGGTGCCATACTCTGTCGAAAGCTTTAGAGATATCAAGAGCTACTGCATGAGTTTCTCCAAAAAGATCAATTGATTGATGGATGGTATGAGTTAAGAGATTGAGTATGTCAATGGTGGATCTTTCGTGGCGAAAACCGTATTGTCTATCATTAATTAACCCGCCCCGTCCCGACGACGTATGGGTACGTCACCACGATTTGCATTTGCCAGTCCCGGCGACGTACCAGTACGTCGTGCAATTGCAAGGTCGCTAATTTGCACAATTTTCGATTTTCGCACGTGATTTTTCGTATGTATACACGGGACACCTTCCTCTATTCCTGTACAAGATACCAAGCAGGGACAATGCCTTACACTGCATAACCTCCCCCCTCCCCCCCTCACGACATTGTCTTGGCAAAGGACCTGTTACCAGTGACCTGGCTAGTAAAGTTATTCAGGGCCAGAGTGATTCCCCAATCAATGACAATGTGGAGGACAATGTTTGCATAGCATTAGAAGAAGAAACAGCCAGAAATAATGATCAGGTAGTGTGGCAAAAATAGGTCAGGTATGGTGATTAGTTAGTGAGTGAAACAATGCTTATAATGCCTTTATTACTGCTTGAAAACCAATATACTGTCATACTACATATACATTCGTACCAAGTAAATAAATAAATACCGTTTATGAGTGGATAAAATAGTTACCCTCCCATAGAACTCGTTTTCTTTGGTGCCAGCATGTTAGAAAACCCACTCAGGTAAGGAGGAACTCCTACCTGGACTGGGCACTTTAAACCTCAGGTGACCGATTTCTCTATGAATTTTCGATGTTTCTCACCAAAAGCGAAGGTTTTAGCCAAAAAAAAAAAATTCGAAAATACCTCGGGACTGGGGGATGTCGGAGGTGCGGAAAACCTCGGGACGTGACGGGTTAAGTTGTTGGATTCAAGATGTTTAACAATATGCTTATTAATTAAAGTTTCAAATACCTTACCAAGAGAAGATGTGATAGCTATTGGTCTGTAATTGGAGGGGTCAGACGAACTTCCTTTCTTTGGAACTGGGTGGATATTGGCTTCTTTCCATGAATTTGGGAATAAAGAAGTACGTATGCATAATCTGAATAATTTAGCTAGGACAGAGGCAAGTTCAGGGGAACACTTTTTCAAAACAATTGGCGGAATTCCATCTGGACCTGGAGCTTTGTTGGTAGGTAAATTGTCTAGGATGGATTTTACAAATCTTGTCTGTATTTTAAGTGGGGCAATTTCGGGAGAATCAAGTTCCAGTACTGAGACATTCTGGCTGGTATCATCTATGGTAGAGTTTCTTGCAAAGGTACTAGCAAAGATATCTGCTTTCCCACGTGGGTCATTTGTAATATTGCCATCTGAAGATTTTAGTGGGGGAATGGAAGATGACTTGTTAAAGTTATTATTGAAAGAATTAAGAGTTGACCAGAATATTCTATTGTCATTAGGGTTGTTAAGTAGTTTTGATGCTTGCTTTTGAAGAAAGTTTGATTTAGATAGATTTAATACAGCTTTTGCATGATTTCTAGCAATTTTAAATTGGGAGAGTGATTCAGGTGTTTTTGATTTTAAGTAAGAGTTATATGCTAATGACTTTTGGGCTGTTGCTCTGGCACAATTGCCATCAAAACCATTTTGGAGAGTTTGATGTTTTAGTGAATTGTTGACTTGGTATGAATAAATCCATACCAGCTAGTATTAAGTCACAAATGTGGGACTGGGTAGAATTGGGATCACTAGAGAAGAAAGACTGCCATGGAACATCAGCAAGATAATTTCTAAATCCATCCCAGTCTGCCCTGTCAAAGTGCCATCGGGTCACCCTGACAGGTTCGGAATGGGGAGGTGTAGGAGGGTTAACTAATGAGGCTTTGATGAGATTGTGGTCAGAGGATCCAAGTGGTGACAGTACCTCTATCCTGTATTGATCTGGATTATTTGTCAAGAATAAGTTCAAGAGATGGGCATTATGGTCAGGATTATCAGGTATTCTGGTTGGTTGCTTTACCAACTGGGTGAGATTAAACGATTCCGCAAACAGTTCGCATTCTAGACCAGCGTCGTCAGTCCGGGCAGAATGCAATAACCATTCAACATTGTGTATGTTAAAATCACCCAAAATGGTAATTTCATTGCCAAGGGCAAGGTCAAGGTTACTCAACTGAGTGGATATGGAATCAAATACACTGGGTTCCGAAGAAGCATTGGAGGACCGATAAACTACACAGATATATTTGGTAATGTTTTGGCAATTTAATTTATATAATGAGTATATAAAACTGGATGAAGTGAAGTTTAAAATAGTATCAACTGCATATTGGGATTTGATATAACAACAGGTGCCGCCCTTGTTTCGAAAGTTTGTAAGGAGATGGTAACCGGGAAAACAAAATGGAGATATATCGGTAGAGGGTGAGATTTGTGGTTCTGTGAGGAAAAGGGTCAAAGGGGATATGGACTGAAGGAAAAAATGAACTGAGTTTAAATTTGTGGTAAGGCCGCGGATGTTGGTAAAGAATAAGGCCGCACCGTCACCTCTTCGCCGACGTGCATTCCCGGAAATAAGAACAGTTGCTGCTGGCACAGTCGCTTGATAGCGACCGGGAGGACCCTGTGCCACCAGCCCTACCCTGCCGGTGGTGGCAATCCGAGATACCACCTCATCTGATTGTGAGATTGCAGCGGCCATTACTAAAGATGTGAATAGAAGGTGTGATATGTTATGCGCATGTAGTGTGGTGTAGACAGTTGAAGGTAGAGGTATCATGAGAGCATGCTGGCCTACTCTCTGTGTAAATGAATGCACTGAAAATGTTCAGAAAAGGGAGATGGTCAGGAGCAAGTCCTGAGGGCTGGTGAAACGGGAGCTCCAGCTCTCCCTGTCACTAGCTTGCCATCAACCTCGGGAGTACTGCCCTGTTCGACTGGTGCTACAGTCTATAGAGATGATGATGATGATGATGATGATGATGATGATGATGATGATTAAGCATCGCCATATAAATGACGAAGCTTATTTTTTCGTATTACAGTATGGTTATATTTCTTTGCACTTTCTTAGATCTTGATGATATTATACAGGAAGGTACCCTAGGGAAACCCAAGTACTTATGCCAAATATAAATGACCTTGACCTATTTTTGATGGTCATATACTCATTTTTGGTGCAAAAGATGCACATTTGCAGTTGAAATATCTCAGAAACTAATTGAAATAGAGCCATTTGATTGTAAGTCCTATGATAAAAAAAAAGTTTGGTGACAATTTTAACTGAATATTTTGCCATTAAGCCTAGTGGAAAGTAATGGATTCATAACTGTTCATTGTTTTCTTTGTCGCATGTTTTGGAGAAAACCACAAACACTGTAAAACTGAATCTTTACAGAAATATAGCTGTTCTTCCCCTTATTATCTGAAAGGAATATGGTTACAGTTTAGCATATAGGTAGCCAGTTACTGCAACAAATGTAAAATGTACTCATGCGTTCATCCACACATTTGACTTCAGATCTTGTTGATATTATACAAGAAACTACCTTAGGTTAATCTGAGTGCATATTCCAAAAATGAATGACCTTGAACTACTATTACAGGTCACAGACTTGTTTATGATGGCAACATTTCAAACCTTAAATACCATAAACAGTGAAGAGAGAAACCTGTACTGTACACAGGAAAAATCATCTGGTAAATTACCAATATGCTAGGAATCGAACCAGGGACTCTCAGGTGAGAGCCAGGCAGCATACCACTACACCACAACCAGGTAAAAGTTAAATTACTGTACGTTGTCACAATCTTGTAACCAACGCCCCTCCGCCCCCACTGTGGGCATCAAGAGGATGAGTTAACCCCCTGGCACTCGGGCAAGTAGACACCTACAGCTTTATGGAGTTTTGCTGTACTGAAAGGGATCTAATATACTTACACGGACTCACCCCCATTCCCGTCCCCAGCTGCTACTGATATGGACCACTGGCGTTCTGACTGTTAACAAGGCCCTGGGAGTCATATCAGTCACTTCGTCATGTGTTTCACAATAAATTGTCGGAAAAAGTAATGATACTTTATTAGCAGCTGTGCTACCCAGATGGTCAGTAAAGAACAGGGGGAAGAGAGATGGTCAGAATGACTGAACCTGTTGGTAGTTTTATAACAGTAGCCTTCATCATTATCAGCAGCAGCTACAGTACGACCGAAATGGAAACACTAGAGTGAAGGTGCAGCAAAAGAAAGTAGGAACAGTAAGGGGACAGTTTGGAAAATAGATATGATCAGGAACCCAGAAGGAATGTAAGAGGATCGCCACTGAAGCATCCCTAATGAAACCCATACTGCAGGTTAGCAGAATGAGAGGAGAGGTGTCCAAGAATCTTTCTCCTATCTATGGAGTGGAAGGTTTAAGAGAAATAAGAGATGAGGGAAAATGACGATTTCTAAGGAGTGGAAATGCCCACCTTTGCACAGGAAACTGAATGGAAAATGAACGATGAGATTGGTGTTTAGTTAAGGTATTAGAATGGTGAAACATAAATTAATACATGTTGGTCAAATAGTTGAGTAAGCCAACGTAAACTGCTTAAATGTGAGCATAATGCAACATGGAATGACCTCCCCAATATATATAGATAGATAGATAGATAGATAAACAGACAGACAGACAGATAGATAGAGAGATAGATAGAGAGATATAGATATAGATAGGTAGATAGATTGATAGATAGATACTGTATATATAATTCGCGAATTTTCCCACCTTAAGTGATAATAGCCGGATTTATTATTTCAGCAAGCCTTGACGCTGGCAACCCCATCCCTACGTGCTCGCCGACACTCGTCCCCAACCCTCCCTTTTGAAGCCACTTTCCTGAGAGTTAAAACACCAATGCCTACGACTACGGTAGCAGTATATACTTTCAGCTCATCCACTTTATTTTAAAATGAAAGAAAAGCATTTGGGAGCCGAATGCTAATTGCCCGCCAAAATATGTTATTGGTCACATCCAAGATTTTGGCCATATCTGGATACCCTAAATGTTTCATGTTGATAGCTCAAGCCGTTTATGAGGTATAGTGGTGCTAAAGGCAGGCGATAAAAAATAGTTGACCTATGGCAACCATTTTGGTGACCTTGACCTTGACCCCAAGTGCCCATTTTCGAACTCGGCCAAGATTCTGGCCATATTTTGATACCCTGAAGGTTTCATGTTGACAGCTCAAGGTGTTTATGAGATATAATGGTGCTAAAGGCAGGCAATAAAAACTGGTTGACCTTTGACAGCCATTTTGGTGGCCTTGACCTTGACCCCAAGTGCCCATTTTCGAACTTGGCCAAGATTTTAAACATATCTTGATACCCTGAAGGTTTCGTGTTGATAGCCAAACCGTTCATGAGATATAATGGCAACACACACACACACACACACACACACACACACACACACACAGGCAGACAAAAACATTATAGTTCCGCCTTGTAAAGGTGGGCGAAAGCGATATTGCTTCAGCAGGTTTTTGGCACGTTGCCCCGTCTTGTTGAAATCAAATATACTGTAATTTTCGTTTACAGTAACTTATGTGACAAACTGGGTAACAGTATCTTCTTATATAGCTCCATTTACGGTACTCTCGAGAAAATCAGACCAACTACACATTTACGAGGCACATCATATCCCATTCATTTTTAGGTGTAAATGTCTCTAATCAAACAGATGCAGAATTTCCCCAGATGAAATACATCTCTTATGTCTGTTTGTGTAACTGCTGAGATGAAATCGTCGCTCGTCAGTGAAGGAAACTTGCTGAGCTTGTGTCCTCCGTGTTCATCAAGGAATTTGCAAAACTATCTGCATTAACATATGAGTTTTCCGTGATCTGGTTTCTTCAACTTTGTAACTAAACTCCATATGGCCGACAGTTTGACTGTTTCACCGTCATATGCACAC
The DNA here is from genome assembly GCF_032717465.1 of Coenobita brevimanus. NCBI lineage: Eukaryota > Metazoa > Arthropoda > Malacostraca > Decapoda > Coenobitidae > Coenobita > Coenobita brevimanus. The sequence goes on from NC_137066.1 coordinate 6,728,462, forward strand.
TTCCATATGAGAATCGTGATTGTTCTGCAAGTTTACATAAACATTTGCTAAAACAACGCATCACTATTGACCCCACTTCTTCCATGCTATTGTCCATCAGACACTTGGTCATTGACCTCGCTTCCTGTTACTGTCACAGTTTCATGAAAATGGGAAACCAGTCACTTGATCTTTGATTTTTTTTTTCTTTCATACCTTCATTGCTAGAATATTTCATATGAAATTCCTTTACTACTCGTGCTAATAAGCTGGTACTATGCCAAATACTACACAGCCATGAGCATACGCTGTTTCTGAGAAATTGTATTGTTTTGCTATTTAGGATAGTGCTTTATATCTGGATGTGAGGAACATTTTGGAAATTGTTATGCCGGTAGGATTAGGGTAGTGCTTGTGTCCAGGGTTGGAGTAATAACACTTCAAAAAATTAATTACAATTACAATTTCTTTCTTTGTCTTAAAATTACAATTATATTCACAAATACATCGGGAATAGCAATTACATTACAATTACAGTTACTGCAAAAGAAAGTCAGTTATAATTACAATTATAATTACAAATTTCCAAATTTGGGAAAACATCAGTATGATTAAGGAAAATACAAATTTGGCATTGTAAGTTTGTCCTTGATGTACAGTGGCATAAACTAATACTAAAAACAAAAATCAAGGTTTCATTTTTGTACACGTTGCAGACAGTCACTAAAAAGCCTGTAGTTTTTCAAACAGTTCACTATTGCACTTAATAACACTGATCGGAAAGAAGTGACACCAAGCTGAGATCTGTTCACAGTGAAATAATTTCCGGCAATGCTAAAAACTCGCTCTGAGGGAGCAGATGTAGCAGTACACCTAATTACCTCTCTTGCAAGGTTCTGCAGTGGATGCACAGCTTGTGACACTTTCCAGTATAGCATTGGATCACTGGAAAATGGCACAGTTCCTTCCTCTTCATATTACTTCAACAAAAGACTCACTGACACTGTCCTTCCCTCTGATCCCCGTTGATTTTGGAACGTTGTGGAACATTGTGGTATAAAAGAGAACAGTCTGGGTCTTTTTGAGTCCGGTAATCCTTCTCTTAGATCATCCTTGTCACACTCCTTATCCATTGTTGACCCCTCAAGAACCACCTCCAGCTCTTCAAGCATTTCCTTGACATATGCCAGCTCTTGTTCCTTCTGCTCTTGTAGTGAAAGCCAGTCCAGTTTGAACCTAGGATCCTAAAAAGCCACCACTTGAACATCTCTCATTTCCAAGTATGGATCCAATCTTCTCTTCACAGAGTCCAGTAGCACTTTAGCCAGTTGTTCACAGTATTATAATATGGTTTTATGAATTAGATTCTCCTGTGAGTGTTTAAGTCCCTGAATCACTGGTCCAATAGCAGTTATGGTCACCTTCTTCTGTCCCTCCATAACTTTCTAGGCCTCGTGAAAAGCTTCGAGGACAATCACAAGTTCCTTTTAGGCAGAAATCTCCGCTGGCATGATTTTCTTACTCTTCTACACTCTCTGGGACAGAAGATCAATTGCATTATTCACCTCTACAGGGTTCTTAAGTGTAGATTTCATCATTTTCAGCTGTGAATTCTATCTTGTCACATTTTATGTCTGGAGAACAATCCTATTAGATCGAAGGTATGGAGCTGCTGATGTTGATTTCCTCGTTGAGTTGATCAAAGATGCAGTTTCTGAAGCGTTGATGAGAGTAGTGAATTTTTTACATTTGGGTGAGTAATCCCATCTCTCACACACAGTTGCTGAGTATGTGCAAAACCTACCATTCTTTGAGGAAGGTAAGTCAGAACATCATCTAAGCGAATATCCTCATCAATGATGCTGGGGTCACATGAATTTCCAGGCCCCTCTTCTTCCTGACCTATGTAGAAACTTAGCAAGGAAATGTCAAATGCATTCACCATTAAGATTCATTACCAGCTACAACTTCCTCTACTTTCCCTTGAATACTGAACCGATTAACAGTGTCCTCACTATGAGGCAGATGCAATGATAAATGCTGTGTGTCGGCCTTCTGAATTATCACAACCAAGGACACAAGACTTCAGTTCTCAGTCCCTGTTAACATAGTCCACTGATGGGAAGAGAGTGTGTGTGTGAGCCGTCAGGAATGTGTGTCTATAGTAGGACTCGCCAAAGTTTGCAGCTGTGGTGTGGCCCGCACCTGTGTACAGTGTTGCCACGTTTTCTATACCGTTACCACGTTTTCTTTACCGTTATCTCTCTCTCTCTCTCTCTCTCTCTCTCTCCTGGCGGGAGATGTGAGCCACCCTGAGTACTTTTGATTCTTTTATAAGTTGTTTATAATTATGCTTTCATTTGTTAATTTGGTTTTGTTATATTTAGTGATATTTATCATTTTTTGTATACGGCGACAGATGACCCGTTATTGCAGTACCATGATTGATTTTCATTCATTCATTCTCTTTATCTGGGTGTGAAAGTGTTGCTGCTCGTGAGTGAATAATGTTTTTTTTTTTTACTTCAGTATTGGTATATGCCTACTATTTCGTCCTACATATTAGCTTATGATTATAAATGTGATTATTCCTCGCCCTTAAAATTACGGTAAAAGCCAGTAAATGTGAGCATTTTTCCCTAGCAACACCTGTACAAGCTATGCTTGTGTCTACGGAGGGGTACGTACTTTACCTTAGGCCAGATTGGGTGTGTCAGTGTTGCCACTCACAAGAATTATATGAATTATTTCTTTTACTTTGGATATTGGCATATATCTTCTTTTTTCAGGCTCATTCTCTTATATCCATAACTGTAATATTATTACCCACCCTAAAACTACGCTAAAAACCATTAAAAGTGACTACAATTTCTTTTAGCACACTGTACAATATGTATGCCATGTTTCTGTGTTACTGTATAAATATTTTATGCATAATAAGATTACTGTTTATTCATCCATCAAAATACACAAGTGTTAGTTTTATTCATCTGAATTTATCGAATTTGTGATGCCTTGTACATAAATAGTTTCCGTTTCACATCGCAAGTTGTGGAAACGTGGCACCATTGTACACAGGTGCAGGCCACACCATAGCCGCAAACTTAGGCGAGTCCTACTATAGGAGAGAGTGTGAGCGAGTGTGTCAACTTTGTCAAGCCTTCTCTTTCTGCACCTTTTTATTCAGTCCAGCCTCTCCCAAGTAATCTGAGTAGGAGTTCTCTGGTGACGCTGGCATTGGTGACTGGTAAAATCTAGGGATTAGGGAGGAACAAGGGCTCTGGATCATACCCTTCTTCCACCATGAGATCCTGAGCTTCGGCATTCCGATTGAAGCGGGACAAGGAGTTGGGTCAGGTCCCATGAGAGAACAGGTGTTCAGGACAAAGTCGATAGAACTGTCAAAACGTGGCTTAGGTAGGTTAATTCCAGGGCATCTTGATCCCATATTGACAGCTTGGTAGGGGGTTACCTTACCAGTACCACTTTCCTCCCCTTTCACGATGACAATTATTACAATTAACTTATCAATTAATTAATTACAATTACAATTACTTAAGTTTTATTTTCAATTACAATTATAATTACAATTACTATACTTCCGTAATTAATCAAATTTCAATTAAATTACAATTACAATTACTCCAACCCTGCCTGAAGATGTGAGGAATATCCTAGATATTTCAGCATATGTTTAGTTTTCTTTCTGTCTTACCGTAGGAATTAACTCTAGTCGTTATTGTTATTTTGTATAGCTAATTTACGTGTATCATTGTATGAAAAGATGTGAGTTCTCTCCTAGGATATTGAATGTTAATATTGTGTCACGAAATGTGAGTTCTTTACTAGAAAATTCTGGGCTGCATTAGCAGGGAGAGTAGAGGAGGTATATTACTCAACTCTCCCAGCTAAGAGACAATTAGCCAAATGTAACGGATGGGTGAATTCAGTTCGGTTCAGGCAGTGTATGATATGAATTTTTGTCTGTATCCCATTCTTAACAACAATTGTTTCAACCTATTAGCTGAAATTGCCTTGGTCACAAACTCCCAAAAGTTGCCAATCCTCACCTGGTAAGTGCCTACATTAAAAGTCTTCTTAGCATAATAGGAAAGTATACAATAGGATACTTATTGACAGTGTTGGGGAAATAAATGAGGAATTGGAGAAGATCAGGGAAGCTTTAGGAAGGGAAGAGGTTGTGTAGATCAGTTATTCATTCTTAGATCTTTGGTGGAAAAGTTTCTAGAGAAGGGAAAGAAGTTGTATGCGGCCTTCATGGATTTGGAGAAAGCATATGACAGGGTGGATAGACAAGGATTGTGGAAAGTATTAAGAATATATGGAGTAGATGGAAAGTTGTTGAAGACCGTGAAGAGTATGTATGAGGGTGCTGAGGCTGCAGTGCGTGTGGATAGTGAACTGAATGATTTTTTTCTATTTGAAGATTGTACAGAAACAAGGATGTGTCATGTCTCCATGGTTGTTCAATCTGCATGTGGCTGGGGTTATAAAACAAATACAAGGTAGGGAAGTGGATGTTGGAGTGGTCCTAGTGAGGGAGGACAGTGTTTGGAAACTACCTGTACTGTTGTTTGCAGATGATACTGTGTTGTTAAGTGAAGACGAAGGGGAGCTGCAAGGTTTGGTGGAAGAATTTGGGAAAGTGTGTAAGAAACGGAATCTAAAGGTGCATGTAAGGAAGAGTAAAGTGATGGTCTTCGAGAGAAGTGAAGTCAGTGAATATACAGTGACGTTGGATGAGAAGGAAATGGAAATGTGAGTGCGTTTAAGTACTTGGGTAGTGTGATGAGTAAGGATGGAAGTTTAGAGGGTGAAGTGGTTGAAAGGGTGCAACAGGGAAAAGAGGTTGCTCATTCTTGAAAGCAGTGATAAGAGACAGGGAAGTGAGCATGGAAGTGAAAAATCTACTACATGACTGTATTGTGATACCAACTCTAACGTATGGAAGTGAGCTTGGACCTTATTGGAGGGACAGAAGTCAAGAGTGAGAGCAGTGGAAATGCGTTATTTGAGAGGAGCCTGTGGAGTCACATGGAGAGAGACTGACAAGTGAGGAAGTGAAGGAGCGTTGTGGTGTGGATGTGGATGTGATAGGAAGCGTCAGGAGAAACACACTGAGGTGGTTTGGACATGTGGAGAGGATGGAGGGTGAGAGATTGACGAGGAGAGTGTATGTGAGTGAGATGGAGGAGGGAGAGGGAGAGGGAGGCCAAGGATGAGATGGAGGGATGGATTGGAGAGGTATATGAGAGAGGGGTGTGTGAGCTGGGAGCATGGCAATGAAATGGCGGGGGAGAGGGCGACATGGAGGCGATGTGTTTGTGGCCACCCCTTACGGGATTAAGGCGTCTGGCAACAGATAGGTAGGTAGAAAAGTCAGTCAAATAAGTTACTTTCTTTTACGTGCTGCAAGTATCACTTTAGTCCCAAGTAAAATATTATTAACATATTTGCTCAGTACAATGACGAAAAGACGCATCATTATGATAAGTAAAAGGAAATAATCGAAGGTAGCATACCGTCTCATTTCTGGGTGCAGGGGCGCACCCAGGAATTTTCTAAGGGGAGGGGGGGCCGTAGTGAGGTGAGGTCAGGTAATCCGATAAATACTGTGAGGTCATATGCAGGTTTAGAGTCAGAGCTGCTGGCTCATGTGTTATTCTTTGTTTGTACTTGGCAATTTATCATGTTTTGCTGTTATCGAAATAAATATATATAAATTTTTAAAGGATCCAGAGAGCAAAGGGGAGGGCCCGGGCCCGGCCCCTCCCCCCCCCCACCTGGGTGAGCCCATGGGGCCAACTTTGTTCTTAGCTCAGTCCATCTATGTTCATGCTATCTCAACTGAATGAAATGAAAAATTCG
>NC_137066.1:6736829-7026829 GCF_032717465.1 Coenobita brevimanus
CAATCATAATTATAAACGCATGGTGTGCCTTACAAAGCAGTAACTCGCTGGTCTATGTATTGAGGTACGGAGGTTAGGTTGGCGTTCTTGCAGTGAAGTCGATCACCCAGCCGACACAGGCAGTAATCCGGATACCTGGTCAGATCTGCAACAGCGACAAAAAGAAGAAAGGCTTTGAGTAAATGCCAATCGACTTCACGAGACGTCATTAAGCACAATGGGTCCAAACTTCCCCAAGGCTACAAGTAATATTGTATTTTACATCCACGTCCTCAGTCATACTGCTGGTTGAGCATACACAAGAGGGAAATATATTTCGTTCAAGAGTTTGACCGGTCCGAAAACAGAACTGTCATTGAGTTGGGAGCTGACCGTGCTGCTGCAGCACCACAGACTCTCACTCAGAACAGGGGAAGCGGGAGTGTCAGACTCAGCCAAGTGTGGCAAAATGAAATGTCTCTAAATGGTGTATACCATGGTGCATAATACATTTTCAGAGGGGCCATTAGATAATCTTACAGTAAGTAAATGAAGTCACTGGTGCTATATTTTTCCAGAGACATTAATTGTAAGCGAACTTTATACTGTCAACATATTGTGCACAGCATCCTAGAGACAATGCATGGTTAATTCCTCATGCATTGAAGTGACTTATTTGTCATAAAGACTTTTGTCAAGAAGAACTGACAGAATTTGGTGTAAGATTACTGGTATCAGTAAATTGGCTGTCCCGGGCATTGTTATTTGGCGTATGTATCTTTTTAAAACCTGTTAAACATATATATATATATATATATATATATATATATATATATATATATATATATATATATATATATATATATATATATAAAATCAGTCCCACTTGGAACATAAATCTCTTCTGTACTCTTTGTGCCCCAAACAGTGATATCCAACATGATAACAAAAAAAGCAATTTCATTCGTACCATTAACGTTTCAGTTTACTTTTTAAGTGTTCATTTCCGTGCGTGCATATCAACTTTAATCACTCGAGTTGTTATCATCTCATACCTAAAATACTCATCTGAATGATGTTACTTTGACTGCTTCTTCAAACGAATATGTAAATGGCGCCAGAAGATGTTTTCACATCAAGTCCAGAGAGGCCATATATGTTATCTTATTTAGTCCAAGGGACCACAGAACAAAAACGTTTTGGAACCGCTGGTGTAAACAAATAAAATCATCTAGTGGTAGCAACATGTATATGTCTTCACAAACATTTTTTTCGCTACGGAAGGTCCTTTCTATAATATATAAAATAATCTGATGTTAACAGGAAAGAAATAGTAAGAGAGACATCGCTGAACAGACAAGGTTGGTGGAGACTGCTTCCAACTTTTCCTTACCATAAGTCTCTGAGTGACCTGCCTCAAATTCACAACGAGGGATCCTTCCTTGGGTGAATAAAGTCACCCAGTGGAAGCAAGAAGAAATTAAAGAACAAAAGAGGTGCTCCAGGCGGTTCCAAGATGCTGAATAGGACAGCAACATACCATTTTTGTTTATCATCGAAGGATACTTCCTAAGATGGATACAATCACCCGGTGGCGGCCACAGTAAGAAGACTACACAGTCCCACGACTTTGGTGAGCAGACAAAACAACGCAACACCATTTCATATTCTTTCCCCACAAGGTCTTTCCATAGGTGGATGAAATCGTCCATGTAGCAAATTTAGGTTTAAGAATGGCGACAATAGAGTGGCTGTAAATAATTCCCCGAACCAGTAGCAGAAAACAAGTCACAGTGAAGTTTTCTCCACCTGACTCCTTCACTGAGCAATAGCAACCCAGAAATATAGTCTTGATTTATAACGCCTGCTCTCTCTCTCTCTCTCTCTCTCTCTCTCTCTCTCTCTCTCTCTCTCTCTCTCTCTCTCTCAGAACAAAACAACTCAAAATGTTTTTAGCCGATTTAAACCATGCTTGGTGGAGGGATTAATGGTAATCCGGTGAGTAAACCTTTTTTCTTTTTTAAGAACACGTGATCAAAGGTCAAGAAGGTCATGGCCGCACGGCTATGTCAAACGTTGACCTTACAGGATCAACCTGAAGTTTTTATGCAGTTCTGACAAGACATGCGGAAAAGGTTGGTAGTGAGGCAAAAACAGACTTATTCACTATTGAAAGGAACCATAGCAAGGCAACAATGGATTGATTTAGTGTTGAAAAGAACCATAGTAAGGCAAGAATGGATTGATTTAGTGTTGAAAAGAACCATAGTAAGGCAAGAATGGATTGATTCAGTGTTGAAAAGAACCATAGTAAGGCAAGAATGGATTGATTTAGTGTTGAAAAGAACCATAGTAAGGCAACAATGGATTGATTTAGTGTTGAAAAGAACCATAGTAAGACAAGAATGGATTGATTCAGTGTTGAAAAGAACCATAGTAAGGCAAGAATGGATTGATTTAGTGTTGAAAAGAACCATAGTAAGGCAAGAATGGATTGATTTAGTGTTGAAAAGAACCATAGTAAGACAAGAATGGATTGATTTAGTGTTGAAAAGAACCATAGTAAGACAAGAATGGATTGATTTAGTGTTGAAAAGAACCAGTCAAAGGTCATGTTACAGTTCAAGGTCAAAATTCGGCTCGCGTGTATATTTTCTAAAAAAAACTCTATCTATCTATCTATCTATCTATCTATAGCCCGACGCCCTATTCCCGCAAAGGGTGGCTGCAGGCAAAACACCTCCAAGTTGCTCTGTCACCCACCATTTGACTACCCTCCCCCCAACTCACTCCCCCCTCCCTCATATACCTCTCAACTCCATCCCTCCACCTCATCCTCGGTATACCCCTCCCTCTCCCTTCCTCCACATCACCTACGTACACCCCCTTAGTCCGTCGTTCATTCTCTATTCTCTCCACATGTCCAAACCACCTCAGTGTATTTCTCCTAATCTTTTCAACCACATCCACATCCACCCCACAACGTTCCTTCACTTCTTCATTCGTCAACCTGTCCCTCCATGTCACTCCACATGCTCCTCTCAAGTAACTCATTTCCACTGCTCTCACTCTTGACTTGTTCCCCTCTTGCAAGGTCCACGCCTCGCTTCCATACGTCAGGGTAGGGATCACAATACTATCATGCAGTGACTTCTTAACTTCCATACTCACCTCCCTATTTCTCATCACTACTTTCAGTGAACAACAATCTTCCTTCCCTGCTGTACCCTTTCACGCACTTCATCCCCCAAAGTTCCATCCTTACTCATCACACTATCCAAGTACTTGAATGCACTCACATTCTCCATATCCTCACCATCCAACCTCACTGTACATTCTGTGACTTCATTCCTCTCAAACATCATAACTTTGCTTTTGTTTACATTAACTTTCAGATTCCTCCTCCTACACACTGTCCCAAATTCATTCACCAAACCTTGCAACTCCCATTCATCTTCACTCAATTATACTGTATCATCAGCAAACAACAACACCGGAATCTCCCAAATCTCACCCTCATTCATTAGAGCCACCCCCACATCCACTGCCCTACCTTGCACCTCCTTTACAACGCCATCCATGAATATATTAAACAGCCATGGAGACATCACACAACCCTGTTTCAGTCCTCCATAGAGATCAAAGAACTCACTCAGCTCACCATCCACTCTCACCGTAGCCCTAGCTCCTTCGTACATACTCTTCACAGCACTCAACAATTTCCCCTTCACTCCATATATTCTTAATACCTTCCACATACCTTGCCTATCTATTTTGTCATAAGCTTTCTCCAAGTCCATGAAGGCAGCATAGACTTTCTTTCCCTTCTCTAGATACTTCTCCACTAAACATCTTAGAACAAATATCTGATCTACACACCCTTTTTCCTTCCTAAATCCCCCTTGTTCTTCTCCAACTAGCTCCTCTGTCATATGCCTGACCCTATCAATGAGTATTCTACCATATATTTTACCAGTCACACTAAGAAGGCAAATACCCCTATGGTTACCACATACTTCTCTCTCCCCTTTTCCTTTGTATAAAGGAACAATTATACCTGATTTCCAGTCCTCTGGAACCCTTCCCTCTTCCCAAGCCAATCTACACAACTTCCATATCCACTCCACAACAATCTCACCCCCATACCTCAGCATTTCACCTCACACTCCATCAGTTCCTGGGGTCTTTCCCATCTTGATCTTCTTCATTGCTTCCACTACTTCCGCCCTACTGATCTCTTCCTCCCTCCTCTCATCTCTTCTTCTCCCAGCCATTTCCCAACCACATATACTCGCACTACTTTCACTCTCTACATTCAACAAATCCTCAAAGTGCTCCTTCCATCTCCTCAATTTCTCTCTCTTCTCCACCAACAATCTATTATTCATATCTTTCACTCCCCTACAATTTTCCCTTTCACACTGCCTTACTTTCTTTACCTCCTTCCAAAACAATTTCTTACTCTCCCTCCATTTCACACTCAGATTCCTCCCAAACTCTTCATCCACTTTCTTCTTACTCTCCTTCACCAGTCTCTTCACCTCCCTTCTCCTGCTCACATTTACTTCTCTCTTCTCTCTCTCATCTTCTCCCCTACCTCTACTCGCCAACCATTCACTATATGCCTTCTTCTTTTGTTCCACAGCTCGTTTCACCTCATCATTCCACCATGCTGTCCCTTGCACACCCTTGCATCTCCTCCTCACTCCACAAACCACCTCACACGCAGCGCCTATCTCTTCCGTGAATATCTTACATACGTCCTCCACCCCTTCCATCTGCTCTAGCTTATACCTTCCCAATCTTTCTTCCACTATGCTCTTACACTCTGCCATTTTCTCACTATCTTGCAATTTCTCCACTCTTCTCACAGGAGCCGTTTCCTCCTGTCTTGCTCTTCGTCTCCTCAACCATTTTCTTTGCAGCTTTACCTTGGCCATCACTAAGTGATGGTCCGAGACTCCATTCCCTCACCCTCTCCACACTCTTGCATCCAACACTTGTCTTCTCATTCGCTCATCCACACACACATAGTCTATCATTGCGTTTCGTTCAACAAGTTCACCATCCATCCTCCTCATTACTCTCCATGTTTACCGGTGGATCATCTTATGCCGAAAGTAGGTGTTGGCTATTGCCAACACCTTACCAGCACAGATGTCCACCAAAACACAACCATTCCCATCTACTTCAGCTGGCACACCCCACTGACCAACCACTCCATCCCCTCGTACATTCCCAGCTTTGCCATTCATGTCTCCAATCAAAAACACTCTCTCACTCCTCTCATATTTGTCCATACATGCTTCTACTCTCGCCCAAAACTCATCTTTCACTCTTGCCACTCGGTTCTCCGTCGGCGCGTACGCACACACCGGTCGCCCACGCTTGTATACCTACTTTCATCCTCACCCATACAATCCTTGCACCCACTGTTCCATACTCTCTTATATTCTCCTTCCACTTCTTGCTTATCATCAGACATACTCCCTCTCTTGCCCTCTCATTCTCAGTAACTCCTGCACATATTCCTAAAACGTAATCCCATTCTCTCACCCTTTCACCTTCCCATTTAGTTTCAGTCAGTCCACATACATCCACTCTTGCATCTTCAAGCACCTGAACAATCTCTCTCTCTTTTACTTCATTATTCACTCCTCTCACATTTCAAGTTCCCACCCTAAGAATGTCCTTTGTCCGTTCCTTAGTCCTCAAAGAGTTTTAATTCAGTTTTAATCAAACTTGGTGAACAGATTGAGGGTGAGACAAGGATTATACCTGGCATTATCTAGAATGCTAGGTCAAAGGTTAGGTCACAGTGAAAAGTCAGAGGCCAAGGTTGTAGGGCAAAATTAGTTCAAACAACTCTGATCTGATTTGAGCCTCATCTGGTGTTATGATTAAGAGTCAGGCAAGGACGGAGGAGTTCAGTTTTCATAACAACCAAAGGTCAAGGTCACATGACAAGGACAAAGCTTGATCTGTTTGAGTGTGAAGAATTAATCTTAAAAATTTCGGACTGATTTGGTTGACACATGGTGGATGATTTAAGGATCATCCAAGAGGTAGATCTGTAAGTTTTCAGAACAATGGACCAAAGGCCAAGGTGCCGCAAGACACCAGGTATTAAGCCTTATTCAACGTGTGTGTGTGTGTGTGTGTGTGTGTGTGTGTGTGTGTGTGTGTGTGTGTGTGTGTGTGTGATCAAAATAACTCGGAAAGTTTTTATATGATTTCAACCAAACTTAGTGGAAAGGTTTAGCACTAGCTGTTAAAGAAATCCTTTGTTATTTAGAACAATTGTCGAAGGTTAAGATCACAAAGTTATGTCAATTTGACCGAGCAAATTAGCCCTAAAGAGTTTTTGTCTGATTTATACCAACCATGGCGAGATAGTTCAGGCATAATTTTGAGAGCAAGTAGTCAAAGATCAAGGGCACAGAGCAAGGTCAAAGTCTGATCTGTGTGCCTGTACGTAAACAAAATAAGTAAAACACTTTTAGCTGATTTAGACTAAACATGGCGGGGAGGTTGAGGGTCAACCAAGGGCTTTATCTGTGGCTTTTTAGAACAATGGGTCAAAGGTTAAGGCATATGTCAAGGTCAACTTAAACAGTGTTTAGCCGATTTAAACGAAATTTTGTGGAATGTTTCTGGGCAAGGAACGAATAGAGAAATTGGATTTTGAAATCCAATGTCATCCTCACAGCCAAAGAAAAAATACTGTGATAACCTTCCATCTCCTGTCAGTGTGAGAGGATAAAATGATACTCATTGCTTATCCTTATTTGTTGTGAGAAAAAACAAGTCTGCATCCACCACAGGTAGGAGGAAAAAATATTTATATCGTCCGTCGATGCGACATATATAATGTTATGGAAAACAATCATTTAATCATCGTTTGTCAGAGGAATAAATTGTCTATCTTCCAATAATGTGAAAAAAAATTATAAATTTCAGTTGCTTCACCAAAGACGTAAATATTTTTCAAGACGTGTAACATCCCAGAGCGGCAGGTGGGGATCTCTACAGGAGGTGCATGGGGAGAGATCCATTTCCCCCCACTGGCAAAGTAGATTGCGGTAGAAGCCAAGAGGGTGCTGGCTGGGATATCCTGTTGTGCAAATAAAATAATTTCCCTGGATCATACTTGCTGGTGGGAGTGTGGGGGTGGGAGGTGGTGCACTGAGTCAGGTGTGTGTGTATGTGGGGGGGGGGGGAAAGGAAATGATTATGGGTGTCAGGGGGGGGGGGCAGTGATTTGTATCTGAGCTTTCTTTATGTGATGGATGTGTGTAGGGAGTGGGGGATTTTTATAGTTTTGATTTTGCTCTATGTGATGGAGGTGTGTGTGTGTGTGTGTGTGTGTGTGTGTTTGGGCGGGGGGGGGAGATTGTATTTAACCTTGCTTTATGTGATGGAGGTGTGTGTGTGTGTGTGTGTGTGTGTGTGTGCTTGGGCGGGGGGGGAGATTGTATTTAACCTTGCTTTATGTGATGGAGGTGTGTGTGTGTGTGTGTGTGTGTGTGTGTGTGTGTGTGTGTGTGTGTGTGTGTGGAAGGGTGGGATTTTGTATGTAACCTTGCTTTTTGTGATGGAGGTGTGTGTGTTGGGGGGCAAGAAGGAGGAGAGGAAGATAAGTATATTGTGTAGGGATGGAGAGGTGTATGTCGGTTTTTGTAACCTGATATATGTGTTTATATGGGATATGAAGATACGAAGAGTGTTGTGGAGTGTCGTGGGAAGAGGGATGGTTAGTGAACAGGGAAAAAATTCCCATAAGTACATTTGTCAACACCATCTCCCAGTTGATGGCACTAGCAACAACAGCAACAAAAACAACACACACACACACACACACACACACACACACACACACACACACACACACACACACACACACACACACGCACAATTAAAGTCTCCATCAGCCTCTTCACAAATACACATTTTTTCCAAGTGAGAAAAATCTGTTGGTAGCTGGAAATTAACTAACTTCATCATCGGAGTGAAGAAGCTGAATAACGGGAAGTCACTCTTAATCTAAGAGAGAGAGAGAGAGAGAGAGACTGTGTTGTAGAAGTCAAGAAATAATAGTTAAGCCTTGTTATATGAAGGTCTTTTTTTGGTAAGTAGAAGGTACGAATAATTTAATCAGCCGTTCCAAATGCAGAATAACTTATTCATTAATCGCTGCTCTTTGATGAGGTATGTATATGTTTGTTCTAACTACCTGCATACAAATTTCATTCAACTAAGGGCACACTTTTATTGCTGGATAGATTAGATGCAGCCTTCACTAACCCGTTCACTATGAGAGGGTTGTCCCAAGCTGAACATAATTGCAAGGCGGTTAAAAGGACAGAATAACTACACGTAAACACAGTAAAGTAGAAACTATTCACCTATCCCAGACCAGTTATTTGGGATGACAAGTGACGAAACTGCCACGGCGAAAACTTTGTATGAAAATTTCTTCCCATTACTTGTGCCTACAGCATATAAAAATCTTATAAACAATAAAGAGGGAATTAATCGTAAGAATCTTTAGATCTATTCACCTTCTTTTGATTAGCACTGCCGATTCTTCTCATGGAAATTCTACACTTTCCTTGTCGTGTCCGTCATACTAAATGTATTGTACTGTGGAAAAAGTGCTCTCTCTCTCTCTCTCTCTCTCTCCTTTGTACATTTGTACAGTTGCCTCAGGGAGTTCCTATACTACCAGTGTTACCTCCTGTCAAAATGTTTTTGTGGCAATGTCGTAGTTGTAGCTAAAATACCTGTGAATGATTGGGCATTCTTACTGTAACGACGGACATGAGTGGCGGGTATGTATGCCAGACGTCATAATGGCTGGCAATATTATGTAAATAGGGGTGATTAAAACATCACCAAAAACGTTCACGGTATATATATATATATATAGATATAGATATATATATATATATATATATATATATATATATATATATATATACTGTATACTGTATATTCATTTATGTTTCTATTAGTATTCTGTATTAACATACACGTAATAAATGTTGTTTCTTTTGATGTTTTAATCACTCCCCTGTTTACATAAAATTGCCAGCCATTACGACGTCTGGCATACATACCCGCCACTCACGTCCGTCGTTACAGTACGAATGTCCGTTCATTCATAGATACTTGTTACTTAGGCTACTAATGCGACATAGCCACATCTTGACAGGAAGTAACACAAAGGGTATAGGAAATCCTTGAGGCAACTGTACAGGGGAATGCATTTTACCAAGGAGAGAGATACGTTTGCTGCTGTCAAGTACCATATTTGGGTCTTGAAAGATGATTGGCGGAGAGAGAGAGAGAGAGAGAGAGAGAGAGAGAGAGAGAGAGAGAGAGAGAGAGAGAGAGAGAGAGAGAATTGCATGAAATATTTAGTGAGAACGTGCGTTTGCGATAATGGATATTTACAGGTTAATATCTGTGTGTGTGTGTGTGTGTGTGTGTGTGTGTGTGTGTGTGTGTGTGTGTGTGTGTGTGTGTAAAATATTAGGTACTAAATGTCTCCGTATGAAAATGAATATTGCACTGTGTGTGTGTGTGTGTGTGTGTGTGTGTGTGTGTGTGTGTGTGTGTGTGTGTAACTACATCCATGTGTGACAAGTGTATGTTTGTGTGTGTGTGTGTGTGTGTGTGTGTGTGTGTGTGTGTGTGTGTGTGTGTGTAACTACATCCTTGTGTGACAAGTGTATGTTTGTGTGTGTGTGTGTGTGTGTGTGTGTGTGTGTGTGTGTGTGTAACTACATCCATGTGTGACAAGTGTATGTTTGTGTGTGTGTGTGTGTGTGTGTGTGTGTGTGTGTGTGTGTGTGTGTGTGTGTGTGTAACTATTTGCATGTGTGATTTGTGTGTGTTTCATCGCTTGTTTATGTGTGTTTGGCGAGGGGGGGTATAACTATATGCATGCATGATATGTGTATGTTTGTGTATGTTTCAATTTCCGATACAGGATGTAACACACTAGCGGTATTACGTGCATTCTGTGTTTGTGTGAATACAAGCTTTTCTTTTTTTCACCTAATACAAGAAACCTCATTGGGTGATTACGAAGCAGAACTTGAGTAATGTCTTAGCTAAATTACTTACCTTCCATTTCTTTGTATTTCTAGTACTGGTCCTTCCAACCATCATCATTAATATTTCTTCCTTGCTGCTGTATCGTCAGAACACTATGCCCTTTGTTACAGCGTCCGTACACCCACCATCACTAATATTTCTCCCTTGCTGCTGTATGGTTAAAACACTGGGCCTTTCGTTACAGCGAATGTGTTGATCAAGGGGTTAGGGAAGGGACTGGTTGTCTTAAAGGACGCGAATTCGACCCCAGACTGGGGCATGCAATTAAATGGTGATCTGAATTTCCTTAATGATCGCTCACCCAACGACTTCATTTATCACAACATTTGAAATACTCCCGGTTCAATGTGCGTTGGTATTTTTTAGGAATGAGGTACCTAGCATTTATATGGCCTGTGAACAACATGATTAAGCCACTGATATGTAAGTGTAAAAGCTCTGTCTTTTTTGTCCAGAGAAATGTTGGAATTCGCAGGATTTCATGGACACCATGCTACCATGTTCTGTGAGGTAAAGGATCGGTGAGAAGAGAGTCATGAGCTATATCTTCACAGTTATATATGAGAATATTACATTAAAGGGTCAAGCGGTCACCTGGATAATTTTTCTCATAATCTGCCACTAATGTAATCTTAAATTTAAGTGACTACAAATGTAATCACTGGGACTATGCAGGTAGAGATGTCATCCTCTACCATGACTTATGAGTTCTTTTCTTCAATAAAGTAACATTATATCGATAACAAGAAACAACATTCAGAGTGTGCAACACCCGCTCCCACCTATTGATAAAAAGGACCTGTTATCTTGACCTTTCACCAACTGCTCTCAAAGTCGCAGTACTTCACTGCCGCTTGTCCCTTAACCCTTCCAACAAGTTTCATTCAAAAGTTTAATAGCTCATGGAGTCATTATCTGTGAAAGCCAATGATTTGGGAGATTTGTTTTCAAAATTTCCTGAAAATTTTTGAGAACTTATCCATATATTAAGGACTGCTTTTGTTCTTATCTACTGGGAATGAAGACTGGTTAGTGTAGCATTTTCTTTATCAGAATAGTTACTTTGGGGGCTATTTAATTATTTCACCCCAAACTAAGGAAAAGGTAATTTCAAAATTCATATAAATCGCTAAGCAAAATAAATATGTGAACTGCTCAAACCTCCAGTGCTGAATTTAGTCTTGTGTCAGACATACTCGTAAACTATCTGCAATAGCGATTACTATGAAACCAAAAAACATCCCCAGCTCTGCCATCCACCCACAGGAAATATGATAAATAAATAAAAAAAATAATTAAGATAAGACAGATGGATAGACAGACAGACAGACAGATATAGATAGATAGACAGATAAATAACAGGTAAATAGATGGAGAGACAGATCTGAAAATAATAAACTTCCTCTATGCATTTTTATCTGGTGTAACAGTATATCACATGAATAACACGGCATTAATTTGGGACATATGATCCTTTTTATATCCACCAACGAAGTTGGAGGAGGTTATGTATTTACCTACGTTTGTCTGTGTGTTTGTTTGGCCACACGATATCTCGAAAAGTTCATAATGAATTTCAATAAAATGTTGTGGAAGGGTAGGCCATGGGCCAAGAAAGAACTGATTAAATTTTGAGTTTGATCGGGATCCGGATCCGGATCCTGCTATGGCATTGGAGGAGGTATGCGTTCTGTGAGTGCTTTCTAGTTTATGTTGTGACGAAGGAACCACAGCCCGTGCAAATGTTCCCTCAGGGAGAGAGAGAGAGAGAGAGAGAGAGAGAGAGAGAGAGAGAGAGAGAGAGAGAGAGAGAGAGAGAGAGAGAGATCCAGTCGTTTTCTTTATGCAAGGATTAAGGACCTAGAGCGCTTAAATGACCGGAGGCCAGAAGCAGAGGGAAGTAATGACTCAGGATAAAGTTCCCGATTTGCACACGTGAATGACAGATCATTGGCTAACTCTTGCAGTGGAGAGTTGGACAAAAAGCGTGAGAGTGCGCTGCCAGACGGGTGGTACTCGTTCGCCGTAATAGAGATGGGATGCAAGCAGACAGTTCAGAAGAGCAGTGACCATTGAAGTTGCGACAGTAAAGAAATAAAAATGCAACAACGTGTCTAAGACAGAAATGTTGAAGAGAGTAAGAGGAAGGGAGTTCATAGGACCAAAAGCCTTTGACTCCATCCTGTCATGGTCTGAATGTGAGAAACAGCCCTGCACGTGCGAGTTGTACTCCATACAGGGGCGAATAAGATCCCTGTAAAAAGACAACAGTTGTGCGAGGGTAAAGAAGGCATGAAGCGGGCTTAGCACACCTTATCTCATGGAAGAAGATTTTGCAAGAGAGGTAACTGTGATCATTCGTTAATTCCCGAGAGAATGAAACCCAAGGACAACGGAGGGCTGGGTTGTATGTTACTCAGTATTAAAGGCTGCGCTTCCTGAAGATTTTGACGGGTCGATAGGTGTAGAAACTGGGCTTTAATGCATTAAAAACAGCAAGTTTTCTTTTACCCCAGTCGATATCTGAGCCAAGTCAGAAATAGGTGTTCCGAGGCATCCATCGCCTGTGATCGCTAAAATACATGCTGTGATGGACGCTGTGAGAAGTGAATGGAGAAGTGGTGGGTGGAGTCATCAGCGTAGGAATGAATAAGATTAAATGTGCAGTTGAGAATATAGTTAGTAAAGAGAAACAAGAGAGTTGGTGACAGGACGAAACCCCGACGAAAACCATTACTGCTTGATTTAGAAGAACTGTTGCCATCTACAACAGCAGCTATACAGCAGCCAGTAAAGAAGCTAGATATGAAGACACAGATGGACCGAAACCGTAAGAGGGCAGTTTAGAAATTAAAGATTTTTGCCAGGCCCGGTCGAAACCTTAGAAACGTCAAATATAATGGCAAAACTTTCGTCCCGAAAGGAGGATGACCAAGATTATGAAAGAAAGGTTGCAAAGTCACCACTGGAGAGTTTTTGGCGGAAACCGTACTAGTGATTGGAAAGAAGGCCATGGTAGGAAAGTTTTTTTTTTTTTAAATTAATTCGAAAACTGTAGAAATACGGAACATTATTCAACTGGGCAATACTTAGTGGGCTAGGAACGATCATCAGTCGACGGGACAGGCTGAATGAGAGCAAACTTCCAGCAAAAAGGAAAGGTACAAACTGCCAGAACAAGGTGAACGAGTTTACCTAGTCAGGGTGTAAGCACAAAAGCACAGTTCTTGAGAGTCACAGGAGGAGGAACCCCATCAGGCTCGCATGTCCTCTTAATACTAAGGCCAATGAGGGCAGAAAGTACATTACTAGAAGAATCTTTATGTCAATCAGGAGGAAGTCAGAGGGGGACGGAGAAGGAGGAACAGCACCAGAATAATCCAAGGTGGCCGATAATATACACTGGTGAAAACTATGCCAACATCTAAGAGTAAATAAAACTAAATAAATGCATAAATGAACACATAATATGCACATATTTCAATCCGACAGTTCCCTGATGTTTGTGTGTTGTATTATAACAGTATGTCCGCTAATTATCACTGCATTAGTTTGGAGTAAAAAATGGGGAAGCTATGCTGTCATCTAAAACAAATAAATGTAAATACATTAATAAATAAACAGTCTTCCTTGATATTTGTGTTTCTTGTTACACCAGTGCATCCCACCAGCAACACGGCACCACAGTGGTAAGGGATAAAATAACTAGTATAAACTAATCCAAGTAATGCTGGTCTGTGTGAAAGAACCCCCCCCCCCTCTCGTCCAATGACTTCATATGTAGTCATGGAAATTGTTTGTATTTCGATATTGGATATTTTTCTAAATGAAGCTCCAAAAATTTTGAAATATTTCTTAAGCAAGCTGGGCCTGGCTGCGTTAAAACCGACTTTATTGGTCAATCACCTTCATATATAAAACATCTTTATTAATACCATCACATCAACGCAGAATGAGACTGCGCTGGCATGTAGTCAGCATGGACAGTGGGTATTAGCGCCCAAGGGGCCATATGTGAAGGGATATGGCATGGAGAAGGATTGACGGATATCAGGGAACGGACTATTAAGTCTATGCCAAGAGTTGGTAGCATGTAACTGTACAGCAGACCCATAACTTTCAATAAGTATATAAATATACTGAAAGGAATAGCGACTTAGGTTTCTAATAAGGCTGTGAATAAGAATCTTCCCTCTTTTAAGATTATCTTAAATTAGAGAAACTTGACAGAAGAAGAAAGCGTGGATTAATTCACGTCAGCTACACAAGGGTCATTCTCAATCTTCCCAACGTGACCCAAAATATTCGATACTGCATCCAAGTCCCAGATTTTACTGCATAACCCAGAAGCATTAAGGATACATCTGAAAAAAAAAAAAAAATCGAGAAAGCTCCTAAGACAAAATCAACAAACATTCGAAACATTTCACGTAAGCTAACCTTGTGGGACGAAAAATTCAAGATGGCCACCATAGGCATGGGGCGCGTATATCGTTTAGTGCCTAAAATTCACACTTGGTCATGTAATACCACGTTTTATAGGTTTTAAGGAGTGGTAAATCAATTTCTGCTGTTATTCTAAGAAGTCGCTGTAGCTGATAGACACTGAAGACGTGCACCAAACGCAAAAAATCGGAAATCTGTATTGATAATTTTGCATGAATGTATAAACTAGAGTACGGCATACTTCACCAGATGTTTTTGTATTTCAGGTTGGATACAGATTGAAGAGTAGAGGCAGAAGTACATAGATGGAGAGAAGACAGTGTGAATGGAACGAGATGGCAGCACAAGAATAGTGTGATAATGAAGAGAGAAACCTGTACTGTACACAGGAAAAATCATCCAATATATTACCAATATGCCGGGAATCGAACCCGGGACTCGCAGGTGAGAGCCAGGCAGCATACCACTACACCACGACCAGGTGAAAGTTAACTCACAGTGTCACCTGCGAGTCCCGGGTTCGATTCCCGGCATATTGGTAATATATTGGATGATTTTTTCCTGTGTACAGTACAGGTTTCTCTCTTCATTCTGACTTGCCGTAAGTGCTTGGGATAGATTAAAAGCATCTACTTGCCCGAGTGCCAGGGGGTTAACTCATCCTCTTCAGGCCCACAGTGGGGGCGGAGGGACATTGGTTGCAAGATTGTGACAATGTGTGTTAACTTTTACCTGATCGTGGTGTAGTGGTATGCTGCCTGGCTCTCACCTGAGAGTCCCGGGTTCGATTCCCGGCATACTGGTAATACATTGGATGGAAGAATAGTGTGATAATTGTGATTTTTGTGATAAGCCAGCCACCTCTGACTGAAGTACTGTTACAGAAAGAGGCCTACCTAGCATATTGAACAATTGTGCTGATCTGAGGGATTGCCTTGATGAAAAGCTATTATCTAAAGTGTTGCCAGTTCCGGCTCATAAATGGTGCAAGGAACATTACATCATGCCACCATACATAAGAAAACGAAAAAGGGATTAAAAAGAATTGGAGAAACAAGCGCATAAGAAAATCACCTGCCGTTCACAGTACTGTGGGAAATATATGGACTATAGTAAGATCGCCAATCAACCAAAGCACCAACGTGAAGCGACTCATGAAGTCGCAGCTTCTAAATTATCATCATCTGTTGCAGCCAAGGCGATGGAGCGAGCTGATAGTTGGGGGGAGACTGCATATACACGCATTCAATTTGATAGTGATCTTGCGGCAGCTGAGGCCAAGTACCACCATGACTATCAAATCCGTTTTCATGATGGGCGAGGACTTCAGAGGAAACCAAGGGGGAATCAGGATCAGTTGACACCAGAAAACACACAGGCCTCCGGAAATCTCACAACTGTGTGCGATAGCAGACACTTTCTCACCTTTCGGAATTACCCATCACACCATTCACCATTTGCCTTCACAGGTGAATACCGGAAGAGAATGGTCTGCATTGACACTGGACTCGTAGCATCTATTTATGCTAATGCAGATTGTGGAGTCAAATCAGGTGAGGAGGCAGCTGCACGTATCATTGGTCTGAACTACGCTGATGTTAAGCTCAAAAGGAATAACAAGGCTGCATCCATTGGTGCTGCAACCTGTACTGCCACTGTCCGTGGCAAAGACGTTGAGGTCGGCCCCATACTCCTCTTCATGCAGATCACATGTGTGATAAAGAACCGATCAGGTATGGAGAATCACCTTAAACATGAGTTTAGCAAACAGCCACCAGCACTATTTGACAAGGGTACAATGCGCAAAAACAACAAAAATGGTCTTGGCAATGTGCTGAAAGCTCCAGTAGTCCCGATATCCACTGAAGCTCTTAGGAGCCCATACTATGTGGTGGATGGAAGACATTTGCTGCAAATATGACATGGCCTGTGGACTGCACGTACGATAATGTGTGTGACAGCTATGTGAATCACATTATCAATAACTATGGCAAAGAATGCACTGTCTGCTTTGATGGCTACACAGATCTTACCCTGTCAACCAAGGCAGCTGAACAGAACGCCACACTGATCGAAATGTCTCTGCAGACATAGTGTTTGATTTCAACACATCAGTCACGGGCAATCAACACTCCAATTTAGCAAATCATAATAACAAGTCACGGTTAATCAGTAGGCTGAACGACGGACTTAATCTGAAGGCGTTGCTTGCCGTCAAAGTCAGGCTGATGCTGACTACTTAATAAATAGCACAGTATTGGCATTTGCTGAGAATATCGCACGACCTGTTAAACCTGTGTCAAAGGATACAGATCTGCTTGTCATGTTGGTTGGTTGGGTCACAACAGACAACATCTACATGCAGTATGCAAGAGACTTTGTTTATAACCTACACAGCATCCAGCAGGCAATGCATCCACACACCCAGCAACATAATTATATTGATAGCACTCGCTATCACTGGATGTGACAGTCTCTACCTTATATGGCACTGGCAAAAAGTAGGCAATGGCAGTCTTGGAAAGCGAGGATTGGAGAACGTTGGATTTTTTTTTTTTTTTTTTTTTTATGTCTGACTCTGGGCAAAAGCTTCAGGGCCCATCTCAACGCCCAGCAGTCCTCCTACACACCTCCACATGTCACCACTTCGGCGCTAACACCCACCGTCCATATTGAATAAATGCTAGGGCTGTCTTATACAGGACTGGTGTAATGGTATTAGCGGGGATAATTTTCCTACATGTCGGCGGCTCTTCTGGTAGATCAGTAAAGTCTGTTTTTTTTGTGTGTGTTTTTTTTAATGAAATTCAAATCCGTAAACTGTTCCCTGCCCCAGCCGGGATTCGATCCTGGATCCATTAGGACTGCAGGCCGCCTCTCTACCAATTCAGCCACTGCCTCCGATGTGTTTAAGAAGAGCGATGCCAGTCCTGAAGAAGTAGCCAAAGTGGGGGAAATATTCTTATTGAAGTTATATAATGCCACTCCAACATGTACAACACTAGATAAGCTGAGATTTATGCAGTACATGCAGAGGATGAGCAAAGCGTCTAGCACCTTCCAACTTCAGAACCTACCTCCCACATCCTCAGCTGCAAAGTACCACTCATATCGAGCCTACTTCACAGTTCAGGAGTGGTTGCGGAATGCTGAGGATCGAAATCCTACTGACGGGTTGAGAGCTTCAAGGTGGAATGCTCAATCCTATCTTGACTGACAGACCATTAACAACAGAGCATGTTCTTCTCATTGTGTCATGTGGGTGTAAAAAAAATGTGAGGCAAGAGATGCAAATGTCGGAAAGCAGGACTAATGTACACCTATGTGTTCCTTGTGTATTGGCCAATATTGTGCTGATTCATGCCCGCCTGATGGAGAAGATACTGAGTCCCCATGCTATGCCTGTGACAGTAACTAGTTATGATACTTAAAAATATATTTTATTTAGAAGTAGTTCACCAAGTTAGTGCTGGTTGTTGACTTTAAATGTGTTGAATTTACCGTTTTGTTTAAAAAAGTGCATTACTCTACCTTGTTCATATCCTGAACATTCGGCAATAAATAATTGAAATAATGGTAAAAGTGTTTAATGTGAGGAAGAAGGAACCAAAGGCTGAGCCCGCAAAACGTTCCTTCCATAAATAAATAAATACTTATATATATATATATATATATATATATATATATATATATATATATATATGAGAGCCAAATTCAAAATCCTTTCATTTCGAGATGCCTGGACACACTGAGTTAACTCTGGCATTAGAGAGTTAGACAGAAAAGGGATGAGAGTTTGTTGCTAGACGGGTGCTACACGCCCGTCGTAGAGGTGGAGGGATGCAAGCAGACAGTTCAGAGAAGTGACCATTGAAGTAGCGATAGAAAAGAGATAAAGAAGGAACAGTGTGGCGAAGAGACGAGGTTGAAGGGCGCCATTAAGAGGAGGAGAGTTGGTGAGACGAATAGCCTTGACTCCACCCTACTGAGAAGAGCTGTATGTGGGGAGCCTCCCCACACATGAGAGTTGTACTCTAAACAGGGGCGAATATAACCCGTGTATAAAGTCAACAACTTTGCAGGGGCAAGGAAGGTACGGAGTCGGCTTAGCCCACCTAATCTCTTGGAAGCTGATTTTACAAGAGATGCAATATGATCTTTCCAAGATAAGTCCCGTGTAAATGAAACCCCAAATATGTTCATGGATGATGCAGGATTGAGCTCGATATTATTAAACATTAGTGGGTACTCCTGTGGAAATTTTGACCGGTTGATAGGTGTAAGAACTGAGTCTTTGATGCATTAAAAACAAGATTATTTTTACCCCAGTCAGAGGTACGAGCCAAACATTAGGTGTGCCATAGCCTCATCCCTTGTTTGTTGAAGTAACTGCTAAGATGGACGTTGCAGAAACCGAAAGGAAAGGTGAAGGGTGGAATCATCAACGTACGAGTGGATAGGATTGGATGTACAGCTTAGAAGATCATTGATGAATAAAAGGAAGAGAGTTGGTGATAGGACAGAGCCCTGAGGAACACCACTGTTTATAGTGCTAGGAGAAGAACGATGGCCGTCTACAACAGCAGCTATATAACGACCAGAAAGGAAGCTATACATGAAGGCACAGATAGAAGGGTAGAAACCGTAAGAGGGCAGTTTGGAAATTAAAGATTTATGCCAGACTCGATCGAAAGCCCTTGAGATATCAAGTGCAATGGCAAAATCCTTAAAAAAAGGGTATTATATGACCATCTGTGACTTCTGGTTCCAAAGCTATATAAGCGTTCCATTGGATTTTCGTCCCACACGGCTAGCTCATGTGCAATGTTTAGAATGTTTGTGGATTTCAACTTAGAATGTGTCCAAGTAGCTTTCCTGAAAAAATCATCTTTCTTGAATTTTTTTTCCGGGTCCACTTTGATTATTAGCTAATGCTACTGGCCTAGCGGGGTGAACAGGGGTGGGAGAAAACAAACTGAATCCACCAGTCTGATCGGTCCGAGAATCCATTTCGGGTTATTCCAGTTGCAAGGTGGACGTGCTAACCATTATAGTAATAGCTTCCCTTATAATCGACTTCCTTATTGGACTAATCCAGGCCTCATATGATTCGACTTTTCAGCGATGTGTTCACCAAAAGTTACAGTAGTGGATTGTTATTTCCTTGACTGTATCTTCTTTGACTTAGAGAATTTAAAGATGTCCTCCTCCCCCCCTTTCCTTCCTCTTTACAAAGGCTCCCCCGTGACCTACCAAATACCTGTTTGTTGCGGTGTTGGTGAGGGCAACAATATTTTTGCTCCTGTGGCGAGGGAAGGGATAATAAGAAAAAATGGCTTCTGGGAATCCATATAGCGTTATTGGGTTAAGCGGAGGAAGTTTCCTTAGGCCATAATTGAATATGCGGCTCACCGCTGAAAATATTACCTTTCCCAAAGTTGCCTAATGCATGTCTTAGTCTCCTCACTGCCATTGCTTTATTTAATTTAATTTCAGTTATTGTAAGAGTCACTATGATTACTCTTTTTTTCCCCTAGATGCGAGCGCATCTCTAGGAGCGGCCAAGTCCGTCTGTCTCTTAGTAACTATGTTTTGAAACCAGGTTCTTCACTCCCGTCGACATTAGTGACTTTAGAGAAGCCTCACCACACCACACCATACCACACCGCACCACACCACAGTACACCACACCACACCACACCACACCACAGTACATTACACCACACCACACCACACAATACTGCACCACACCACACGACACAACACTACACCACACGACACAACACTACACCACACCGCAAAACACACCATGCCAAACCACACCACATCACAATACACCACACCAAATCACACCACACAACACTACACCACACTGCACAATATACCATGCCACATCGCACAACACATCATGCCACACCACACAACACTACATCACACCGCATAACACATCATGCCACACCACACAACACTACATCACACCGCATAACACACCATGCCACACCACACAACACTACACCACACCACACAACACAACACACTATGCCTCACCACACAACACTACACCACACCACACAACACACCATGTCTCACCACACAACACTACACCACACCGCACAACACACCATGCCACACCACACAACACTACACCACACCGCACAACACACCATGCCTCATCGCATCACATCACAATACACCACACCACACCACACAAAACTACACCACATTGCACAACACACCATGCCACTGCACACAACACTACACCACACTGCATAACACACATGCCTCAGTGCATCACATCACAATACACCACAGCACAACACACCACACAACACAACACAACACCACATCGCACAACACCACATCACACCACACAACAGTACACCACACTGCACAACACACCACACCACACTACACAACAGTATACCACACCGCACACCACACCATGCCACGCCACACAACACACCATGCCACACCAAATGACTCTCCTACGCCTCTCCACGCCATGGCCCTGTAAATCCCGCAACTCGTACTATTGTACTTGTTTACCTGATCAGGCTGGCGGCGCTGACGAGGAGCCTACACGTGGTGGCACTATGTACCGTGGGTGAAGAAGCTGCGGCGTCCACCGGGGAGCAAAATCTCGTCATATTGCCCTGCACTTCACCATGGGAAGAACCCTGGTCCGATGTTAGTGAGACGCTGTCTGCCCCAAAGGGACACCGGATCCCTAAACTGTGTATGTCCTGTAGTTTAACTGTAGGACGGACACAAAGAAGCATTTACCTGTAACTGACAGGTGTGCTTGGCCACACACACCGAGGTTAAGCAACAACAACAACAACAATAAAAACAACTC
This sequence comes from Coenobita brevimanus, assembly GCF_032717465.1. Classification (NCBI taxonomy): domain Eukaryota; kingdom Metazoa; phylum Arthropoda; class Malacostraca; order Decapoda; family Coenobitidae; genus Coenobita; species Coenobita brevimanus. The sequence continues at coordinate 6,758,233 of NC_137066.1, forward strand.
GGGTTAGCACTGGACGGTTTTATTGAGACAGCAGAGCCCCGTTCCAGTGAAGGGACTAATGAAGGTTGTATTTAACCCCTACAGTTCCATTGTATTCCGTATACTTAATAAAATCGTCTGGAGACAGAAGAATAAAACGATAAAAGCATCATCTGACTGAAGGGGTTTAGATTACACACTTTGGTTACACTACCTTTTTTATGAAATCAATACTTTTTCCTTCACAAACCGGAAATATATATATTATAACCGGGAAAGCTTCAGTCATTTTTCCCACCTCAGATTTCTCTTGAATATGGTAAAAATCGTCAGACGTAACCTGCATCAAATCCATCATTCATCATCATCCAACACAGGTATTGCTCCATCAGCAGTGCAAGGCCCTGAGGTTAGCCCACTCAGGCCACACATGTAAGGCGATAGTGATCAGTTATTCTCCCCTTACCGGCAAAACGTGAGCAATAAACCCTAACTACCTCTTGGAATGAGACCCTTATCAGCCACACCCGGTTGGAGCGCCTAAACCCCCTAGGCCACGAAGCGTCTAAAAATTCGAAATAGTTTGCAGTTGAAGGTTTAACCTCTTCGGTGCGATGACTTTCTCTCTCTCTCTCTCCAACCAAATTGGTGATGTTAGTTGTGTAAGATGGTCCACTGGCAGTGAAAGGGTTGACAAAGGACATGGCCATCTAACCCCTTCAGTAGCAAAAGTGTCTTCTAAGTGGTCTCAAGTCGGTGGCGGCAGCTGTAGTGAAATATAAAGCACGTCATCGTATGGAAAGGCTTAATAGCATGACCAAGACAGTGGTTTTTAGTATTGGTTGGGGAGGCACGAATATTTATTTATTCAGTTATTATCTTTGACATGTTTGAGGACATGTTGGATATTAGTCATCATCATCATCAACGATAACATTAGTATGACACCGTCATCATCACATCACCACTATCAAAGTTAACATTTGTATGACACCGTCATCATCAGCATAATCATCACTATCAAAGTTAACATTAGCACAACACCGTCATAATCATCACTATCAAAGTTTACGTTAGTATAACACCATCATAATCGTCACCATCACCATCATCATCATCCCATTAGCCTTAAAAATTAGCATGTTTTTAAGAAGTCCTATATAACGATTTTCATTTGTCAACTTTTTCCACGACGAATTCCAAGTCTCTGATTCAGCCTCTTCAATGTCGTTACGTCATTTTCCTGTGTATTTTTTTTTTATTTCCTCACGGTTTTATTCAACATAATAATTATCTCTCGTCCTTACCGGGTTACTCTAAGTTGTATCAAATCCCACCAGCTGGAAAATTGTTAAGGGAAATAAACCCGTCTGAAGGTAGCAAGAGTATAATACATAGTTCACGTCAAGGGAGATGTGTGGCTTAAGAAACTCATCCCTTATCCAACCCCAGCTGAAAGCACTATTTTTTTTATTAATCTCGCTCAGGTAAGACCTCCGGCAGTGAAGGAATATTTACTTTATTGCGCTTGTAAATAAAGTATTTAGTCTGACACGCAAGTCATCGTAGTGAATCAATTGGCCTCTTCACAACGATGACATGCCTCAAAATGTTATTCCTGCTGGTATCAAAAGAAGTATTCAGCTTAGGTGAGACTCTTCAGACAGAAGGCTTTAGATATACTGTAGCTCCAGTTAACTCTTATGTTAAGGCAGGTATTTGCTAAATTCAATAAAGATCTTTAAGTAGCAAGTACCAAAAAAAATAAAAAGTGTCAACATGCTGTCGTAACTCTGTTAATTTCATGCTCATTACACTTGCGTGTTGGAAGCACCGTGTGTATAATGTTTTACTCGGCCTTGTGTGTGTGTGTGTGTGTGTGTGTGTGTGTGTGTGTGTGTGTGTGTGTGTGTGAACAGTATAACTCAAAATGAGTGAAATTAAGTCAAACTTTTTAGTGTGAGTCACCTGTGGGAAATAATGCATTTCTTTCAGAACATTAGTTCAAACGCCAAGGTCACATGCCAAATACAAGTGAAGCAGTTTTTATCCCAGTCAGAAAAATAGGTTGGTGGAAGGGTTGAGGGTAAGGTATTAACGAAGAGACTCAACACAACAAATAAGCAAATGCCAGTGCAACAGGGTAAGGCCAGATTTCGACCCGTGAGCGTGTGTGTGAACAATATAAGTGAATTAGTTCTGATATCATTGCGATCAAACGTGAAGGAAGGCTGAAGATCAGTTAAACTGATTGTTTGTTTTAAAGAACGACAGGCCAAAGAACAAAGTCTCATAGCTAGGTCAACTTAAACAGTTTTAATCTGATTCAGATCCAACTTGTTTGTGTTCAGAGTAAGAGAATGATAATAGTCTTTGATTTCGAGTACAGAGTCAAAGTCAAAGGGTAAGGTCAAAAGTCAAGGTCACAAGCTAAGGTCAGTGTTTTAGGTCAGATGGTAAAGACATCTTAAACAATTTTTGTCGAGGGGTTTAGGGCAAGTCAAAAATAGAGCTACGAGTAGCTTTGGAATAACAAGTCAAAGATGAGTGTCACATTCATTCATTAATGGGGAACAAACGCCATGGGGTGCACAGTCTCACTCAGCCTCCAACTCTTCACACAAATGGGCCCTTCGTGCAACCCTCTAGGCAACGTTTTCCCTCCTCTCTCAATATCTCCCGACAGAAATGTTCGGCCTGCTCCAGCCACAAGTTCTATGGCCTTCCCTTGGTCTCCTCCGCCCAGGGTTAACTCTTTTAGGGATCAACCTGTGAGCAGGATCAACTTAAGGTAAACGGGCCATGTGTCCATATAACTGGAGTTAGCACTGACGTATTATGTGGGTAATAGACCTCCATTCAGACTTACAGAATAGTTGTCCGCAACGAACTCGGTCATACCACGATCCTGCAAAGGCACTTAGTCCATGTTTCACAGTCATAGAGTTAGACTGGGAGCACCAGTGCCTTGAAGATACCAATTTTTGTCATTCTACATAAATAACTACAACGCCCTTTTTGAGTGAATTCATAGTCAAGTCGGCTACACTGATGAGACGAAAAATCTTATAATCTGACGCACCATTGTTATGAACAACAACACTAAGATAAAGTGAATCTTTCCAGGACTTCCAGGTTCTCACCACATGATGAAAGAAACCTGTATTAACACAGGGAACATCAACTAACGTATTACCAACACTGTGCTGGGAATCGAACCCATGACTCTCAGATGACAGCCAGGCAGCTTTCCATTGTGAAAGTGTCTTACCTTGCAACATACTTGTAACCATGATATACCCCCGGCCCCCACTTTGAGTCAAAAAGGGAAGAGACAGACCTTTGGCACTCGAGCAAGGTAACGATTTTAATCATACCCAGAGGATATCTGACACGTCAGTATGATGAGGGAAACCTTTATCAACACCTTTAGGGACGTAGATGCGATAATGCATCCGCTATTATTAAAGACGAAAATTACGTTAAGGGACGCGATTGCACGTCAGTGTTAATTTTTTCATAAACTATGCAGCTGAATGCCTTAAAAACTGGGGATGAGGATTCGTATCATGCTCTCACTCAATGGTCTGGGTAGGGGCAACTTGGCAGAACATGTGGCACCACCGCATCGTGGGAAAGGCGGGAAATGGTTCCAGCAATCAGTCTTCAGACCAGGGAGGTGCAGCTCCTTAACCTATATAATGAGCTGGACTGGAAATCCAAATTGCATCCCATTTGTAAAAAGTCCCAGATTTTTAAGTTTCTCATATTGTTTTTTTCATCCCAACTAATACAGGATGTGAAAAAAGTATATGCATATCAATTTTCAGGGCGATGTAAGAGTATGCCATGGTTTAGATGCTACAGTGTTTTAAGTTCGGTAATTTTGGACTGCCAAGAAAGTGTGCATTTCTTTTTCTAACGACCAATTTTATAAGTACGATACCGAAGACAGCATGATGCAATATGGCTGTACAACTTTTCTGGTCAATATCTGCTGTGGGTTAGTTGAAAAGATCTTGGATTTTTTTTTTTTTTTTTTTTTTTTTTGAAGTGGGGACTTGGACAAATGTGCAGCTATCAGGATCATTCATCATCAGTAAATTTTATGAGTACCACATAAAAGAGTTCATGCACAAATATTGTGCAACACAAAATCAGCTCAGGATCTACCTTGGTGTAGCCGTGGTGAAGTTTGGGTGGCCGGCCCTTGACTACCGTTATCAAGAAAATGACTAATGAGGCATACATGGGGTAGGCTGTGAGCACAAGAAGTGGCTCCAGATCCCTCCACATGGCATATTGCAAGTCATTCGTCAACAGCCCGCTCCAAAGCAAAGTGCAGAAAAATGAAATATCAACCCAACACTGGAGCTGAATGTCACAGGACACCACAGAATGGTAATGGCTGCACATCTCAGTAACAAGCTGAAGCAGAGAGCTAGCTCTCGCTTGGCACTATATCTCTCCAATTTCATCATTGTGGAGTGACTTATAGTGATGGGATAATGCTTTTTAACATGTACTATTGCGGCCAGGAGTTCTTAGCCACCCTCGTCCAGCCAACCTGTGTATGTGGCAGCGACGCATTCACGATCACAGAAGTTGCCTTCGATGCATTTCTGTCGAAAAATATCCCTTTAGCTTTGGGCTTGTACTAATGGATAAAGCAATAGTACTATTTACTTTGAAGGTTTTATTCTGATAACGCGAATATATCATACTGATTTTTAATAACTTGTTTCTCGTATAGAGCCAAGCAAGTGATAAATATGTATATTTGGTTCCACTCCACGACTTCCTGTAGGTTTGAACCAGCGAACACAGAGTGAACCAGTTCGAAACATTCATTTGTTAACAGAAGAGAGAGAGAGAGAGAGAGAGAGAGAGAGAGAGAGAGAGAGAGAGAGAGAGAGAGAGAGAGAGAGAGAGAGAGAGAGAGAAGTGGGTGCCTGTGGATTTTAAAGGAATGAGGTGGAGAAATTAGGTGCTTAACACAGTTAAACAGGGATTTTTCCTTTCGTTTCGGTAGGCTTTCTATGCCTAAATGACTAAATGAAGGTAAATTATGAAATATAACTGGATGACGAAGTGGTAATAGGGTCTGGCTAATGGTTGTTTGGTCGAAGGTGTTTTTTTTTTTTTTTTTTTTTTTATGTGTCCGACTCTGGGCAAAGGCTCAGGGCCTATTTCTTGGGGGCAGTTGCCTATCCCAAGGCCCAGTAGTCCTCCTACACCTCCACATGTCACCACTTCGGCGATAACACCCACCGTCCATATTGAATACATGCTAGGGCTGTCTCATACAGGACAGGTGTATTGGTATTAGCGGGGGTACTTTACGACATGTCGGCGGGTCATCTGGTAGATCAGGAAAGTCTGCTTTTAGGAAATTCAAATCCTTAAACTGTTCCCTGCCCCAGCCGGGATTCGATCCTGGGTCCATTAGGACTGCAAGCCGCCTCTCTACCGATTCAGCCACCTAATTCCAGCCAACGGTCGCTTTTAAAAGTTGGATACTTTAGGTCCCATTTACTTTAAATACTTCCTTGTATGTTTACAGTACGTGTATGCCCCTATGGACCTATTTTCACCCCATGAATATTTTTATCAATGGACATTTTCACCACTCGGAGCACAATCCCTCATGGACCTATTTTCCTTAATGACTTTTTTTCTTTTTTCAAAGACGCCTACTTTTCTACCTAACCCATTTTCCAATGAACTAATTATCCTCATTGATGTATTTTCTCTCCACGGACCAATTTTTCTGTCGACCTTGAATCTCGCCATGGATACAGGTTTCCTACATGGACGTATACTCATGGACATATTTTTCACAATGAACCTATTTTCCCCATAAACCTGTTTTTCGACGTGGTTATACTGATGCGTGCAGTTGAAACAGACCTCTTAACCAACAGACGTACTGCACTATAGACCTGTTGTAACCCACTGGATATATATACCTACTTCAGCATAATTCCTGAATAATATCCCCTGTGGACCGATTTTCCGCACACTGATCTATTCTCAACTCGGACATTAACTCAGATCACGTAATCCCAGTGGCTTGTTTTCCCACAATCCGTCCATCCACCTACACACCCAACCATCAACGCACATACCCACAACCTGACTCAGTACAGTATGTCTCAAAAGCAGGACGACACAAACCCGTCGCTTGCCTTGTCCTAGAGGTAGCCCCACCACCCACCTCACTTAAACAATGCACGAACCCCACTCCGACCCACTTAATCAGCCCAACAACCCTTTCCCTCCCTCTCACCCACCCACTCCACCTAATCCGCATGTGAAACCACCAGCCTACACTAACCAACCCACCCAGCCAGTCACCAACCTTCCAACTCGCATACCATGCTCCACAAGTCAGATGACTCGCAATTCAACACATACACACACACACACACACACACACACACACACACACACACACACACACACACACACACACACACACACAGACGGGGTGGATTTCCTTATACTAAAGATGAGTCTCACCTCTGAACTCAGTCTGTCGGTACAAAATAGTACTGGGTACTCTTTACAGGGGGTATGCCAGGCCATAGATAAGAGGCTTCATTCCGGCTACATACACATGATTTTATGCGATACGAGTAAATAACGTGCTCGAGCTAATCAGGGAATTTATGACGAAGGAGTTTATTTATCCCAGGATAATGTCTCGTCGGACAAAATGAAAGATGGTTTTTTTTCTGGGTAACGCCAGTTGATTTTGTAAAAAAAATTGTCAGGTCGCGTAACTTCTGTTAAATGCCTTATGTTTGCATTTTTTTCCTCTGGTGATTGGCACCCGGAGATTTTTGGCAAACTCATGAGTATTTTGCTCATTAATTGGATATCTCTCTCTGGACAGAGAGGCAAATTACTTGATTAAGCACAGCTTTTTGTTAAACTAACAACATTTATCTCCTAATTCATTATTCCAACGAAAGCAATCCTAAAAAAAAGACAAAAAAATAACTTTATCACAAAGCAAGTTCTAGTGACTGATGGAAGAAATATGCACACTGTGGCCTGTTTTCAGTGGATCACAGGAATCCAGGGTTTCTCATCCTTTGCATTTCCCCGCGCCAGTCTGCCTCCACCTCATTATTCCAAAATTCACAGGCGCCCACCATACTTCCTCTCTCTCTCTCTCTCTCTCTCTCTCTCTCTCTCTCTCTCTCTCTCTCTCTCTCTCTCTCTCTCGGTAACAAATGAATGCTTCGAACTTGTTCACTTTTTGTGTTGGCTGATTCAAATCTACAGTACAGGAAGTCGTGGAGTAAAATCAATGAAACATATTTAAGTTACTTGCTTGTGTTGTATGAGAAAATATAGTTACTAAATAATAAATGTGATATGTTCGTGTTATCAGAATAAAACCTTCAAAGTAAATATTACTATTGCTTTATCCATTACTACAAGCCCAAAGCTGAAGGGATATTTTTCGACAGAAATGCATCGAAGGCAACTTCTGTGCTCGTGAATGCGACGTGCCACATACACGGGTTGGCTGGACGAGGGTGGCTAAGAACTCCTGGCCACAACTGTACATTGCATGAACTGTGTGGAAATAATGAAATTTACATTATGTTTGAATGATGACTGTTACTGTGTGGCAAGGTAGGCTGATTACTCTCCATATGGAAGTGATTTTGATGAAATAAGCAAAGTACTGGCCAGCCTGTGCATTGAAACGAATAAAAAAACCATCATGGGGGAATACTGTGTAGCCGATGAAAACCAAGGAAAACACCGCCAGCCTGTGCACTGGAGGTAAAAACCTAATCTTTACACTGCTGTAACCCACACTAACTTTCAAATTACAATACTGTATCTCAGTTCTTCTCATCGTCTTCTCAATGATCCATACTTCTTTTATATAATCAGTGAATAAATATGCAATCATTATAAGGTACGTGACGCACTTACGAAAATGTAAAAAACGCTCCTGGGATGACAACAAGTACACACTAACCGTGCTTTCTTAAAAAAAAAAAAAAAAAAAAAAAAAAAAAAAAAAAAATCGTATCTCTGACACTGGTCAGAATATCAACATGAAGTTTGTTGCACTTTCCTCTTAAAGGGTCGTACGATATTACACAATCATAAACACCGATACCTACTGCTGATCTCTTGGCAAAGAAAAAAAAAAAAAAGTAATCAAAACAAAGTGATTGTCAGTGGTACAAAACCATATGTTTACACTTCTATTACACTCATGCTTTCACAGGTCCGTAATTTTCAACAATTTTTTGGGGGGCCAGACGACATGTACATACCTCCATACTACAAACTTAAAATTAAATCGAAATGCTGAAGTTTCCAGACCATACGATACTTTTCTGTGTGCTTCTGCCAAACAGCTGATATTAAATGAGGCATGTATGTTTAGTGATGGAATTGGATGTTTAAACAAAAGGCTTCACTTTCTGCCAGTCTCAACTTTCAGCTCAAACTATGACTAATAATTTGACTTTTATATTTTTGCTGCACTATGCTGCACCCTCACCAAGATTGTTCCTACATGCCTGCGGTGGGATTCAGGTTGAAATATACCGTCCTGCCTTTATTGTTTTGGAAATGATAAAATAAGCAAAATCTAAATACTATTATGATTTAGTTTATGATATGTTTGGATCAAATATTGAAATGATTGGTTAAACACCCGTAGAATTGTCTGAATTAAACACACACACACACACACACACACACACACACACACACACACACACACACACACACACACACACACACACACACACACACACACACAAACACACACACACATTTGAATTCCATCACGATAACCTTGATCTTAAATTATACAGATCCCAACATAAGATATGCACAAAATATAAACGTTTATTCAACTTCTCAGACACGGGCAAACACGGCTTTTCTTCTCTCTGTCGTGTCAATAAATTCGTTCAGAACCGCCTTCAGATCAAAACTAAGTCTCCTAGAAGGAACACTCAGACACACTGTGTGGTTTAACCAACTGTGGGTCACTGTGCTCCTCTAGTAAATTTTGATGCACCTCATAGTGCTGAAAGCACGGTCATTAACTGCATTTGATGCAGACACACCCAAACAAAGCCGAGCAAGCTGTACACTACCACGTGGCTCATCAGACTACGCTGCCCATCTCTTAGACTGCGAAGATGATTGACTATATTTGGGGGCTATAGCTCCCCTAGCCCCCCCAGATATTACGGCCCTCTTTTACCATTTACAGTATTATCTTTGGTATCATTGTGTCTAGCAAGATTTATACGTCCTATATATCCCTAGTAAATAACACTACAGTCGTTTTGGGTTATGTGGTATGTCAGTGAATATGGTCGAGATTGAAGTAGACATACACCAAAACAGCGTACCCGGTACATGAAGCCGCTACAGACATGCACTTGGCTTCATTCTCTTCCTAAAGGGCAGTACTACAATATTCAGACCCAAAAACACCAATTTCCCATATTTCTCCTTTAAAAAAAGTAAGTAAAGATGTCCGGGATGGCACATAGCGCTGTTCAAACCTAACACGCTCCTCAATTATTTTCAGTATGAATTTGAGGTTATGTTCATGCTTTAGCTACTGAAATTTCCTTCTCATGTAAACCAAGTTCATAGGAATTGCTCCAGTAGCTTAAGCACTGAGGTTTAAAAAAAATGGGCATCGCATCCCTGCACCAGAAGTAGTTCAGAGTGGCATTTTTCAATTTCATTTCCTCCAGATCTGTTCATGAAACGTCTAGTTTGCTGTTCTCGTTGTAGGGAGCTGTACTTTAAAATTCTGCAAAAAAAAGCACATTTTTCTAAAATACAGGTATGTAGGTGAAAGCCAGCTGTGAGTACAATGTCGATAAACATTTTGCACACAACTATTTTTTTCTTTTACTCGTATACCTCACGAACTATGGGGTCAATATTATTTCTGTTTGTTTCATCTTGCTCAGAGTTAGCATTTCTTCCTACTTGTCCCAAATTTATGTACATACATCAATTAACAGCGATACAGGAAGAGTGGGAAATAGTGCTACTCCACGGTTTTGACTTCTACTTGTCGAAATGTGTGTGTGTGTGTGTGTGTGTGTGTGTGTGTGTGTGTGTGTGTGTGTGTGTGTGTGTTTATCGTCCTGTTGTATTTCTGAGGCGTCCACGTAAACATTCAGCCATTGCTACGTATCATGTCTTCGGTTTCGTAACATGACTGAATTTATGTGCCGAAAAGCATTAAAAAAGTTTTTCAAGATTATTTTCCGGCTAGCGCCCGAACAGCAAGCACTCGTGTGCAGTGTACCATGGCAAAACTAAATGAGTAAATCATTTAAACCATAAAGGTGATAACACAGGAAAATTCAACTAACATACTGCCAATACTGGGTAGGGGAATCGAACCCAGGACTCTTAGATGACAGCCGGGCAGTTTTTATTGCATCACGACCAAGTAAGAGTTGTCTCACCTTGCCACATACCAAGGTACCCTCGGCCCCCTGCTGTGGGCCTGAAAGGGAGGAGACAACCCTTTGGCATTCGGGCAAGTAGACACTTGAAATCAGTGGTTCCCAAACTGGGGGCCATATATCAGAATGTAGGGGGCCATAACCTGAACCGAAGGAGTTTGGCGAGTAGGTAGTCAGTGGAGAGAACTTACACAGGTTCAGTACAGGTTTGTGCAGTGCCTTGCTGCCAGTGAATTTTTTTTTATTGCTGAATCAGCTTTTCGCAATAATGCAATTTTTAATTGCTCTAAGTATGGATTTTTTTAATGTGCATTTTATTATTCCTTTAGTACCATTTCAATAATTATATAAGATTCAGCTAAGACAAAATACACATTCCTTTATTAATGCTTAACAAAAGAGAAAATAACAAATGGAATCAATAAAATTACAGGATTTTCTAGAGTGATTTTTATATGGACATGATGAGTGTAGGACTGTAGTGTAGACAGTCACTGTAGTCATGGGTTATGGTTGGGGAAGGGGGGCCATGGACAAGGATCATGTATGAAAAGTGGGTAACGACCAGAAAGTGTTTGGGAACCACTGCTTGAAATCATACCCGAAGCACGTCCGGCCAGTCAGTAATATGAAAGAAATCGGTATTAATGCAGGAAAAATTTACTAATATATTGTCAATACTGTGCTGGAAATCGAATCCGGGACTTTCAGATGACAACCAGGCAGCTTTCCACTGTGCCACAACTGCAGTAAAAGTTGCCTGACTAAGGTACCGCCGCCTCTTATTGTCGACCTAAAGGGTGGCGGACGTGTTTTTCATTAAATTCTTGAATGCAATGCGATTTTCTTCAGTTTTAGTGGGGTATCCAAGCAGTGAAAGAATTTAAAGAACGCGGTATATAACCCCTGCAGTTTGGAATATTACTTCTGAGATGAGTAAAGTTGTTTGTACAAAACTCGAATAAGCTGAAAAAAGTGTTCATTCTGTCAGCTTCAATTCCGCAGATTGTTTTGTCTGCATGTCAGTTGTGGTATACATATATTTTTTTTTAAGTAAATATTTAGTTTTTTTCTTCTTTTTAATGCTAGGAAGAAGGAACCAAAGGCCACGAGCCCGCAAAAACTGTCCTTTCAAGAGAAATACAAAATACAAGAGAGAGACAAATTCAAGATCGGATCATTTCGAGATGCCTGGACACATTGCGTGTGAAAGACTGGAGATCATTGGAAGCAGGAAATACAGAGAGAGACAGTTCCAGTGTTGACCTGATGCATAAATGAAGGACTGGGAGTAACGGTTAACTCTTGCATTAGAGAGCTGGAGAGACTTTGCTGTTAGATGGCTGCTACGCGCCCGTTGTAGAGGTGGAGGAATGCATGCAGACAGTTCAGAGGAGCAGTGACCATTGAAGTAGCGATAGAAAAGAGATAAAGATGCAACAGTGCAGCAAAGAGACAGAGGTTGAAGGGAGCCAGTAAGAGGAGGAGAGTTAATGAGATGTAAAGCCTTTGACTCCACCCTATTGAGAAGAGCTGTATGTGAGGAACCTCCCCACACATGAGAGTTGTACTCCACACAGGGGCGGATAAAACCTGTGTATAGAGTGAACAATTGTGCAGGGGTAAAGAAGGAACGGAGTCGGCTTAGCACACCTAATCTCTTGGAAGCAGATTTTACAAGAGACGTAAAATGATCTTTCCAAGATAAATCCCGAGTGAGTGAAACCCCAAGCATGTTCAAGGATGATGCAGGATTAAGATGAATATTATTAACCCCTACACCGCAGGGATGTTTTCGTCACTTCTGCGTATCCCGCTGGGATATTTGCGCTCTGACTGACTTTTTAAAAATATTTGCCAAAAATCAGTTATTAGCTCTACAATATTATAATTATAAATGCACATGGTACATGCCTTTAGCTTTCTCTTATAATGTTTGTTGAGCCTTCACCAACAACCGTAGGACTTGTGGAGACTTCTGAAGTTGGGTAACAAATCCTCCACTTTACACTTCCCAACACCCCATAATATGATTACCACAGCCTGATATTATCACTAGAAACACTATTCTATGATTTTCAAGTAGTTTGGAATCCATACTCCAAAAAAAAACAAAAAACACTGTGAAAGCAATGTAAATTACGAGCGCGTACGAGCTTCCCACCCATGCTCGTTCCCCGCTGGTATTCTGTCATTTATTATTCATAAAACACTCACACTTTATAGTCCTATTAATTTATTACACTTTATATATATATATATATATATATATATATATAAACACAGTATTTGCCCATAAGTTTCTTTCAATAAAAGTAGTTGATTTTCACTCCTGGCATTCACTTTCTCGTTCAGTAAACTATGTAGAGAGCCAAGGTTTCACTTTCATAGTCATTACTTCAAATATTTGTACTCATATTCTTATATTACTAATTATTTACATTTCTATTTATATTTTCTATTGTATTTTCAATATTTACACTTCTATTTCATTTACACTATGTTATGCACTGTCACTTGCAGTAACTTATAAAACTATATTCCACTGTTCAATCATATTTACATCCATTGCTTTCACTTGCTATTTACACATTATTTACATTTCCACTTGCACGTTTTTAGAAATGCTTCAGGCTGTGGTAATCAAAGAAGCATGTTAAGGGGAACCTGGCACTCAGCGCACTGCCAAGATGTGCGTTTGTGCTCAGGTGTGCGTCTGGTGGTATGTGCACACACCTGGCACCTGCAGATCACAGCCTTCCTCTTCGTTGTGGCAGGCATTTGCACCAGTCTGTGCCGATCCATGTATGCCCTCTGCTCAAGTCTGTCAGGAAGTCTAACAGAATGGCGCCTTGGAGCTGTTGCTGTCACCCTACCATACCTCTCAAGCAGCTGCTGAACACAAGTCCTGGCAAACAACCTCAGGGAGAAAGACATGGGTGGCTTTACCTTCATCATGTACGGGATGAAGGGGTTCACCATCGTCATGTCAATGAGATGCAGAAAAACTTTCCTGCACCACCTAGTATTCTTCCTGAGGCAGTCAATATCTCCAATCATCATGTCGGACTTGTCCACCAGCCGCATGTTGATATTATAGTCGATGACCATCAGGTTTCCTCACAGGTTCGCCTGTCCTACAGTCGACCTTCCCATTGTCTTTCAGTTCCCCGTTGTGTATGGTGGTGAGCAAGTGCACGACCCTCTTGTCATGCCACCGTATTGCCAACATCTTCTCAGACTTGCGTAGGTGCACATCTCCTCGCTGCGAGTTTCCTGCCTTGGGGAATTTGGGGAAGTTGGCACGATGCTCTTGACAGTGCCGCAGGAGCCGATGCCGTGCTCTGAAAGGTATTTAGCAAGTTTCGGTGCTTTATAGTAGTTGTCAGTATACAGCACATGATTCTCACCAAAATACCTTTCAAGCAGCACATTCACTACACAGCCTGAGAAGCCAAGGGGGTGTGTTTTGTCCACATCGACAGTGCTGGCTGAATAGATGATGAAGTCAAGGATGTACCCTGTCTTACAGTCGCACAGTACAAAGAACTTGATTTCAAAGTGATGATGTTTGCTTGGAATGTACTGTACGAACCTCAGACATCGTCTGAACAGAACCAAGGATTCGGCTATGACAATCTCCTGAAATGGGTGGAAGAATGACATAAATTTATCCTTCATTCTGCTCAGAATCTCTCGGATCTTCCAGAGTGGGTCAGTCTGGGAAGGTACATCGTTGTTGGTGAAGTGCAGGTTTCCCATGATGTTACGGAAGTGATCTCTGGCCATGTACCTATTGAAGGTGGGTGAGGGTAGTAAGGGGCCCTTGGACCAGTAATCTTCCAACTCATGCTTCTTTGAATGGGGCATGAGAAGCATGAGGGCGAAGAACACATACAGCTCCTGCACTCCATGCGCTGTCCCACTGTTGCATTTTCCCTGCACCTGCACCACTTGCAGCACGTTGTGACTCGTACCTGTTGGTCTCATCACATATGTGCTGCATGACTTTGTCATCAAGGAAGGCCAAAAGGTAGTCCACACACTCAGCATCCTCGTCAAGAATGAAGGTAGGCTGTATCCCTGAGGAACTCTCGTCAAACTGGAGTTGTTCAGGGACGAAACTGGAACCTTCCGTCCACATGAAGGCATCCAGGGTTCCCTTTCGTGGCGGTGTAGGGTGGGTGAGGGTGAAGGGTGGCTGTGAGGCAGACTGGGCTGTTTCAAGGTCACTCCGACTAACCCTAGGTTGCTGTGTAGCACTAGCAGCCCTTACTCTAGATGCTACTCTACTTTTACGACGAGTCAGGGATTTACTTCGTCCCCTATGGCCTGCCTTCACTGTAGGTGCTCGTGGAGACTCCGACGATGAAGACTCAGGAGAAATTTCCGCTGAAGAGGAGGAAGAAATTAGTGAAGTGGGGCTGGGAGAGCGGGGAGGTGATTCGCCTCGGGACTCATGGCGAGCTGGGTCATGCGGGGCCATTGTTCTGGGGCTAACCCACCTCCTTTTCACTCCCTTCCCAAATTCCTTCCCTTGCTGCACTAAGGGCTCCTTTCCCTTGGAGTTAGGATGAACTTGGGACACTGAAGCACTCGTACTGGCAGTTTCTGTCACGATTTCCTCCCCAGGCTCATCACACGATTCACCCGAAAGATCAGAGTCACTATCCATCATTATCATAGAAAATTCAACCAGTTCACGTTCAACAGTAGTTACTTACTCCTTTACTGCTTCCCACACGAGGTTTAATAAGGGTAGAGGTCACAGGGCCCTTTGCAACGGACGCAGAAGCAGCAGAAATGGCGAGGCGCAAGTGCGACATGATTTCACCTAAGAGGACGAAAGCAGAGAGTATTAATAAATGGAACTAAGTCGGACTGGGGATTAGTAACTAGCGGTGTACCACAGGGTTCAGTACTCGGTCCCTTTTTATTTATCATATATATAAATGATCTAGACTTAGGAGTCAATAGCAGCATCAGCAAATTTGCCGACGATACAAAAATAGAGCGTATCATTAACTCGACTGACGATTGCCATAACTTACAAAAAGACCTCGATACATTGTCCAAATGGTCTAAAACTTGGCAAATGGAATTTAACGTTGAAAAATGTAAAGTACTGAACGTAGGCAAGACCATTGGAGATACTAAATACAGCTTAAATAACAAAGAAATTAGCAAATCGGAATGCGAGAGAGATCTAGGAGTTATGATTAGTAACGACCTTAAACCAAGGCAACAGTGTATTAATGCGAGAAATAAAGCAAATAGGGTCCTAGGATTTATTTCGAGAAGCGTGAGCAATAGATCATCAAAAGTATTACTGAAACTTTATCTAGCATTAGTAAGGCCACATTTAGACTACGCAGTACAATTTTGGTGTCCTTACTGTAGAATGGATATTAATTCGTTAGAAAATGTACAGAGAAGAATGACAAAAATGATACATGACGTCCGGAACCTGTCATATGAAGACAGACTGAAAAGACTTAGTCTGCATTCGCTAGAGAGGCGTAGAGTAAGGGGAGACTTAATTGAGGTGTTTAAGTGGATGAAGGGTATAAATAAGGGAGATATCAGCAAGGTACTTAAAGTGAGCATACAGGATAGAACTAGAAATAATGGTTTCAAACTAGAAAAATTCCGTTTCAGTAAGGAAATAGGTAGAAATTGGTTTGGTAATAGAGTAGTAGACGAATGGAATAAGCTAACTAGTAAAGTAGTTGCTGCCTCTTCCATTGAGAGTTTCAAGCATAGGCTAGATAAGCATATGACTAATAAGGAGTGGATATAGAAAAAAGAAAATCTTATAACCAATACTAATTCATAATTTTTCCTTTTCAGGTTACACTGTGATAGTCTCTATTCTCCTTTCACACTTTCCTGTAAAATGTCCACGCCAGTTTTTCGATATGGCATGGTGTTCTTTCTGACTTTTTCCTGCCGGCTTCGGCTGGAGGGTTTGGAGGGCGGGGGAGAGCCTTCTCCTTTGCTATCCTTATCTCATTCTAGTAGTTCAGTTATTCTTCTAGGAGCTGCCTAGCATGGGCCAACCGGCCTACTGCAGTTATCCTCTCTTCTTATGTTCTTATATATGGGCAGCCAAGGGTTGACAATGTCAGTGTAGTGACAGCCGCTATTTTATATGCAATGAAATGATTGGTAAGAAGTCTAGACAATACATAATAAATTAGATAGTTCCAGTTGAATGTAAATATCACTTAAGCTTCTGATTTCCTTTCTTATATATATTTTTATTACGAGAATAGATCATATGGCATATTTCAAGGGGAAATTACCAGGGAAAATTAGTGAACGAGTGCACGTGGGGTGTTGCCAGGTGATAATTAACTAATTCCAGGTGTATGGCACTATCAGTTGCCTTATTTCATTTTTATATGTATTGTTTTGTAAAAGAATAGGGCATAGGGCTCATTTCAATGGATGAAATCAGTGGAAAAATCCGGGAAAGATTTGCTTAGCGCAGCGCGGCCGGGCAGGTGAGAGGAGAGAGCAATGGAGGGGAGGTAGGGAGGAGAGTCAAGAACGAGGAAAAATGGCTAAATTGTCAACAATGGATGGGAGTACAGATGACATTAGCAGCGCTGATTATTGTTGGACACTGGCAGTACTGATAGATGATACATGCCACCACTTGAAAACCCGGGTGAATTCAAAATAACAGAACCACAAAGTGACACCCTCCGGTATGATCAATTGCGTGTGAGCATCACGAAAGTGACGCCCCGCGGTTAATGGGTTAAACATTAGTGGGTACACCTGTGGAAGATTTTGTTGGGTTGATAGGTGTAAGAACTGAGTCTTTGATGCATTGAAAACAACAAGATTATTTTTACCCCAGTCAAAGATATGAGCCAAGTTAGACATTAGGTGTGTCATAGCCTCATCCATTGTTTGCTGAAGTAACTGCTGAGATGGATATTCCAGGAACCATATGGAAAGGTGAAGGGTGGATAGGGTTAGGTGTACAACTTAGAAGGTCATTGATGAATAAAAGGAAGAGAGTTGGTGATAGGACAGAGCCCTAGGAACACCACTGCTGAAAGATCTAGGAAAAGAATGATGCCCGTCTACAACAGCGATTATAGAACGATTAGAAAAGAAGCTATAGATGAAGGCAAAGATAGAAGGATAGAAACCGAAAGAAGGCAGTTTGGAAATTAAAGATTTAGCCAGACTCGATCGAAAGCCTTTGAGATGTCAAGTGTAATGGCAAAGCTTTCACCAAAGTCCCTAAAGGAGAATGACAAGGAGTCTGAAAGGTAGGTGAGAAGATTGCCAGTGGAGCGTACCTGATGGAACCCATACTGATGAGCAGAAAGGAGGTTGTGATAGGAAAGATGCTTTAAAATTTTTCTACTGAGAATTGACTCAAAAACTTTTGAGATACATGATGTTAAAGCAATTGGACGATAGTTAGAGAGTTGGGAATGGTCACCCTTCTTTGGGACTGGCGGAATGAGAGCAAACTTCCAGCAAGAAGGAAAGGTACAAGTTGATAGACAAAGGCGAAAGAGTTTGCCTAGGCAGGGTGTAAGCACAGAAGCACAGTTCTTAAGAACAACAGGAGGTACTCCATCAGGCCCATATGCCCCATTAGTATCAAGGCGTGTGATGGCAGAAATACATCAGCTGAAGAAATATTAATTTCAGCCATGAGGAAGTAAGAGGAGGAAAGTGATGGAAGAACAGCACCAGAATTGTCTAAGGTGGAATCTCAGCGAAGAGATCTGTTTTATCAGAAGAAGAAATAGGTACAGAGCCATCAGAGTAGAAAAGAAGAGGGAAGGTTGATGAGGTAAAGTTGTTAGAAAGGTTTTTGGCAAGGTGGCAGAAGGAGCAGGAAGAATTCGAGTTGGAGAGTTGAGAGCATTTAGTACGGATGAAATTATTTTTAGCAGAGCGAAGAACAGACTTAGCACGATTCTGGACAGATAGGTAAAAAATACTTGATTCAGGGATGGGTTGGCTCCGGTGTCTTTTATAGGCCCTCTCCTTGTTGTGGACAGCATTAGAACAAGCGTGATTAAACCAAGGATTTCTTGCATTAGACAAAAGATATGAGAAAAGAATGTATGCTTCCATGCCTGAAAGAGTAACCTCCGTAATGCGCAAGGCACACTCAGATGGCTTCCGGCCATGGAAGCAATAATCATTCCAGGGAAAATCAAAGAGGTACTGCCTGAGGGTCTCCCAATCCGCAGCTCCAAAGTGCCACAGGAGATGTTTCTTTGGAGGGTCCACAGGCCGTACCGGAGCAATAGGACAGGTTAAGGTAATAAGGTTGTGATCAGAGGAGCCCAACGGAGAGAAGAGATTAACAGCATAAGCAGAAGGATTAGTTGTAAGGAAGAGGTCAAGTATGTTGGAGCTCTCTCCAAGGCGGTCTGGGATACAGGTAGGGTGCTGTACAAGCTGCTCTAGGTCATTAAGGATAGAAAAGATGTAGGCTTGTTCACCAGGTGGATCAGTGAAAGGAGAGGAGAGCCAAAGGTGGTGGTGAACATTGAAATCTAAAATGTAGGTTTCAGAGAAAGGAGAAATGGATAGAATGTGTTCCACTATAGAAGTAAGATAATCAGAAGAAATTTTCATAGTCAGTAGATTTAGGGGATAAGTACACAGCACAGATATATTTAGTCAGAGAATGACAGGAAAGCCGAAGCCAGCGTGTGGAGAAATCAGAAGAATCGAATTCAGGAACACGAGAGCAAGATAAGTCTTTGCATATATATACATAACAACCACCTTTGGCTTTGAAATGAGTAGAGACAAAGTAGGAGGATACAGAAAATGATTTGCTGTCAGTTGCCTCAGACAGCTGAGTCTCAGTTAGAAAGAGGTGAGGTTTAGAGGAGAAGAGGTGGTGCTCAACAGAGCGGAAGTTAGAGGAAAGGCAGCGAATGTTGCAGAAATGAAGAAGTGAGTCAGACAGTCGTTCCAGGCAGCTCAAGTCGTCACCGGGAGAGAGGCAGAAGGTGGGGGCATTGATGCCCTCCCCTGGGGACTCCGAGGCTGAGTGTTGAGTAGCCATGATTTTTATTTTTGAATTTTGGAAAAGTGAAGTGTGTACTGTGCATGTAGTTTGGTGTTGATAGAGAAACTTGTATTGGAGAGCATGCTGGCCTACTCTCTGTGTTACTGAGACACTGAAAAAGTTCAGCAAAGGAAGATGGTCAGGAACTAGTCCTGAGGGCTGATGAAACGGGAGCTTCAGCTCTCCCTGGCATCAGCTTTCCATCCACATCGGGAGTACTGCCCTGCTCGACTGGTGCTACAGTCTACTCCTTATTACTTGACAGCCATATAGCCATTAAATCATAGCCATTAATTCGTGTATTTGGTTTTCTCTCTATCTTTCCACGTCTATAAAGACATCCATCTAGCAGTTTATATTTATTTCCTACTTTGAAGTTGGTAGTCTTTTTTTTCCATCTGTAGAGCTATTCTTCTCTTTGTTTGTGTCTCTGTCTTACTGTCATACTAACAATCCATCCACAAGTCTGCGTTCCTATTCCAGCCAACCGTCAGTTCTTTTAAGCTAGTCACTCACCCATCCTTCCTCCTAAATTCACTATCCAACCAGCCAACCATTTTTCTCTGGCTGTCCAACCATCCACCAACACTTCATCCCAAAGCCAACTAATCATCATTAATATTAATACACATTTTTGTAAATAGGCCATGCTTTCACGCAGCCATTCTAGACAGACAACCACAATTCCTCCACTTCATTCCAGTCAACCATTCAGCCAGCCACCCCATCCTAGCTAACCATTTTTAGAAACCACACATGCTAGAGTACCATCCTTTCTCTTAACCATAATATTAGCCAAGCACCAAGCCAGAGACAGAAGAGAGAGTTATACGTAGAGAGGAAGAGAGGTGAAAAGATTAGTAAGAGATAGTAAAAAGAGAGTGGATGAGGAATTTGGAAGGAATCTGAGTGTAAAGAGGAGGGAATGTAAGAAATTGTTCTGGAAAGAGGTAACGAGAGTTAGACAGGGCGATAAAGAAGTGAGTCGAGGAGTGAAAGTTATAAATGGTAGACTCCTAGTGCAGAAAGGAGAAAAAGTGAAGAACTGGAGAGAACATTTTAAGGAACTGTTGAATGTAGAGAATGAAAGTTATGCAAGTATAAGTGGCTGGGGAAAGGGTGGGAGAAGGAGGAAAGTGAGAAGGGAGGAAGACCTCAATAAGATGAAAGTAGTGGAAGCAATGAAGAAAGTCAAAATGAGGAAAGCCCCAGGAATTGACGGAGTGCGTGGTGTGATGCTGAAGCATGGGTGAGAGCTAGTAGAAGAATGGATGTGGAAGATGTACAGATTGACCTGGGAGGAAGGAAGAGTCCTGGAGGATTGGTATCCAGGTATAATTATTCCCCTGTACAAAGGAAAAGGGGAAAAAGAAGTGTGTTGTAATCACAGCGGCATTTGTCTTCTGAGTGTAATAGGAAAAGTATGAGGTCGGATACTTATTGACGGAGTTAGGGATGAAGGAGAGAAGTTAGTTGGAGAAAAACAGGAAGGTTTTAGGAAGGAAAGAGGTTGTGTAGATCAGATATTCATCTCCAGGTCTTTTGTGGAAAAGTTTTTAGAGAAGGGAATGAAGCAATCTGCGTCCTTCATGGATCTGGAGAAAGCATATGACAGGGTAGATAGACAGGGAATGTGGAAAATATCAAGAATATATGAAGTAAATGGGAAGTTGCTGAATGCCGTGAAGAGCCTATTATCTCAGGGTGCTAATGCTGCAGTGCATGTGGATAGTGAACAGAGTGAGTTTTTCTATATTAATGTTTGATTGAAACAGGGGTGTGTCATGTCTCCATGGTTGCTCAATCTGTATATGGATGGGGTTATAAAAGAGATACAAGGTAGGGCAGTGGATGTTGGAGTGGCCCTAATGAGAGAGGGCAGCGTTTGGAAACTTCCTGTGCTGTTGTTTCCAGATGATATTGTATAGTTAAGTGAAGACGAAAAGGAACTGCAAGGCTTGGTGAATGAGTTTAGGAGCATGTGTAAAAAACGGAATCTAAAGATGAATGTAGGGAGGAGTAAAGTTATAGTATTATAAAGAAATCAAGTCACTGGATGTACAGCGAGGCTTGATGATGAGGAAAGGGAAAATGTGAGTGCATTTAAATGCTTGGGTAGTGTGATGAGTAAGGATGGAAGTTTGGAGGGTGAAGTGATTGAAAGGGTACAAAATGGAAGAGAGTTGCTGGTTCTTTGAAGGCAGTGGTATGAAATTGGGAAGTGAGTAATGATGTAAAAAAAGTCGCTGCATGACAGTATTGTCATATGAACTCTAACGTACAAAAGTGAAGGTTTGACCTTGTTGGAAGGACAGAAGTCAAGAGTGAGAGCAGTGGAATTGAGTTAATGGAGAGGTGCATGTGGAATTACATGGAGAGACAGATTGACAATTGAGGAAGTGAAGGACGGTTGTGGTGTGGATGTGGATGTCATAGAAAGCGTTAGGAGAAATACAGTGAGGTGGTTTGGTCATGTGGAGAGGATAGAAAGAGACTAACGAGGAGAATGTATGTATGTGACATGAAGGGAGGAAGAGGGAGAGGAAGGCCGAAGATAAGATGGAGGAATGGAGTGGAGAAGTATATGAGAGAGGGGAGTGTGAGGTGGGAGCAGGGCAGTGAAATGACTGGGAACACGGCGACATGGAGGCGATTTGTTTGTGGCCACCCCTTACGGGATTAAGGCGTCTGGAAATAGATAAATAGATAGATAGACCAATCCAGTCATCAGATCCCCAATAATACATTCATTCAATCACTTTCTTACTATTCAAACATCCATCCAGTCATTGTGCTACCATACCGTCCGTCCTGTCACTCTCCAAAAAACAGTCTTCCATCCATCCACCTTCCTTTCTTTCATAAGATTCAACACTCCATTGCTTCCACCCATCCATCTAATCATTTTTCCACTCCCTTCAGTCACCTGTCTTTCCTCTTTTTCTACGGTATTCGTCCATCCATCCTTCCTCCAACCTTCCTTCAAATCATCCATCCATCTATGAGCAAGACAACCATCCTTCCTGTCTGTCAGACCTATTAACCATCCGTCCACCCTCCCATCCATCGTTCTACCTCCGTCCAGCACCTCTTTCATCCCAGTCAGTCAATCATCCCTCCTCTTAGTCTTTTATTTGGATGACATATTTTCTTACACTGTTCATGGTACCTCCAGATTTTTGTCTTGTTCATCTTAGGGTAGACTATTTGAGCTGGAGGGATAGGATGCAGCCATCTTCAAACCCGTTACTACTTTGTTGTTCTGCTGAATGAAATCAGCTGATGGCAGCAAATCATAAACCGAGACTTCATCCTCAGCATGAAGGAGTTAACTATACCATTCATCCCTCCATCCGTCCAGCCATCATCAGTTTATCCTCCTAGCTTTCTATTTACCTGTTATTTTTCATAACACGATTATCTCTCCCTTTCACATTCCTTCTGACTCACACATTCACTCACTTTTCCCTTATTTGACACTGTGTCGTTGTTGTTTCCCTCCTGTTATATATGTGAGCTTGTTGGAAAAAAAAAAAATGATTGGGAAAGGCAGTGCGAGAGAGAGAGAGAGAGAGAGAGAGAGAGAGAGAGAGAGAGAGAGAGAGAGAGAGAGAGAGAGAGAGAGAGACAGGCAGACAAACAGACAGACAGACAGACAAAGAAAGAGAGAGAGAGAGAGAGAGAGAGAGAGAGAGAGAGAGAGAGAGAGAGAGAGAGAGAGAGAGAGAGAGATTTAAAGTGCTTGAAATGAGCAAAGTTATGAAAACAAAAAAAGAAGTTTCAAGAGAGATGATGAAACAAAAACCAGTGCCAAGAAATAAGCTGCATAATGAATTAAAACAAAGGCAACGCTTCGCTGTTGCAACCCTCCATTTGACCAAGCACATTCCCCTCACCTCCCTGTACACGTAACCAAGCGCATAACGGACCTTAACCCCCCCCCCCGTAACACAGACAGACAATAAAACTTAAAAAAATCAGTAGTTCATCCATGGTAATAATCTCCTCGCCGCACTGTTGCATCCTTATCTTTTTTCTATCGCTACTTCAGTGGACACTGCTCCTCTGAACTGTCTGCTTGCATCCCTCCACCACTACTGCAACCGTGTAGTACCCGTCTAATAACAAACTCTCATCCCTTTTCTTTCCAACTTTCCAATGCAAAAGTTAACCGTTACTCTCAGTCCTTCATGTATGCAACAGGTCAACCTTGGAACTGTCTCCCTCTGTTTATATTTCCTACTGCCTATGATCTCCAGTCTTTCAAACGTAGCATGTCCAGGCATCTCGAAATGAGACGATTTTGAATTTGCTTCTCTGTTGTTTTTGTTGTTTCTTGGAGGGAGCAATTTTCAGGCTCCTGGCCTCTGGTTCCTTCAACCTTGCATAGTAAAAAATAAATGATGAAATTATGACTCGTGCTTTCTTCATTTAGGTAGCCACTTTTATTATTATATAATAGGTACAGACATGAAACATCATACATAATCATATATTCATATAATCATTTATCATGTACAATATCTGCCTCCTAGATGTAATAGTTGCAAAGTTGTAACAGAAAAATGCACAGAGCCTTGCAGAGTCCTTGTGTGGGTCGCACTGAATTTTTTTTCTCTACTTTTGCATTATTAAAAAAAAAAAAAAAACTACTTAAGACACAGCATTCTATCAAAAGGCACAAGTTCACTATAAGACACACATATATGTTCTCATTGGTACCATTATCCTTCTCTGACTTCATCAGGTGCAGGGTAAAAATAGACGAGTGACCGAATAATGTACAAAGTAAAGACACCCTCCAGTCTTTTTCTCTTCATCCGCGTCGGTATACATTCCATATAGGGACGGCGCCGACGCGCCCATAAGCCTTGACAAATGTAAGCCTTCGTAACTTCCAACAGGGAAGTATTTAATTTTAATCCTCATGCTTTTCTGTACCTAAAGTAGCTAAAACATAACGAAATATACTAAAACACAATCGACAAAATTCCTCATTTCTCCATCTTTTTAATAACAATAATAATAATAATTATTATTATTATTATAACAACAATAATAAAGATATTATTATTATTATTATTATTATTATTATTATTATATATTTCCTTTTCTCGTTTTTCTTCATATTTTTCTTCATTATTTGTTTTTCTTTTTCCTACTTTTTCTCCTCCTCTTCGTCTTCGTATTTCCTAGTCCTCTCTAGCTTTAAAATGACATCTAAACGGCAAAACCGATCACGTTTTTTTTTTTTTCACACATGCGTTAGATTCTCCACTGGGTCGGAAACACGGTAGATGTCGCCCGAAAAGCCAAACAAACCAAAACAAAGGTAATACGTCGGGGGTAGGCCATGCTTTACAGATTCTGAGATTTAGATAAAACTTGTTAGAAGGGTATAAGGTTGGCAGAAGGTGAAGTGTTTCAGTTTTGAGAATAACTGGACAAATCTGTATGTCTCCTGTCGCTGTAAAAATATAGCTCTTTAACTAAAAAAAATATTACTCAATTTGGACTGAACTCAGTGGAACTGTTTAGGGTCAGAGATGTGTTATATTGCTCAGTTTTTTAACAATAGGCCAAAGGTCAAGGTTGCAAGGCAAGGTCATCTTAAACGCTTTTGACCCAGTTTGAACCAAACTTAGTGGAAGGGTTCAGTGGAACTCAGCTCTGTAATATTTCATATAAGATTTCAGTCAGAAAAAGGTCAAGGTCACATAGCTAGATCAAAATTTCGGTCATAAACCGATCACAGGACGTGGGTGTTGAACTCTCTCGGTGACTCTTCTTATTTTCTGCAGAAAATGTTATTCAGCTCAAGAGAAACTTTTCGAACGAGAGAAGGTCAGTCAGGGTCCTCATTAATCCGTTCACTACTACGACACTCTTAAGCTAAAAACTTATAAAATGCCTTCCGACCTTTTTGCGTAGAGACCATAGAAGATAAGTAAAACAGTGTGAAAACAATTAATATGATGCAAGACGATGTAGGAATAGCAGTGCTCCAAGAATCATCAGAACATCGTCAAGAGAGTAAAAGTAATTAAACATCCGTCCCTACATCTTTTTCTTTTGTACTCCAGAAGATTCATAATAACCTTATAAGTAGTTATGAACCACGCTGTACACAACAGTATGAAAAAAAAGAAGTAAGGATGGAAATACATGTAGTTTTACTTCCTTGGCCTTGTTCTGATGGTTTGGGAACAATGCCATCCCTACCTTTTCTTATACTGTGTTATATATTTTTATACTGTCGTAAATCTCTCTCTCTCTCTCTCTCTCTCTCTCTCTCTCTCTCTTTCCTTTTCCCATGATGGAAGGCACGTGAAACTTATGCACTCTCACTCTTTATCAAGCGGTTTAATGTAAGAGTTACCTGATGCTTTCTGTCTTCATGTATGCATGTGGTAACTTTGGAAGTGTCTTCCGCAACATGTCTTTTCCATGACCTCCAGTCTTTTAAGTTACTATGTCGAGTCATCTTGAAATGAAGTATCTTACCTTCGGTGTCTCATTAACTAAAATACGTTTGGATGAGACAGTTTTTAAAGTCTTTCTGCTTTGAGTTCTCTCTTTTCGCACTTAACAATAGCTTTTTCCCTCTGGTTTGCCAAAATGTAAGTTCGTTATTAATTCTGACTGATCATCAAGGTGTTAAGATGCAATTTCCGCTCAGAGATGTGATAATCTGGGCAAAAGTCAAATGAGAACCTAAATATGCATGGACTCCTAGAAAATGTCATTCGCCTTTCATTCCTTGGTGATTACTACTGTCGTGTTGCAAAGACTGAGTGGCCAGCCATGGTTAACCAGCAGAGACACCGGAGTTGAAGTGGATTCTCTTGTCAGCCAAGCAATACTCTGGCTTCAGGCGGCACAGGTACATAATAATCCACCTCCAGTGAATAGAATATGCAGATGGATTTGGGTCTGCTGGTGCAAAGTTGAAGAGAGTTTGACCCTTGTATCTGGTTGTAATCGATCCGCCATTATGTTTGCTTTTCTGACTCATTCCTGCTGCCATGAGACTGTTTTGTTTATTGCTTCTATCCTTAATGACCCGCAGTAGAGTGTAGAACACAGTCTCCACATCCCTTTTTCTTTTAAATAATCTTTCTTCTTACATGATCAGTCTTCGTTCTCTTCTTGTCTCCTTCGATCACCTTACAGTATTATCAGAAACTTGTCACTCCAGTAAGACCCGTGGTTCCTCCCAAGAGGCAACATCTGTGGCACTCTAGAGCAAGGCATGGGAAGGGACTCCGGCAGTACTCCTTTACCTTTTCCTGGTATTGCTTCCACGGTCCACAGCCACCTGTGTGAGGTCTGCATATTATAGAAGTTATCTTCTTGTATGTGGAAGCAAACATTCCTTCCTCCCACCTCTCTTTCAAATGTTAAAAAGCTTTGGTTTAAGGACACTGATTCTAATCCTGTTCTCGAAAAGGTGCTGGTTATCAAAGGTAATGAGTTAGTCCGCCATCTCTTAATATCCCGGGGGTCTTTCTCTTCAGGTCCATTTATAGAAACATCAGATAACTTCTCTTGCAAAATCCACTTCCAAGACACTGAGTGTTCCATTCGATCCCGTACCTACAATACATATCTCCTGCATCGCTGTTAATTTTATACAGGAGTCATGTTCATCCCTGTGCTGAGTACAGCTCTCATGTGTTTGGGGCTCACCAAAATGCGCATCCTCGAAACAGGGTGAGTCAAAAGATTTCCATCTCATTAATTTCCTATTTCTTAATACCTCACTTCAGTCTCTCTCTCTCTCTTCCCCGTGGCGTTGTATATTTATCCCACTATTATCGTTATTTTTGTGGTCACTGTTTTTCTGAGCTGTCTGCTTACAACCCTCCTCAGTTACGGTGGCTATGCACTGCACCCCACACAGCTTTTCTGACCAACTGTCTAATGCAAGAGTTCAACGACACTCTCAGTCCATCATGAATGCAGCGGACTAACTCTGGAACCACCCACTTCAATCTCTATTTTCCTCCTCCTACGACCCCTGGTCAGTTAAATGAAAATGCATCCAGGCGTCTCGAAATGATCAAATCTTGAATTCGACTCGCTTTTGTTCATTTTTCCTGGGAAGAATTACTTTTCTGCGGACTATCATCTTTTGATCCTTTCTTTTTTAGTTAAAAAAAAATCCTGAATCACATTCATTTTATGTTTTTTTCCCAAGACTCTTGCTAGATTTAAGTTCAATAAAATCATCAATATAAACCCTTCCCACAACTTCGTCCACATTTCTCCAGTAACTTTACTTCTTCCTTCTTGTCTCCTGCTCTCAACCAGATGACTGTTGCCTTACAACTTGGCTCTGGCTCAAGTTTTGGCTTGAATTTTACTTCGTAAGACTCCCATGCTGTTCCTTCAACCCTTTCCCCTCTTATTTCCTTCTGAATCACATTAAAATGTCTTTCTTTTTAAATTAACTTTCTTCCCTTAGTGGCCTCAGTAATGTCACATGGCTTTGATGGGATCTCTCCTGATGTTCTTAAGAGTTGTGCTTCTGTGCTAAAAACCTTGACATGGAAAATTCTATTCTGCTTGTCTGTCACTTTGCATCTTTCCCTCTTGCTAAAAGGCTGTTTACACTAAGATTAGGCCTCAGAAGGGCTGACATCCTCTGGTCCTCAACGCCCAACTACCTAAATCTTTTGTGGTACTAACGTCTTTAAATCTATTCTTATCAGCAAGATATGACGTACCCTTTCTTCTTGTAACATTCTTTTCTGACCACCAATATGGGCTCGGTGAGGGACACTGCATATTACTAAGATTCATAGTCATATTCATATTAGGATTTCGGTAAAACCTTTGATGTACTAAACATCTCAAAGCCTTTTTGCCTGGGTCTCACATAGGTCTATAAATTCCAATATGTTGCCCTGTGGTCTTTGTCCCTCACCCAATTACTTCTTTTTTTATCTGTGGTTATAAAGCTGTGGTTGGAGATGGTCAGTGATCTTCTAAAGCTACTGTATTAATGGTCATGTTCCTAACGATCAGCTCTTTCACCACGAGTAAGCCTCTTCCACCCAATTATCACTAGCCATCTGAGGTGTATACTCAGTACTAGTCATTTATTTTAATCCATTCACCTCTTTTCCACTCGCTTCTTACAGCGTTCATGAGAAGAATCTCTGCAAAAAAACATAGTATGACGCTTTGACACATCTGACCTCTGCCTTGCCTCTTATTTCTAACTGGTGCAAAATAAACTCTTTTGTTTTCAGTTCCTTAAAATCTCACTTCCTCCATCTCTCAACTTGGTGCAATCTTCCACGTGGCTATCCCCTTACCATAAGCAGCAAAAACCTCAGTTCATTACTTGTCAATGCTTTTGGTGTTAGTTTTATCGTCATCGTGCTTAGAAAGATCATGTAGTCTAGTAACTGATTAGTTAATTGACTGACTTATTTATGTTTTTCAACAAAATTTCTCTTCTTGCGATGTGTCTTGTTATGATCACATTAGTATTCTTGCAACATCAGCTTCGTAGAGGTAGGTGTGCTAAACCGACGTCAATTGGAAGTTCCCTGTGGCAAGTAAAGACCAAAGTAAACACATTGCTTGAGATTTACCAAGTTCGTTAACCACCCCTGTCGTATCTCCCCTTACATAAGTTCCCTTCACCTTCAGCAGCCTTTATATCCACTAATGTATGGAAATAGGAAACAGAATACGTGAGGCGTTCGATGGCCAGAGCGGTAGGAAGAAATATGTGAGTGTGCCCTTTCAAACTGATAAATTTATAGTATAGATCTTGGTCACAGTTTTTCTTTAACTCCCTCTTTTCCACTCTTTTTCTCCTTCATCCTTTTTTTTTTTTTTTTTTTTTTTTACCACATATTTTGTCTATCACACATATTCCTCAAACAACAACATTTTTCTTTATGATTTTTCCTTATCGTCTCCCCTTAATTCTGTTTTTCTTATCTTTTTCATTTTCTTCCTCTTTTCCTCTAATTTATTATTACTTTCAAGTCCCTCTTGCCTTCCTTTCTTCCACTTCTCCCTTTACTTTTTCCTCATCCTTCCTTTATTAAATGAATTAAAAAACGTACATGAATTACCATTCTACAACATAATGAGTTTCTCACAGATTTTCGCCATGTTTCCTCGTTTCCTTTCTTTATTCTTTTCTTGCTTACTTTCCCTTTCCCTTTGTTTTCCTTCCTCTGCTGTCCATTTTTATTCTCTTTTCCTCTTTTTTTTTTTCTCTCTTCGTTTTGCCTTCTTCAGAGGAATGCTGGGCAGGAGTGACTCAGAACTATGAAAATCAGTAAGTTGAGCCTTACATAAAGGCCTATAGCATGCGTTAAGTTACACAGCCAATGGTGGCCTGATTATGAGGCCTAGCCACTGAGATTTGGCGTCCACAAGTTATTATGTACTGAGGAGACTAAGAAGGGGTGGGGAACTGCAGCCTTACATATATTGGTATGGCAGCCATCGATAACCATTCATAGGTCTCCACGTTTTGGTGGATTTCATCACCTTCTTCCTTTCCGATTTCTTTATTCCAAGCACCTTTAAGTTTTACACCATTCCTTCATCAGTGCACCATTTCTCTTGAAACTTGACACAAACCTTTCCGTCTGTAAATACCCAAGACACCTTAATCAATTTTGGACTTAGGCCTTTGTAAGAAATTTATGGGGTCAAAGATGAAACCTTACAAGCACACAAATATGTTATCTCCCCTGGGGGTAGGGCTTTTTTTCAAGAATACTCCCCCAGTATCCCTGCTTGTCGTAAAAGGCGACTAAAAGGGTTGGCGGAGGGTTAGTGCCCCTCCCCGGAAAACAACTAACTAAAAAAACAAACAAGAAGCCTCGGACAAGGACTGACCAAACGATGACGACCCAGGACCGGACAAAGGACTTGGTAATGGGTACTTGGAAAGTAAGAGGAGCGAATGATGAGGTGAAAGAGAGAGAGATTGTCCAGGTGCTTGAGGGTGCGAAAGTGGATGTATGTGGAATAACTGAAACAAAATGGCGAGGAGAAAGTGTGAGAGAATGGGAGTATGGATGGAGTATATGTGCAGGACTAGGTGAGAATGAGAGGGCGAAGGAAGGAGTATGTATAGTTATGAGTAAAAGATGGAAGAAGAGCATAAGACAGTATGGATCAGTTGGGTCAAGGACTGTGTGGGTAAAGTTGAAAGTTGGAATACAAATGTGGGCGATTGTGTGTGTGTATGCGCCAACGCAAGATCGTGCTAGAAGAGTGAGAGAAGAGTTCTGGACAAATGTAGAAGTGTGCATGGAAAAGTTTGGAAGGAATGAGAGAGTGTTTTTGATTGGTGATATGAATGGTAAAGTTGGGAATGCGAAGGTGGATGGAATAGTTGGTGAGTGGGGTGTGCCTGCTGAGATAGATGAGAATGGGTGTGCGTTAGTGGACATTTGTGCTGGGAGGGGGTTGGTGGTACCCAATACCCTCTTCAGGCATAAAATGATCCACAGGTATACATGGGTGATGAGAAGGGTGGGTGGTGAACTTAATGAAAGGAAGGCAATGATTGATTATGTGTGTGTGGATGAAAGGATGCAAAGATGTGTATGGATGCAAGAGTTTATAGAGGTTGGGGGAGTGGACTTTTTGACCACTACTTGGTGGTGGCCAGAATCAAGGTCCAATTAGAATGGAGAAATAGAAGAAGGGAAAGACGAGAGGAAGGAGTAGTTGCAAGGAGAGTGGAAAGGTTACAAGAGGATGAGAAAAAGGCAGAGTATAAAAGAGAAGTGGAGGATCGATTGGGTAAATATGAATTGGGGCAGATGGGAGACGTGGAAGGTGTGTGTAGCATATTTACAGAAGAAATATGTGCAGCATGTGATGTGGTGTGTGGAAGGAAGAGAAGACGGAGGGGGGTGCAAGGAACAGCGTGGTGGACTGAAGAGGTGAAACAGGCTGTGGCACAAAAGAAGAAAGCATACAATGAATGGATGAGAAATAGGGGCGTGGAAGAAGTTGAGAGGCGGAAGAGAGAGTTATATGTAGAAAGAAAGAGAGAGGTGAAAAGATTCGTAAGAGAGAGTAAGAAGAGAGTGGACGTGGAATTTGGAAGGAATTTGAGTGTATAGTGGAGGGACTGTAAGAAAATGTTCTGGAAAGAGGTGAAAAGAGTAAGACAGGGTGGAAGTGAAGTTAGCAGGGGAGTGAAAGATAAAAATGGTAGATTACTAGTGGAGAAGGGAGAAAAAGTGAGCAGATGGAGAGAACACTTTAAGGAACTGTTGAACGTAGAGGATGGAAGTAATGCGAGTATAAGTGGCTGGGGAATGGCTGGGAGAAGGAGGGAGGTGAGAAGACAGGAAGAAATCAGTAGGATAGAAGTTGTAGAAGCGATGAAGAAAGATAAATCTGGGAAAGCCCCAGGAATTGATGGAGTGTGTGGTGAAATGCTGAAGCATGGGGGAGAGATAGTAGTAGAATGGATGTGGAAGATGTGCAGATTGGCCTGGGAGGAAGGTAGAGTCCCGGAGGATTGGAAGTCAGGTATAATTATTCCCTTGTACAAAGGAAAAGGGGAAAAAGAAGTGTGTGGTAATCATAGGGGCATTTGTCTTCTTAGTATAATAGGAAAAGTGTATGGTAGGATACTTATTGATAGAGTTAGAGAAAGAACAGAGAAATTAGTTGGAGAAGAACAGGGAGGTTTAGGAAGGGAAGAGGTTGTGTAGATCAGATATTCATTCTTAGATCTTTAGTGGAAAAGTTTCTAGAGAAGGGAAAGAAGTTGTATGCGGCTTTCAAGGATTTGGAGAAAGCATTTGACAGGGTGGATAGACAAGGATTGTGGAAAGTGTTAAGAATATATGGAGTAGATGGAAAGTTGTTGAATGCTGTGAAGAGTAATTGTATGATGGTGCGAAGGCTGCAGTGTGTGTAGATGGTGAACTAAGTGAATTTTTCTCTTTGAAAGTTGGGTTGAAACAGGGATGTGTCATGTCTCCATGGTTGTTCAATCTGTACATGGATGGGGTAATAAAAGAGGTACAAGTTAGGGTAGTGGATGTTGGAGTGGCCCTGGTGAGAGAGGATAGTGTTTGGAAACTCCCTGTACTGTTGTTTGCAGATGATACTGTGTTGTTGAGTGAAGACGAAGGGGAGCTGCAAGGCTTGGTGGATGAGTTTGGGAGAGTGTGTAAGAAACGATCTGAAGGTGAATGTAAGGAAGAGTAAAGTGATGGTCTTTGAGAGAGGTGAAGTCAGTGAATGTACAGCGAAGTTGGATGGTGAGGAATTGGAAAATGTGAGTACGTTTAAGTACTTGGGTGGTGTGATGAGTAAGGATGGAGGTTTGGAGAGTGAAGTGCTTGAAAGGGTACAGCAGGGAAGAAAGGTTGCTGGTTCTTTGAAAGCAGTGATAGGAAACAGGGAAGTGAGCATGGAAGTGAAAAAGTTACTACATGACAGTATTGTGATACCAACTCTAACGTACGGAAGTGAAGCTTGGACGTTGTTGGAAGGAAACAAGTCAAGAGTGAGAGCAGTGGAAATGAGTTATTTAAGAGGAGCCTGTGGAGTCACATGGAGAGATAGGCTGACGAATGAGGATATAAAGGAACGTTGTGGTGTTGATGTGGATGTGATAGGGAGCGTTATGAGGAACACACTGAGGTGGTTTGGCCATGTGGAGAGGATGGAGGGTGAAAGACTGACGAAGAGAGTGTATGTGATTGAGGTGGAGGGGGGAAGAGGGAGGGGGAGGCCAAGGATGAGATGGAGGGATGGGGTGGAGAGGTATATGAGAGAGGGGGGTGTGAGTTGGGAGCAGGGCAGTGAAATGGCGGGGGACAGGGCGACTTGGAGGCGATTTGTTTGTGGCCACCCCAAACGGGATTGAGGCGTCTGGCAATAGATAGATAGATAGATAGATAGATGTTCGTTGGCTTATAAAGGCACCAACATGCTTGCATGCATCGGCCTTGGTCACTTAATGGCGACATTCGACATTACTCGATCTCTAGCAGTCCTTTATTCCTGAGGTTACAATATGACATCGTCCCAAGATTTTTTTCCGCTTAATTTATCGGAGCTCTGCCCTTAATGTTCACACTTATCCTCCATACCCAACCCACCAGACCTGTCATTCGAAGATACACTATGCATCCATCCAATCATTTTCATTTCTGTACATCTAAGCCTGTGAATATCCCCTCCCTTGCTGCCGAAGTCTCCCAACCTTACAGCATTACAGTCCTAACGCATGCTGCATGAAAGGATACTTATGCACACACACACACACACACACACACATAGATGTCAGGATGGGCAAACAACTTCCTAAACTTCTTCCAACCACTCCTTACCCAAGCCACCGAGTTAGCTCCAGCCCCACCTCCAACGCATATCGTTTCCCCCCCAGAAAACAAAACTCCTCCACACACACACACACACACACACACACACACACACACACACACACACACACACGCAAGAGACTTACCAGTATCTCTTAGCTGTCCACATAGTTCCTAACAGCTCCCCCCCAAAAAATATATATATATATATATATATATATATATATATATATATATATATACACCCGAGTATACATGATATTGAGGTTTTGGTGCTTTTTTCCTCGCTTCAGTGTACCGTTTGGAGATTTTGATGTGACTGTTGTTTACACTTCGGTCTTTCTCCAAGTCAGTACTGACAATAATGCTCATGAATAAAAAGTAATTGACACATGATTATGCAAGACTAAATTGCATCATCTTGCACCTGTCCACACTACATAAAATTTGCCAACATCCTAAATAACATGCTGAGGAGTTCTTCTGCATGCACGATTAATGAAGCATTACTTCTTTGTTTCGTGTCACTCACAGATTTTGAGAATCGGCTAATGATATACACATCTGTATCATGGATGTAAATGCTAAATAACAATGGGCCCAGATATCTATCCATCTATATATCTATCTACACACACACACATACACACACACACACACACACACACACACACACAGATATATATATATATATATATATATATATATATATATATATATACAGTAATCACTCTAATATCCGGGTGCCCAATATCCAAACATCCCCACTACTCGGACATAATCGTCCTGGGATCCAATATTCCCAAAATGGTCTGAAAACCCCACAAAAAAAAAAAAAAAAGATTTTTTCCTGCCCGTAATTTGAACTTGCCGCGCGCGGCGCGGGAGAGCATTGTTGTGGTGCGTCATTCCTCTGACGTCCGATAGAGCGCCGCTGTATCCTCCCCACTTTTCGCCTGTCTCTCGCTGCGAGTGCACGCTCGTCGTTATGGCTGCCCACGTGATCGCTTTTGTGGTGGTGCCTTACCTGCTGCAGGGCCTCCTGCTGCTCTCGGCCCTTCTCTTAATGTGTGTGATGATGGCCCCGCCACCTGAGAAAAGGAAGAGAGTGGTGTTGACTCTGGAGAAGAAGCGGGAGATATTGGAGAAAGTAGATGCGGGGTGGTCTTCTTCCCGCATTCTCCGCGAGTTTAACTTGGCCTGGTCTACTTTGTTCGATATCAAGAGATCCCGAGACAAACTCATGCAGTACACGGCTGACTTCTCGTCGAGAAGCAAACGCAACGTGGAAAGGAGGGTTATGTTTACTCCCAAGTTTGCAGAAATCGACCGATCCACGCTGATTTGGTATCGACAACAACGTGCTGCTGGTGTGATGGTACGTGGAACGGAGCTGAAGGCTGCTGCTGAGAAGTTCGCCAGGCTTCACGACGCCCTAGACTTCAAAGCATCCGAGGGTTGGCTCTTTGCGTTCAAGTTACGGCATGGCCTTACCAACCATAAAGCACATGGCGAAGCATTGGACGCTAACGAGGATGGAGTTGATGAGTTTCGGCACAAGGTGAAGGGCTTGATCGACAGGGAGGGCCTCACTCTCGGTCAAGTCTACAACGCAGATGAAATTGGCCTATTCTATCGCTCTCTGCCAACGAACACTCTAGCCAAGGAGATGGAGAAGCGTTTACCTGGCCGCAAGCTCTCCAAGGAACGGATATCTGCTTTGTGTTGTGCCAATGCTAACGGCATGCACCGGCTTAAGCCCGTTGTTGTTGGCCGCGCAAAGCAGCCTCGGTGCCTTTGTGGGGTGATGGATGTCCTTCCCGTCATCTGGTACCATTCTTTGAAGGCATGGTTCACAGCTGTGATCTTCAAAGACTGGTTCCATTGCCACTTCGTCAAGGAGGTCATCCATTACCAGACGAAGACACTGGGAATCCCGCGCGACCAGGTAAAGGCCCTCCTTCTCCTCGACAATGCACCTGCCCACCTGTGCAACAAGGACTTGGTTGCTGAAAATGGCCGTATTAGGTGCATGTTTCTGCCACCTAATACGACTGCTTTCATCCAACCAATGGACCAAGGAGTGAGCGTGGCAACAAAGCGCCTATACCGTCGGAAGTTCCTGGACGAGGTGATGGTTGTTCTCGAGGATGAGGACGAGTGCAGGGAGGGACGGGACACACGAGGCAAGCAGACTTTGGAAAACCTTTGCCGCTACAACATCAAGTCTGCGCTGTACAACTGGGCTAGTGCATGGAAGGAAGTCCCTGTGAAGACTCTGGAAAATGGCTGGTCTCATCTGCTTCTCGGAACGGATGTGGAGTACGATTTTCTAGGATTTGACGTGGATGACTTCCATGCACGGCTACGTACACATGGCGACGATGTAGATGTGGACGATGTTCGTGAGTGGCTGGATGATGATGAGGGTGATCCTGGGTATCAGACTTTGTCTGATATCGAGATCACGTCTTCGGTTGCAGGTGTCAGTACCGAACTTGAAGACTCCGACGATGAAGGCGATGATGATGTGGACTCCTCTCAGCAGGACACTACTCCAGCCATCCCCAAGCTGAGCTCACTCCGGGAACACCTAGAGTTCGTCCTAGACTACCTGGAACACCCGGACTGCGACAGGGAGATGAGGCCCTTGGGACTCGTGGAGGAAGTGCCTGCTTTCAGGCAGCGCATCATCAATCGTCAGAATCATCGGTCATTGTGTCAATCAACCACTGACAGTTTTTTCAGGCCCGTGACCCCCGCTGTGCCCAGCCCTGGCTCCACTCCGTTGCCTCCCCAAGACAGGCCCTCATGCTCCGAGCCACAGCCCAGCACATCAGCCATGGTGGAGTCACCGCTCGACGTGAGTTTGCGGCTGTCTTCAGAGTCGTCTGCAATGGGTACGCCATCACCACGACCCAACGATGCACCCCTAGGTCGCCTGCCAGTGATACTCTCGGACTCTGACAGTGAATAAACAGCAAGAACTTCTCCACTAGACCACACGGGAATTTAGAGTGTTGTGCAGTGAAAGAAACAGTGTGTTGTGTTAAGGATTTACAGTTGTGAGAGAAAAGACTCAATAGAAAAAAAATTTAACGTAGACTTGTTTGTTTTGGCTTTGGAAAATTATAAGAATGGGAAAAGTTAAAGTGCAACACTTAGTAAGTTACAATGGAGCATTATTTAGACAAGAGTGCACACTGTGAAGAGAACGGACTTCTGTGTGTGATTGACTAAGTTCAGTGCAAGACTTCAGGAACAGTGTACTGCAGGTGCTTCAGGAAATCCTTCTTACTGTCAGAGTCCGAGAGGAGGCGGTTATTCATCGAGGTGGCCATGGTCTTGCTGTAAGTAGGCAGAATGTTTCATACTGTACTTTTTTCCATACTATACTTACCTCATTTCACTCTTTAATGTCCTTTATTGGTGTGAATAGGGTGTTAGGAGCTATGCATGTGCAGTAGGAAGGTGTTTTTCTGAGTTAGGCTAGGTTAGGGTCCATAAGTACCAGAATGTTTATTAATGTATGAACATACTTCTAAACCCGCATTTTATGTTTCTTTTGCATTTATTTCAGTCATTTATGTGCCTTATTGGTGTGATTTGGGTCTTAAATAGGTGCTATGCATGTCCAGAGGGAGTTGTATAGGTGTTTCTCTGAGTTAGGGTCCATAAGTACAAGTCCATAAGCTGGGGCCCAATATCCGGACAGAACCAATATCCGGACCTACCTATGGCTCTATTACGTCGGATATTGGTGTGATTACTGTATATATATATATATATATATATATATATATTTATATATATGTATATATATATGTATATATATATATATAACTATCTATCTATCTATCTATCTATCTATATACAGAGAGAGAGAGAGAGAGAGAGAGAGACTAACAAGCAGTGAACGCTAACAACCAGCAAGTAAGTAGGTTTATTCAGTCTGTGATACCAATGTTCATGAAAATCAACTTGCAATAGAAACAACCCACACACAGTGCTATAATACTGACCATCATACTTTTGTAAGAGAGGCATTCAAGGTTTTCTCGTTCTGGAGGAGGGATGGCGATACTGCGACTTACATATCATCTGTGACCTTTACATCTTTTATCACTGACGCCAACACTGAAGAAATACAAACCGAGGGATCGGGGAGAAGAGTGTAAGAGAAAAGGCGTAAACAGGACAGTGGATAAACACGGGCCATCGCAGGGTAAACAGTTCCAGCGTCCGTATTTGTTAAGGATCTGAACAATTTTTACTATAAACTTGTCTCCATTACAATAATCTGTTATCAGATTATTGTAATGGAGAGATGTTTATCGCACTGTCCACTATATTAATCGCTCCAGTTTGGTTGTGAAGTTTATGGTACTTGTATGAAAGAGGACAAAGTATACTGTAAATAAGCCATCTAATACACAACCTAAGGTCAAGACTGCAAATTTGGAATGAGATCTGTGGTCTGGGAAGCTCGACATTCATCTAGAGCTGTACGTACTTTATATTATTCTCCTGTAAATGGGTCCTGGAGATATTTCCTGTACAATTATGCCATCAAATTCATTAACTGGGAGTTAAGAGATAGAAAAGTTGCAAGAAAATTCTGACAATGTTATAGTCCGTGATCTGGTGGTTAGAAAAGTAGTTTGCTGTCCAAAAGAACTCGGATTCCATTCCACTTTAGAACAGGAAACAATTTCGTAATATTAGTTTCGTTAAAACAGACTTACTTATTTTCCACCAGGCCCATCAATGTGTCATGAAAATATCCTCTCTAATACCGTTATACCAGGTTTAATGAGGCAGCCGCTAACATGTACACAGTGTGGACGGTGGGTGTTAGTGACGATGTGGTGACATGTGAAGGTGTTAATTAAGCAGACTGCTGGTTTGTAGGGAATGTACTGTCAAGTTTGTACACGGAAATGAACGTATTAGAAACAAATAATAAGAGAGGTCTAGTAGTAGAAAAACAGGTGCTGAGTAACAGCGAAATAGTAAAGACAAATTCATACTTACTACAGGTCATCCTTTTCTCGTCAGACAGTTTAATCTTTTGTAGGATCTCCTTGGTGAAGCTGCTGTCCCCCTTGTTGTCCACTGCGGGAAGAAGAGAAATACATTTATGCCTATCGACTACACGAGGCTCATTAAAGCAGATTAATTTTTACAAAGTTCCAGTTATCCTACACAACACCACCAGCAACAATAAAATTTGGTTAACTTAGGGCCAGGGTAAGATATAATTAATTTGCTGAAGGTTATGGATATAAGCGAGGTTAAAGAGGGAAGAGGTAATGAGAGAAGGAGACGGAGGAGGGGAGAGGGAGAGGGGAGGGGAAGGGAGGAAGAGTAAAAGAAAGAGAGGAGAAGAAAATGGGGGGAGAGGAAGAACAATACTCATGACGAGGGTAGGGAGATAGGGGAAGGGGTGAGAAGGGGTCTCAAGGTGAGACGATGAGAGTAGGAAAGGGGAAGGATAGGAGGAAGAGGAGGTTAGATGGTTAGGATAGCACAAGTGTGTGGGTGTAGGAGTAAGGAGGGTGGAACAGAGATGAGAAGGGAGAGGGATGAGGAGGGGCGATTAAGAAACGATAGGTAAGGAAAGGGGAGGACGAGAATGGTAAGAAGTGCTGGAAAGAAGATATGAGCAGCAACAATCAGGGTGTGACGACCAGCCAAAGAAAACAAGACAAAAAGTATAACCAACCATCCCATCCAGCATCAACGCCCATCATGTCCCATAAGGAGAGTAGGGGTCTGGGGCTAGGCTAATCAGTTCACGCAATTTATACAAAAGCTGTCCATTTACTAACCCTGGGTGGTAATGTGAGAGCATTAAACACCTGTCTTCTCTTAAACTTTAACTCTTATGGGTTACAACCACAAACCTGCTAGAAAACTAGGCCCTCATTCTTTGCTGTATGAGTACTACCAGGGGTAGTGATCTTTTTTCGGGGGTGGGGGGATTACAGGAAACAATTAGGTTTGTCACTCAGTGTAAGGTAACCTAAAGATAGCACTGTATCCAGTCAGTGGGGAGCAAAACACAGAAACAGAACTAGGTAGCACTCACAGAGCACATACCTCCGCCAATGCCATTGCCGTTAAAAACGATCCAGATCCGGATCCATGGAGATACTGTGTGGAATACATAGGATCCGGATCAGCCCCAAATTTAAGTAATTGTTCCTTGACCCATGGCCCACTCTTTCACCAAATTTTATTGAAATTTACTTAAAACTTTTCAAGATATTGTGCAGGATGCTTGGGATCCTGATTCGACCCAAAATTTAATCAATTATTCTTGGCCCACGTCCCACTTTTCCGCAAAATTTCATTGAAATTCATTGGAAAACTTTTGGAGATATTGTGCGGGATACTCCGGATCCGGATACAGATCCGCTCCAATACTGAATCCACAAAATTTCATTGACAGTCGTTGAGAACTTTGGGTGATGTCATGTGGACAGACAAACAAACGGACAAACACAGGTGAATACATAACCTCCTCCAACTTCGTTGGCGGGGGTAATAAGACAGTTAAGCAAAAGGAAGAGTTTTGACGGAACAAGTTACTGGTAACAGGAAACGACGGATGAGAGAGGGAAATTGTGTTAGGAGGTGAGGGACGAAACAGGAAGAGAGGAGGAAAGGTCGGGGGAGGGAAGGTGGGGTATAATGTAGAGAAGAATAGATATAATAATCGCAGGAAGGAAGTGATGGGTTTGACAGAGTTGGTGCAGAGGGTGGACTGATGATAAAAGAATAATATTTTAATACGGAAAAATTAAGCTAAGAATTAGAAAAGAACACTAAAAAGTTAGGGGATGGCAAAACAAATAATACAAAGATCTATCTATCTATCTATATACCTAGGCTGCTTCCCCCAAGGAAAGGGAGGTAGCCGAGACAGGACGACTCACTCTCCATTTACTCATCCATTCAAACACATTCATTCGCATCTTAGCCCCAAGGGGGAGAACGGACAGATCCTCACCGCATCACACCCACAAGGGTCAACTGCGCAATGCAAGCAGTGACATCCACAGCAGGGCCCGACAGCAGAACTGGTTTACCCCTGCCACATCATAACAGACCCATCCCCTTACCCGCACCTGACCTGACTAGCTGATCAGACCAAATGCGGGAGAATATCCCCTCAGGGCTGCGTCATCACTTATTCATTCACAATTTCTCTCCATTTATTTCTGTCACGCACAGCCACTCTTCCTTGCTCAACAGACATCCCTCTCGCATCCAGCGCTCTCTTCACACTGTCCATCCATCCTATTCGTGGTCTTCCTCTCAGTCTTACACCTCTCACATCAGATCTAGTTATCTTTTTCACCAATCGCTCATTATCCATTCTCTCCATATGCCCAAACCATTGCAACACCCTCTGCTCAACTCTACCAGCCATCTCCCAAACAACTCCAGTTCTCCTTCGCACTTCATCATTTCGCACTCGATCCATACCCGTCCTCCACACATACTCCTCAGACATCTCATCTCCATTACATTCAAACTTTTCCTCTCTGCTACACCCATATTCCATGTTTCAGCCCCATATAACGCAGTCGGTACCACAACACCCTCATACAGCCTTCTCTTTACATCCATTCTAAGCAAACGACATTTAAACACTTTTTTCATTCCTCCCAGCACCTTTCCTACTTCATTTATTCTAAAATTCACTTCTGCATCTATTCTTCCATCCACAGCAACATGTGACCCTAGATATTTAAAACAATCTACCTCCTCAAGCAACTCACCATTCCAAACTATATTCATCCCCCTACCATCTATCAACCTCGTACACTTCATCACTTTACTCTTATTCTCATTTACTTTCAATTTCCTCCTTTCACACACCCTTCCAAACTCCTCTACCAACTGTCTCAATCTCTCCTCTGAATCAGTCACCAGTGCAGTATCATCTGCAAACAGCAGCTGCTTCAGATTCCACTCTCCTCCATCAACATTTACCAGACTCAGACCACCTAAAACTCTTGCATTCACCTCCCTTACAACACCATCCATGTAAATATTAAACAACCAAGGCGACATCACACATCCCTGTCGCAGCCCCACTCTCACGGGAAACCAATCACTCACAGCATTTCCCACTCTTACACACGCTCTACTATTTACATAAAAACTTTTCACCCCTTTTAGTAACCTACCATCAAGTCCATACAATCTTAAAACAGTCCACAAAGCCTCCCTATCAATTCTATCATACGCTTTCTCTAAATCCATAAATGCCCAAAACACATCCCTGCCTTTCGCTAAATACTTTTCACACACTTGTCTCACAGCAAACACCTGATCAACGCATCCCCTCCCTCTCCTAAAGCCACACTGCTCATCACTAATCACTCCCTCTGTACCCTCTCTAACTCTCATAATTAACACTCTACCATACACTTTACCTACAACACTCAACAGACTTATACCCCTAAAGCTAGTACATTCATAGTTATCACCCATGCCTTTATACAACGGGACCACACAAGCACTTGCCCAGTCAATTGGCACCATACCTTTCTCAAAGCACACATTCAATAATCTTACTAACAAGTCAACAATAGTCACTCCACCACCCTTCAGGCATTCCACAGCACACCCATCCATACCTGCAGCTTTCCCTGTTTTCATCTCCTTTACTGCCTTCTCCACTTCCTCCTTCGTGATCAAAGAATCATTCAACTCTCCCAACACATTTATTCCTTGCACCCTTCTATCTGCCACAATCTCAGCCACCCTTTCCTCCTCTACGTTTAACAATCTTTCAAAATACTCTGCCCATCTCTTCCTTACTGCATCCATCTCAATTAACATCCTTCCATCCTCTGCTTTTACTCGTTCTTCCTTCCCAGACTCTCCCTTTCGCACCCTTTTCACCTCCTTCCAAAACATTTTCTTATTCTGTTGAAAATTCTCTGTCAGCCGCCTACCCCACCTCTCATCTGCTGCCACTTTAGCATCACGCACAGCCCTTCTCGCTCTATTCCTCTTTTCCTTATACCTTTCATATGACATCTCATCCTTCCTCTGCAGCCACACTTCATATGCACGTCTCTTCTCAGCCACAGCCATACTTACTTCCTCGCACCACCATTCACTTCCTTTTCTTACACCACCACCCACACGTCTCACACCACACACCTCTTCTGCATGCCCCACCACAGCACTCTTAAACAACTGCCATTCCTCCTCCACACTGCCATTTTCCCGATCTTTCATTGCGTTCCACTCATCTTTCAATTTCTCCTGATACTCTATCTTTTTCTCTCTTTTATCCAACTCACTCACTTTCAAAACCTCCCTGCCACACCTAACCCTCCTAGCTCTCACCCATCTCTTACCTACTCTTAACTTTCCCTCCACCAGGTAGTGGTCAGACATACCTCCACCCTCCCCTCTCAGAAATCTCACATCCAACAATCTTCCTATTACATTCCTAGACACAACCACATAGTCCATCAAGGCTCTATCAACAACCCTTCCACCCTCCTGTCTCACCCATGTATACTTATAAATATCTTTCTTCTCAAACAGCGTATTTCCAATCACCATCTCTCGCTCAACACACATCGCTATCATTCGTTCCCCATTTTCATTTCTTCCAGGCACACCATGCATACCAACTACGCCTTCAACTG
The DNA here is from genome assembly GCF_032717465.1 of Coenobita brevimanus. Classification (NCBI taxonomy): domain Eukaryota; kingdom Metazoa; phylum Arthropoda; class Malacostraca; order Decapoda; family Coenobitidae; genus Coenobita; species Coenobita brevimanus. The sequence continues at coordinate 6,801,788 of NC_137066.1, forward strand.
CTACATTTCCCACTCTAGCATTCAGATCTCCCATCATTACCACATTCACATTCGCTCCAAAACTCTGCAGACACTCATCAACATCATTCCAGAAAGACTCCCTCTCTTGTTCATCCCTTTCACTACCAGGCCCATATGCACTCACAAACACCCACAAAGATACAGATAAAAATAGTGAAACACAGCGTTTGTCTGTCTCCCTGATTGCCCAGATGATGTCTCCAAAATTTCTCAGTGAATTTCAATGAGGTGTGGTGGAAGGGGGGGTCATGGGCCGAGAAAGAACTGATTACATTTTGGGTCGGATCCGGATCCAAATCCGGCGTTGGGGTAGGTATGCGCTCTCTGATTGCTTTTTAGTTTTATATATATTTATGCATTCCTATACAGAAATATATACCGGATATATATATATATATATATATATATATATATATATATATATATATATATATATATATATATATATATATATATATATACCCGGTATCTATCTATTTATCTATCTGTCTCTGTTTGTCTTTCTATCTATCTACCTATCTATCTATCTATCTATAGATAGATAGATAGATATATGTATAGATAGATAGATACACTATATATATATATATATATATATATATATATATATATATATATATATGTGTGTGTGTGTGTGTGTGTGTGTGTGTGTGTGTGTGTGTGTGTGTGTGTATTGTATGTATTTTAGTGGTAGGTGGGGGCGCCCGTCATCCACCCACTTAATGTAGCGGTACTCTGTTTTTAGGGTAGCTCTACACTGAGTGGCAAGCCAAACGATTTCCTGTAAGCCGGGAAGTCATTGACAACGCTCGGTGGTAACCTTATAACTAACCAAAACGTGTTCCCTACGTGACAAGAAGTGGATTGACGGAGGGTTAGTGCCCCTTCTCGGAGAAAAGCTAACTAAACATTCGAACAAGAAGCCTCAGACCAGGACTGACCAACAGAAGACGACTAAGGACCGATCAAAGGACATGGCAATCCTTCTTCCCGCAATGAATTTATCATTGCTATTTGCTCTACTAAGTCGAAAGCCTTTTCATAATCAACAAAACCCAAGATCAGTGGTTTATTATACTCTGTAGTTTTTTCAGTTAGCTGGTTCATTGTGTGTAGGTATCAGTAGTTGAATATCCGCTTCGGAATCCTGCCTGCTCACGGAGTTGGTTTTCTTCCAATTTTGTTGTTATTCTGATCCTAAGGATTTTAGTGATGTTTTTCTAAATAACTGGTAATGAACTAATAGGTCAATAGTTATTAAGATCTTTTGGGCCGCCCTTCATGTAAAGTAAAATAACTACTGTATTGAATTACACCATCTTGTAGGAATATTCTTTTTTATACATTGCGAAATAAGTGGGCGAGCCTGTTTTGTTGTTCTACGCCTGCATCCAACAGCAAATCTGTTACTGTTCCATCTTCTACTGGGGCTTTCCTTCTTTTAATACTTTTAAGAGAAATTATTACTTTGTTGCTGTGGATGAAAGAATAAATGTATAAGTGAAGCTGGATGGAAGGAAAAAAGTGTTTAGATGCCGTTCAATTAGAATGGACGTAAAGAGAAAGCTTTATGAGGGTGTAGTGGTACCGACTGCGTTATATGGGGCTGAAACATGGAGTATGGGTGTAGCAGAGAGGAAGAGTTTGAATATAATGGAGATGAGGTGTGTGAAGAGTTTGTGTGGATGTCTGAAGCGTTTGTGTGGACTGACACGTATGGATCGAGTGAGAAATGATGAAGTACGAATGAGAACTGGAGTTATGGAGAGATAGCTACTCGAACTGCACAGAGAGTGCTGTGATGGTTTAGACTTTTGGAGAAAATGGATGAAGAGCGATTGGTGAAAAAGATAATCGGATCTCATGCGAGAGGTGCAAGGCTGAGAGGAAGACAATTAATAGGATGGATGGACAGTGTGAAAAGAGCGTTAGATGCGAGAGGGATGTCTGTAGAGCAATGGTGATGCGGCCCCGAGGGGATATTCTCCCGCATTTGGTCTGATCAGCTGACCAGGTCAGGTGTGGGTATGGAGATGGGTTCATTATGATGTGGCAGGGGTAAACCAGCATTGCTGCGGTCCCTGTTGAGGATGTCGCTGATTACACTGCACAATTGACCCTTGTATGGTGTGATGCAGTGAGGATCTGTCCCTTCTCCCTTTCGGGCCAAGATACGAGTAAATATGTATATGTGGATGAGTAAATTGGGAGTGTGTCGTCCTGTCTCGGCAACCCCCTAGGTATATAGAAAGATAGATAGTTTACCTCGTTTGGTATTATCTCTGGTATTTCACTTGTGTCAACTGAAAAGTTAGCTATTGGCGTCTTCTTAAGCTGCCTTCACCATCCTGTCTCTGCATCTAATGACTTCACTGTTTTTTCTATCAGTGATAAATCTTGTTGCTTTCCTAATGCCATTTTACTTCGAACCTGTTTCAGACTTTTTAATTTTTTGATGGCTTTCTTTGACCTAATCCATGTTTCTCTTTCCTTTTTCTTCTCTTTTCTGTCTCTTGCTGATAAACTTTCTATTTCATCTTTGTTTTTACTTTAATCTTCTTTCTTCTTTTCAAGAGCTCGAGGGTCATTTTTTTTAATACTTGTTGGCACTGGTTGTATTAGTTTTCTCTACTATTTCCTCTTATTCTTTTAGCACTTTTGTTAGTCAGTCATTGAACTTAGCAGTGTTACACTCAGCATGACTTAGCCCTAGACAGGTAATGTCAGTTTCTGACTTAACACAGTTAGGTAATGTGGGGTCTGACAGATCCCAACATTAAAAAAAAAAAAAAAAAAAAAAAATCTTACACTGCATTTATTTGGAAATCCTTATTTCTAAATGAAACTAGATAATATTTCTTTAGTTTAATAAAAAAAAAAAAAAAATTTTTCACTGTTTTTTACTTAATTTTAAATCAAAACTTCCACTTTTTTTACTTTTTTTTTTTTTTTGTATTACCCTATGAAAATTGAAAGGTTTCTTCTTCCAATGGTGGGTGGTCCACACATCACCGATGGTGGGAACTCCTTTTGAGAAATGGAGAAACAAAGCAATTGAATAATTCACTGGAAACTGAGAAAGTACAAAATTACGTAAAAATTTTTAAGTATTTAGTATTTTTGGTTACCTTCTATTACCACTTCCTCATATGCATATTCTTTTTTTTTACGTGCAGGGCTCCATTTCTAGTCTGTATATACTGCAAACATCTGTTAACATGACAATCCATGGAAAAAAAAAAACTTTTCCTGCACTAGTATATAATTGCACTCACCGGGCGCTGACAGTGGAGGCAGCAGGAGCACTCCATTCCCATCTGCAGGGACTGCAGTTAGATACTAGTGCAGGTAAAACTTTTTTTCATGGATTGTCATGTTAACAGATGTTTGCAGTATATACAGACTAAAAATGGAGCCCTGGATGTAAAAAATATGCATATGAGGAAGAGGTAACAATATTACATGAATGGTAATCTGGGGTCTCTCAGACCCGAACAAGTTGCGTGTTAGGTAATCTGGGGTCTGAAAAACCCCAATGGCCCTATAGGGCCAAATTAGAGCCAGATACAGAAATGACCCTGCAATTCCCATGAAGGTCATCAAGAGTCAGGAGGGTACTGGGAACGACAAGTTTTTTGGATTAAAAAAAATAAACCACATCCAAAAAAAAAAAAAAAAAAAACTCTGGGGTCTGTCAGACCCCACATTGCTTCTCTAGGGTTAGGGCAATAAATCTCTTCGTTATTTCTAACTGAAAGGCTGCTTTGTTTTCGTATGCTTCTATTGGGCATATCTTTTTATTTTCAATCAGCATTTTTCTTTTACTTCTGAAACTGAATCTGGTTATGCAACCCACCATTGTATGATCACTTCTTATAATTACTTTGTTGACTTCTAACAATTATCTTGTTGTTAATCGTGGCATTTATAATCGTGGTGTTCTTATCTGCTATAATAAAGTCGATTTTATTCTTTGTTTAACCATTTGGACTTCTCCAGGTCCATTTTCCCCCTGCCCTTGTGTGGTTGTTCATTATTCTCATGTTATACATTTCAGCAAAGTTGCCCACCATTTCACGTCTGTCATTCCTTTCTCCTACCTGAGTTTTCCCATACATGATTCTCCAATTTTCGGTTTGCCAACTTCTCCATATATATATATATATATATATATATATATATATATATATATATATATATATATATATATGTGTGTGTGTGTGTGTGTGTGTGTGTGTGTGTGTGTGTGTGTGTGTGTGTAAATCTTAAGATATTTGTACAAGATATATCGCTCACAAAGAAATGCTCCGAAGTTTTGCAAAACAAATAGAATACAGTTCAGTGTGGTGAAAGACTAAGTCCAGTACTCAAAGTGCCAATGGAGAATGCACAGAACAGTGACTCTTTCCCAGTAACTGGTTTTAAATATTACATCTTAAGATTTGCCTGCATGCTGTATACAATGAGTTAAGACCTTCAGTCAGATGACGGAACTTTCACTTTAAATTTCCCAGCCTCAGACGATTTTATTGAACTAAGGAGAAATGTATTTCAGCGACGGGGTTAGTGAAACGATGCCCATGTCCTTCGGTTCGAAAACAATGAAGTCTAATAAACTCGTCTGATTGAAACAAGAATATCATTTGCAATACGCCATCTGATGGGCGGGGTTGCTACTGATCGAGTTTACAATAGTAACTTGTAAATGGAAGGCTTGGTGATATTTGCAGAAGAAAATCGACAGGAAATAAGTGTTACAAAGTCTTTAAAACCACTAGAACACAATCCTAAAAATAAACTCATTAACCCGAAACACACACTACAGCCTCCTGCACTAACTCTGTTACGGGTCCCTTGGCCTTGACCTGATTCTACCGAGTGCTTGGCTGTACTTGAGAACCTCATTTAAAGCAGATCAATGGAGAGCACTGATTTCTCTTGCAAAAATAAAAACGAACACACATAGTTATACAATGAAACACACACACACACACACACACACACACACACACACACACACACACACACACACAAACACACACACACACACACACACACACACACACACACACACACACACACACACACACACACACACACACACACACACACACACACACACACACACTTATAGTTGCACAAGCATGATTGTACACTCACATCTACACTCACTCAATCTACGCAAATGGGTGACCAACAGCTGAATCACAAGACAACTGGACGACAGTCAACTGGGTGAAGGGCATCTCGGCGACCACCAAAGCGTCGACACCCAAATGGTCGACAGTATCACCTGTAGCCAACTCAGTGTCACCTGCTTCATTTCAGACAGTCACTGTATCAGAGCACTGAAGAGGTTGGGCTTCATATCTAATACTCGTACAGTCATCAGGAATGTGCAAGTGAACTAACAGGTGCTGAGTGTCATCGGGCTGGCTTATATCCTTTCCAGTGTTGTTGTGGAAGTCTTCAAACAATTTCTGGATCACCTGAAGGTACTAGACTGCACTCAAAGAGCGCATACCTCCGCCACTGCCTATGTCAAACAACCCAGATTAGCACCAAAATTTAAGCAACTCTGCCTTGGCCCATAACCCCAATATCAGCAAAATTTCATTGAAATCCGTTAATAACTTTTTGAAACATCTTGTGACAAACAAAAAGACAAAATTGGGTAGCTACATTGCCTCCTCCAACTTTCGTTGGCGGAGGTAATAACGATTTTATTTAATTTGAGGACCGTGCAGAATATCTAGACAAAACATTCAAACGTAGACGCCCTGTATGAGGCAGTAGGTGAGCCCATCAACTGCGATGCCTTCTTGATATGTTGAATGCTAATGATAGAGTAACGGCAGATGAAGCCAGGACTAACGACGCAGTACAAAGGCTGGAACAACAAATTTAAGAAACTGGTAAATGAGAGGAGAGTGTCAGTGTTATAAATGCAGCACGAAATACAGAACGAGCAGCACGACAATGAAGCTTCTGTATTTTAGGTTAATGTTGTCCAGTGAACCGTCCGGCAGATCATATGGATGAAAACTATAGCACTAAAAGAACAAGTAAGGAATATGGATGCGCAATGTCAAAAATACAAAGATAACAGTTAAATGTTGCTCCATTTGGAGAGAGTGGTGCAAAATATCATTCCATCTAAATGATAAAGTTTGTGCCTCAATTATATAAACATTTTTTACACTCTTAGATCACAGTGTCCTTTATATTATAGGCCATAGCTGTCCTTAGTTGAAATTAAACTTGAACCTAACCATTTTAGAATAAAATCTGATCTATATTCATTAATAAATATAAATTTACTGATTTTTTCATTATATTAATCCTCTTACCAAATTTCTCGCATGATGTCATTTATATTTTGCCAAATACAGTCTTTTCACATTTTAAGCATATAATATAATGAGTACTCGTATATGCCAGTTTATTGATTTTTATTTTTCTGTATAAACCGTCCATTTCTCCTGTCGCCTAGGTTGCTGTGAGCCAACTGATCTTGAACAACTCCTACACACACACACACACACACACACACACACACACACACACACACATAATTATCTTGAAAGTAACCACATTCAAATGAGGCTTATATCGACTTCCAACCCAAGTGTCAGTGGTAAATATTGACTTACGAAGCTAATCTGCGTCGCTCCATCTTCAGCCAAAGGAAAAGTAAAGACTTATGTTTCTTTTCAGTAGAGGGTTGAAGACTATGTACTATCAAAGGGAGTGTGTCTCTTCGCTCTGACGACATATATCGATAATTCTACTCACATCATCATCACACCAGAATTTTGTGAGAGTGGATAAAGGCTGTGTTTAATCCCTGTGTTACTATTTCATTTAAATTTGGTAGAACCTCTGTATGGGAAAAAATGATACTTAGATCATTATCTAATTCCTGTAATTAAAAAAAATCTTTAATTGAATGAGGATACATCGCTATTGTGAAAAGGTAAGAATTTCTGAGTATACTAAACACGGAGGAAATAAAACACTGGCAAGCATACACACACACACACACACACACACACACACACACACACACACACACACACACACACACACACACACACACACACACACACATGGGAAACGTAAGTGAATAAAAAACGAGAGAAAACATGCAATAATAAAGGAGTGAGTCACAAAGACCGAGGTCAAAGCGGATGGTAATCAGGAGAAGGAAAGGAGGAAATATATAGGACAAGAAACAAAGTGACGATTACTATTTTTGTTGCTTCTTTTATAAATATCAATGAACAACAGTCCCCTGTAGGCATATACAGTAATTATAGCTCTGCACGCACAAGAAGAGAAAGAGAGAGAGAAAGGGGGAGGGGAAGGGGAATGACGAATAAAGAAAAAAGAGGAGAAATAGAGAAGCTCGCTGCTCAGGGATGAGAAAATTTTGCTTCTCAACGTTGTTTTGGAAAGTTAATAAGAGGCTGGGGTTGAAGGACTGGCTACAGTGTGAAGATGAGGTGCTCTTTACAGTGTGCTTGTGTCCTGGTGTTTATTATGTGGGACTGTAATGATCTAAAAACTATATAAGTATTGTTCGTTCAGCCATTCAGTACCATAATGCCTTTCATTATTACAGATCTTTCCCACGTGACGTCACGAGTCATGTGACTTTTGTTTACCACGCCATACTGGACGGCAAATTGTCGGAAGTCTGGAGAGAGAACTGCAGATTCCACACCGGTATTCCACTGTTGTAACTTCGGCTGTAAGACAGGGCAGAAACTGGAAGTGGGGTACACTTCTACCTTTTTCCAGCCAATGAGGAGAGGCGACATCAAGTGGATGGCTGCTGCGGAGAGGGAAAATTGGCAGCTTACGGCCTACATCCGGCTCTGTGGCATGCATTTTCTATCAAGTAAGCCAATGAGTTGATACGGGCATATTTATAATTCGTAGCAGTTGCAGATGTATTGGGATATCTTAATTATGTTAACGTCACTGAGTACAAGACCCACATGGCCATGAGTGTGCGTAGGGAAAGGGGGAGGGTCCATGTCACAGGACTTGTTTTGGTATTATTCCAGTTTCACCCAAACGAAATCGGACATAAACTACGGTATATTCTCCAAAGCAGTGATGATCAAGAATGTTAGATAAGTAAAACTGATTAAATTACAGGTTAGGTCATACTTATGGTTAGTTTAGGTTAGGTAGGGTTAGACTGGGTTAGGTTAGGTTAAATCTAAAATTTTATTTTTTCAATGTTTTTCAGTGTGTTTCATATGAAGCTGATATTTGTGTCATGGTGGATCATTTTGATAGTAGTGCAGTACCGAATACTATTCAACACTTCAGTATAAAACTGTTATATACCACTGTGAAACTGTATGCCAAACTATGTTTCAAGTAACTACAACTGAAGCATAATTACTAGTGCTGCTATGTATAACTTTGTGTTTTTTTTAGAAACGAATGTTACTCCACTGAAAGCCAAACTGCCAATACATGGTCCAGTTAAATATATATTTTTCACTGAGTACAAAAATACTTTAATTACAAATGATAGGATAAATACTGTACTTAGCCTATATCAAGTGCCCTTTATATTTATCTTTTACCACGTATGTACTAAAACATGTTTTTTTTTTAATTTAAAATCATTATATGGTTTAAGTCTATATATTATGATGTGGTATTCATCAGCATGAAGTAAATGACCTTGATATAAATTTGTGCCAATGTTATGTTTCAGTTGAAATGTAAAAGTTTACTTCAACAATAATACTGTCAGTTATACATTTTATTTAAAACTTTTTTTGTATATAGGCTGTGTGTACAAGTATGTATCTAGGCCTATAATTACTGAAATATCCAAAATAAGTAAATTTTATGGCAAATTTCCAGAATTCCACCCAACTGACAATGAGGCTTAGAATTTTCATTTTTCAATGTTTCATACTGTGATTAGTATGAATCTGATATTCATTTCTGTCGGAAATAACTTTTTTAATCTAAACCAAGCCAACCCAACCAACCTAACCTAACCTAACCTAACCTAGGACCTAACTTGAAGATTAAGAATACAGGATAACTGCAGCAGGCCAATAGGCCCATGCAAGGCAGCTCCCACAAGAATGTGACTATTCTACCATGCCGACAATAGCCCATGCAGGCCCATGTTAGGCAGCTCCCACAAGAGTGTGACTACAAGAAAGACAAATATTATATGTAACCTATACCTGTTATATGCTTACCTAGCTTGTACTTGAAACTTTCTAAAGAGGGGACAGTAACTACATCACTGAGTAACCCATTCCTTTCATCAGCTGCTCGAGTCCCAGTCAGTATATACAATCCTTCCCTCCTTGACCCCACGTCAATAATTTACTGATTAGTAAGACAATTTACATGTAAAGTATGTCAGTTCCAGCTAGCTACATTACACTTATACAATATGTCTATTTACATGGAAGGATGTCCCGGTGAGCTTTGACGGGATGTTCACCAAATAGTGATAGAGATCGCCATATATGAGATAAGGTTTCAGTCCCCAATCATTGAATCTGGTGAATTTCTTCTTAGATATGGTGTAAAGATCTAGCCCCAAACACTTAATCTTGTTCCTGTACAGATATTAGTAGCGTTGATCCAGATTTCTGCATATATCTGACAGATTAATCTCTGACAGCCTGCCTGGACAGCCATTACTGTGAAGAGTTTGCCGTCCAATATGGAGTCGTAAACAAAACCACGTGATTTCTGTGACGTCACTGGAAAAGGTCTAAATAGATCTTTTCCATGTGACGTCACGGGTCATGTGACGTTTGTTTACGACGCCATACCCCCCACGCCCCCCACCCCCCACCCCCCAAACCAACCCTAATTCCACTCCCCCACCCCCCACTGCCATTCAAACCCCCCACCCTCCCTCCACCTCCTTCCCCCACTCCCACGCCCCCACCCGCCACTCATTCATCAACTACTCGATTCTCAGTGTATACAATCCCTCCCCCCTTGGCCCCACGTCAGTTATTTACTGATTACCAAGACGATTTACATGTACTGTATGTCAATTCCAGCTGGATATATTACACATATTTACCCTGAGGGATGCCCTGGTGAACTTTCACGGGGTTTCACCAAATAGTGATAGGTAGATCGCCATATCTGAGATCTGGTTTCGGTCTCCCGTACTTGAAACGGGTGAATTTCTCGCTAGATATGGTGTAAGCGACCAGCCCCAAACACTTTATCTTATTCCTGTACAGATCTTGGTGGCGTTGATCTAGATTTCTGCTTATATCAGACAGTTCAAACTCTGACAGCCTGCCTGGACAGCCATTACTGCAAGGAGTTTGCCGTCCAATATGGAGCCGTAAACAAAACCACGTGATTTCTGTGACGTCACTGGCAAAGGTCTATACACTGCGTAAAAACAGTACAACATAAACACGCAGTCAATACAGTAGATATACGCAGAACTTTTTAACTTTACTCACAGTCATTCAAAGCTGTATCTGACAGGGTCAGATACAGTCTTCCTAAGTCCATTTTATTATCTCAAGTCCTGACGAAGTATAACATAATCGCCCGGTAACAGCACTAAAAATACAATTTAATCAACGATGAGAGAGAGAGAGAGAGAGAGACCATCAATATTTTCGTCCTCATAAACGGGTTTTACTACTTCCACACCTTTATTAGCTCAAAACTCACATACACACGATCCACAGCACACAACCAACACCACCATCCACACCAGCCCACTGCACCAGTCATACCCACACCTCTCGCAGCTATACTCACACCGTCACACTACTACACAAAACCACCCACACCGTTTCACTATACACAGTGTCGCCACTGTCACAGTCACAATACTACGCCATCCACACTTCGACAGCAACTCAGCGAGGCTTTGTTACCGAGACACTTTTTAAAGACAACCCTGCTTTTACTTGCTCTACAGCAGTGTGTCTCAACCTGGGGAGTGAGCCCACATAGGGCTGGGTGAGCAGTTTCCAGAGGAGGCGTGAGGGCCCAGCGGTAGGATAGTGATTGGCTTGAGAAAGTGTGTCTCTCATGAAGAACCATTGATTTATTTCCATTCATTATTTTATCTCTGCTTCAGTCTCTGAAGACGATTATTTTGTACTATTATTAAACATAATTTCAGTTCTGCTTCTCTTGTCCCCTGGCCGCCTCTCTGCTCCCTCTCTTCTTTATTCTAGCCATCTCAGGAGTAAGATAACGATCACAAGAGGTCGAGGTCCAAATGTTAGACCAGACACAAGTTTTTCATTATCTAAACGTAAAGTTTTGTTGTGAGAATTGGTTTCTTTTCCTGGTCATTGCACAAGTCCAACCTTCCTTCATTAATTTAACAATTTTCAGTCTGCTACAACTTGTGCGTTCATTTATAAACAAGTTTTCCAAATGTAACGGGATTATGGACAAGCTTGTTCTGATTATGACTGATATTGATGCTTGTGGCATAAAATTAATGAACATGTGTTTGTAATTAACACAGATTGGTATTGGTGGTGTTTATGAACATGCAATGTGGTGGTCCTTATGACCATGTGGTACGGTGGTATTTATAACCATGTGGTACGGTGGTATTTATGACCATGTGGTACGGTGGTATTTATGGTCATGTGGTACGGTGGTATATATGGTCATGTGGTACGGTGGTATTTATGACCATGTGGTACGGTGGTATTCATGACCATGTGGTACGGTGGTATTTATGACCATGTGGTACGGTGGTATTTATGACCATGTGGTACGGTGGTATTTATAACCATGTGGAGTGATAGTGTTTTTTACCATGTGATGTGGTGTTTTTTGTGTATATGGTTCGGTGGTATATCCGACCATTTGGTGTGGTGATGTTTATGACCATGAGTTGTGGTGGTGTTTATGACGTTGTGGTGTGGTGGGGGTTATGACCATACGATACATTGGTATACAGTATATGACCATGTGTTATTGCAGTGTTCTTATGACAATGTGGTGTGGTGGTGTTTACTACAGTGCTGGTACTTGAAGATATGCTGTGGTGGTGCTGATGGCGGTGTGGTGTCATGGTACGTATGGTGCTGATTACACAACACACACACATATATATATATATATATATATATATATATATATATATATATATATATATATGTGTGTGTGTGTGTGTGTGTGTGTGTGTGTGTGTGTGTGCATAGGTATATAAGAACTTTAAATGAGGTCATGTTAATTCAGCCGAATCCCGCCTTAATCTGGTCAAAGTCTCAATATTTAACGTATGGCCTGAAGATTAAAACTTTATGAACAGTTGTATTTAAAACGATACTTGTAGTTGAAGTAGTAGGCAACAGAAACCAAAACAACTCAGTACAAGTTGAATCGAGCCATGTCATGAAAACAGGAGTGGGACGAACCATATCAAACACTTGCTCTACATAAATATGATGAGTGAAATATAACATGCATTTACCCAAGAGTTTTATAAAAGGTGGGAGCGATGAAACTAAGACGTTGATTTTTGACTCTTGAGTGATAGACTAACTAACTTTCTAACTCTCAAAAGTAGTAAACCAGCGCCATGTAGGATCACATCATTCTCCGTCAGGACATTTACGTCCTTCAGGGCGAACGACTTTACTTCTTGCTACATCATGCCAATGTAGTGATGGAAGTGTTGGTATACTGACAGACCAGCAGTATGAATGTATAATACTAATACACAATTGCTCGGTATTGGAACTCAAGTGTGTATTGGGAAGAGGGAATCGTATTCCCACTGACAAACTGCATTTCCTCAGCGATTTATTATGCATGTTATAGCCCAAACCCTACAGTCCGGTGATGCATTTTTATGTATCTCTATCCAGATATTTCGCTTAGCCTTAGGGAAATCTCATATAAAGAAAGAGTTAGTGAAGGCTATATGGAACTCCTGCTGTTTGGAAACTTTTTCCTAGGCAGCATAGCATCACCAGGTGGTATGAACTGAAAAATAAGTCCTTTTATCTGACACGAAGGACTGCTGGGCCCCAGGGATCGGGATATCAAGTCCAGCTCCGGAGTCTGTCTGTCGGTGCATCTACGAGTCTATACCCAGACGCTTCAATCCTGAAGGGTGCCCTCCCTTCACCTTACATCACCCTCAATCATATTCCTCTTCATCCCATCTTTCCATCTGATGGTTAGTCTCCCTCTCCCTCTCGTCTTCACTTAACTCACATACAGTCTTTTTACTTTCCATTCTTTTCACATGAACTATCTCAGGGTACTTCTAGCACTTAGAAATTTAAAATGCATAACTACCGCAAAGGGTTAATACAATAACACTCACCACATCCCGCCTCATCCTCGCCATTGGGACATTCTATCATTTGGTTGCAGATGAACCGCTGCTCGATGCACCACGTAGCGTTGTCACCACACGCCAACCACCCCAGCTCACACCTCCCTGCAAACACACATACAGTGATTGAGCTGGTGATAATGGATGAAGAAGAATGAGGGTGCGCGGGTGTCAGTGTGACACGGGTGGGAGGGGACGAAGAGGGAGTGTGAGGGAAAGGTATAATGAAGAAATGAAAATCAATGGGTAAGAGAGAGAGAGAGAGAGAGAGAGAGAGAGAGAGAGAGAGAGAGAGAGAGAGAGAGAGAGAGAGAGAGAGAGAGAGGTGAAGAACATGGAAAAATTGAGAAAACTGGGAAACTGACTGAGGTATTAAATTTATACATATGCTGTATAACTGTGCATATATATATATATATATATATATATATATATATATATATATATATATATATATATATATATATATATATATATATATATATATATATATATATGAACTGTGCATCAGTATCTGGCAAGTGCCATGGCACACTTCTTTCTGCCAGAATAACATTAACAAACTTACCCCCCAGAACACTTTTCAAACTCTAAGTGCGGACGACTGTAACGTCCTGTAATTGGTGATAAAGAACAAGTTTGCAAGGAAATTTCGGTTAACCCTAGATTCAGGTAGTTGCTATTTGCTTTCCTGACACACACACACACACACACACACACACACACACACACACACACACACACACACACACACACACACACACACACACACACGTATGCACTTCACAAAATACTCTAATCTTAACCACTCATATAACGTACTCGTCAGTTTAACTGAATAGCCTCATAGTTATGGACTAAAATATTTTTTTCAGCTACATACATTTTTATATACTCTGATGAATCATTTGCATGCACTGTGAAAGCTTCGAATTTTCCGAATTATGTACTTTATATACTGAAAGTTCATTCCCACAAACAACCTCCAGGTATTCTGAATATCTCCAAACACTAATATGGAATATATCAAAAGGAGTAGACTATCGCACCAGTCGAGCAGGGCAGTACTCCCAAGGTGGATGGAAAGCTGATGACAGGGCGAGCTGGAGCTCCCTTTTCATCAGCCCTCGGGACTAGTTCCTGACCATCCCCCTTTGCTGAACTTTTTCAGTGTTTCAGTAACACAGAGAGTAGGCCAGCATGCTCTCCAATACATGTTTCTCTAACTGTCAACACCAAACTACATGCACAGTACACACTACACTTCCTTTTCCAAAATTAAAAAAGAAACATGGCTGTAATAAATCAGGCCTCGGAGTCCCCAGGGGGGGAAGAGGGACCATAAATTCCTCCACCATCTGCCGCTCTCCCGGTGACGACTCAGAGAGATGCCTGGAACCACTGTCTGACTCACTTCTTCATTTCTGCGACATTCGCGGCCTTTCCTCTAACTTTCTCTCTGTCGAACACCACCTCTCCTCCTCTAAACCTCACCTTCTCTTCTTGACAGAGACTCATCTTTCTGAGGCAACTGACAGCAAGCCATTTTATGTTTCCTCCCACTTTCTCTATACTCATTTCAAAGCCAAAGGTGGCTGTTGTGTATATGTACGCAACGATTTATCTTGCTCTCGTGTTCCTGAACTTGATTCTTCTGAATTCTCTACTCTATGGCTTCGACTTTCTTGTCACTCTCTGATTAAATATATCTGCGCTGTTTACTTATCTCTTAATTCTACTGACCATGAAAAATTCTTCAACCAGCTTACTTCTACGATGGAACACATTCTATCCATTTCTCTTTTCTCTGAAATCTCTATTCGGAGATTTCAATGTTCACCACCACCTTTGGCTCTCCTCTCCTTTCGCTAATCCACCTAGTGAACAAGCCTACATCTTTTCTACCCTTAATGATCTAGAGCAGCTTGTACAGTACCCTACCCATATCCCTGACTGCCTTGGAGAAATTTCCAATATACTTGACCTGTTCCTTACAACTAATCCTTCTGCTTACACTGTTAATCTTTCTTCTCCGTTGGGCTCCTCCGATCACAATCTTATTACCTTAACCAGTCCTATTGCTCCGGTACAGCCTGTGAACCCTCCAAAGAAACGTCGTCTATGGCACTTTGGAGCTGTGGATTGGGAGGCCCTCACGCAATACTTTTTTAATTTTCCATGGAATGATTATTGCTTCCATGGCCAGAAGCCATCTGAGTGTCCCTTGCGCATTACGGAGGCTATTTTCTCGGACATGGAAGCATACATTCCCTTCTCATATCCTTTGACTAATGCAAGAAAGCCTTGGTTTAATCACTCTTGTTCTAATGCTGTCCACAACAAGGAGAAGGCCTATAAAAGGTACCAGAGCCAACCCACCCCTGAATCACATCTTTTTTTATGTTTCTGCCCAGAATCGTGCTAAGTCTGTTCTTCGCTCTGCTAAAAACAATTTCATCCCTACTAAATGCTCTCAACTCTCCAACTCGAATTCTTCCCTCTCCTTGTGGCACCTTGCCAAAAACCTTTCTAACAACTTTACCTCATCAACATTCCCTCCTCTTTTCTGTTCTGATGGCTCTGTAGCTATTTCTTCTGCTGATAAAGCAGATCTCTTTGCTCAGACTTTCTCCTCAAATTCCACCTTAGACGATTCCGGTGCTGTTCCTCCATCACTTCCCCCCCTGAGACATCCTCATGGCTGACATTAAAATTTCTTAAACTGATGTATTTTCTGCCATCACTGGCCTCAGTACTAACATGGCATGATGGGCCTGATAGAGTCCCTCCTTTTGTCCTCAAGAACTGTGCTTCAGTGCTTACACCCTGCCTAGGTAAACTCTTTTGCATTTGTCTGTCAACTTGTACCTTTCCTTCTTGCTGGAAGTTTGCTCTCATTCAGCCAGTCCCAAAGAAGGGTGACCGTTTCCAACCTTCTAACTATCGTCCAATTGCTTTAACGTCCTGTGTCTCAAAAGTTTTTGAGTCAATTCTTAACAGAAAAATTTTAAAGCATCTTTCCTATCACAACCTTCTTTCTGATTGTCAGTATAGGTTCCATCAGGGACGCTCCACTGGCGATCTTCTCACCTACCTTTCAGATTCCTGGGCATTCTCCTTTCAGGACTTTGGCGAAAGCTTTGCCATTGCACTTGACATCTCAAAGGCTTTCGATCGAGTCTGGCATAAATCTTTAATTTCCAAACTGCCCTCTTACTGTTTCTAGCCTTCTATCTGTGACTTCATCTCTAGCTTCCTTTCTGGTCGTTCTATAGCCGCTGTTGTAGACAGCCATGGTTCTTCTCCTAGACCTATCAACAGTGGTGTTCTTCAGGCTCTGTCCTATCATCAGCTCTCTTCCTTTTATTCATCAATGACTTTCTAAGCTGTACATCTAACCCTATCCACTCGCACACTGATGATTCCACCCTTTGCCTTTCCATTCGGTTCCCACAACGTCCATCTCAGCAGTTACCTCAACAAACAAGGGATGAGGCTATGGCACACCTAATATCTGACTTGGCGCGTATCGCTGACTGGGGTAAAAATAATCTTGTAGTTTTTAATGCATCAAAAACTCAGTTTTTACACCTATCAACCCGACACAATCTTCCACAGGAGTACCCACTAATGTTTAATAATATCCAGCTCAATCCTGCTTCATTCTTGAACTTGCGTGGGGTTTCATTCACTCGGGACTTATCTTGGATAGATCATGTTGCATCTCTTGTAAAATCTGCTTCCAAGAGACTAGATGTGCTAAGCCGACTCCGTGCCTTCTTTACCCCTGCACAGTTATTGGCTTTATACACGGGTTTTATTCGCCCCTGTTTAGAGTACAATTCTTATGAGTGGGGAGGCTCCCCACATACAGCTCTTTTCAATAGAGTGGAGTCAAAGGCTTTTCGTCCCATTAACTCTCCTCCTCTTACTGGCTCCCTTCAACCTCTGTCTCCTCGCCGCACTGTTTTACCTTTATCTCTTTTCTATCGCTACTTCAATGGTCGCTGCTCCTCTGAACTGTCAGCTTGCATCCCTCCACCTCTTCGACTGGTGCGTAGCACCCGTCTAGCAACAAACTCTCATAATTTTCTGTCCAACTATCTAATGCAAGAGTTAACCGATACTCCCATTCCTTCATTTAGGCAACAGGTCAACTCTGGAACTGTCTCCCTTTGTCTGTATTTCCTGCTTCCTATGATCTCCAGTCTTTCAAACGCAGTGTGTCCAAGCATCTCGAAATGAACGGATCTTGAATATTGCTCTATTTTGTGTTGTTTTTGTTTTTTCTTGGAGGGCATGGTTTGCAGGCTCCTGGCCTTTGGTTCCTTCTTTCTTGCATAAAAAAAAGTGGATTACACGTGGGTCATTATGGCAAAACCTCAGATTATATTGTCACCAAGAACATGAGACGCAGGCGATGTTATCCCTTTGTCCCCATATATATATATATATATATATATATATATATATATATATATATATATATATATATATATATATATATATATATATATATATATATGGAGGTCCGTATATAATGATCTTCTTTGTGCCCAGATATACATGGTGGTCCACATATAATGCTCTTATTTCTCTGTGCCCAGATATACATGGTGGTCCACATATAATGCTCTTATTTCTCTGTGCCCAGATATACATGGTGGTCCACATATAATGCTCTTATTTCTCTGTGCCCAGATATACATGGTGGTCCATATATAATGCTCTTATTTCTCTGTGCCCAGATATACATGGTGGTCCATATATAATGCTCTTATTTCTCTGTGCCCAGATATACATGGTGGTCCATATATAATACTCTTCTCTCCTTCGGCTGGGCCATTTCTCATGTGGTGCTGGGATGGCTCAGTCAGCATTATCAATGTCTACCCTACATTATTTATTCATTTCCAAGTCGCATCGCCACACCCATGCCCACACCAGCAGACTGAGCCGTCCCTGCAACACTAGAGATAACAGCAGACGAGTTTCCAGTGGAGGCTATTTACGGGCCAGCCTGTGTAACTGGATGAACAGAGATAAGGGGCAAACACGCATTGTCCACCAGTCTGACAGGCCTAAAATATTATGGAACTAATATTAGGGAACCAGAATAAACACCCTAATATAAGACATGGCAGTAATGAGTGAAAAGGGATAAATGAAAAACAACTTTGTTCACCAGTCTGGCCGGCTTGAAAGCTGAACCGAATCATGTAGAGGTAATAAGAATATACTACTGAATAATAATACCGTTAAGTAGAGTATGAGAAACACACACACACACACACACACACACACACACACACACACAGTCAGTCCAAACCCCGACCACTCAAACCATTGCCATCGTTCGCCATGGTGGAGCAGATCGTTCAGTGACTCCCTAATTACGCCTGAGCTTCAGTGTGGTTCGTAACAGAGTCTAATTACCGAGATTTATCAATTATTCGGAAAGAGTTTCAAGTTGTCAAGTTTTTTCCCTTATTTCCAATTCCTGTGCCCTCTCTGTTGTGGTGATCTCTCGGCAAGCTTTCAAAGGGCTGGTAACAAGAGAGAGAGAGAGAGAGAGAGAGAGAGAGAGATGTGTTGCGCCTTTGTTGACGGTAAAAGTGTGTGAAAGATAGCATTGCGTTACTATTTTGTTTGACTGCAAAACTGTGTGTGTGTGTGTGTGTGTGTGTGTGTGTGTGTGTTTACCAACTGTATCTTTACCCATCGGTATTTTTACAGAACTGAACTTAAATTCGTGGTCTCCTCTTTTCTGTGTGACATTTCGCCGTAAAACTGCGAATATTTCTGGCATGCACCACTTTTTCTGGTTTAGAGTTTTACTTTTCTATCTACCTTTTTTGCAAAAACGGAATTACCTCACATTTTCCTTGTTTATTTTCCAGGCAGTTTTTTATTTTTACTGTGTCCTCCTGTACTTCCCATGGCAGGCAGGATGGATCTTTCTCCATTTTTCCGTCCTTAATGATGGTCACACCAATATAACATAATCCTATCGTATCGTTCTCTTTCTGAGATGGTCATATTTAATCTCACTTCTCGTTCTGGGTAACTTAACTTTTTAAATCTCGGCAGTTACCTTGCGGGCTCTATCTTCTTTTTTTTAAATTATATATATATATATATATATATATATATATAGATATAGATAGATAGATAGATAGATAGATAGATAGGTAGATAGATATAGAAAGATAGATAGATAGACAGATATATATATATATATATATATATATATATATATATATATATAAAAATCATCAGCCATTATAAGGCCACTGCTGAACAAAGGCCTCCCCCAGCCTTCTCCACGAATTCCTTGACTGAGCCAATCTTTGCCATGCTTTCCCTGCAAATTTCTCTATCTCATCTCTCCACCTCCTGTCTGGCCTTTTTCTGCTACGCTTATCATCTCTTGGTGTCCAGTCAGTCAACTTCTTGCTCCATCGATTATCCCTTGTTCTTGCTACATGGCCTGCCCACCTCCATTTTTGTTCTTTTATAACATCTATAATATCTTTGACTTTAGTCTGCTCTCTCACCCAAGCTGATCTTTTCCTGTCTCTTAAAGATATTCCAAACATTGACCTTTCCATTGCTCTTTGAGAACGAATTAATTTATTTTCCATCGATTTTGTGTTTCCAAGTCTCACAGCCATACGTCATAGCTGGAATTATACATACGTTATATACTTTTCGTTTCATACAAACTGGCAAGCTATTTTTCATAATGTCTCTATGTTTACCGAAAGCTTTCCATCCAATTGTAATGCGGGTTTTTATTTCGCTATCATTATCTTGCGTTAATTTTAGTATTTTTCCCAAGTAGTTGTACTCCTCAACTTCTTCAAGAATATATATATATATATATATATATATATATATATATATATATATATATATATATATATATATATATATATATATATATATATACCGTAAAGTAGATGGTGGCGCCCATCATCCACTCACTCAATGTACAGTGATGCCATATGAGCTCTACACTGAGTGACAAGGCAAATAGTTTCCTGTACCCGGGAAACCATTTACGACGCTGGGTAGTAACCATATAACTGGAGTTTCTGGCAGGGTTAAGTGTCACCCAGATTCCCCTGTCCAAAATCACTTAATCATGGTAGTCGTTTCAGAAAGCCTCGGAGGGCCCAACACCTGCCCAGGGCCCCAACTCAAATGGGAGAATTCGCATGGCAATATGGAATGTGAGAGGTGTGAATGAGGACAGCAAGAGGGTGGAAGAGGTGAATATGTTCAAGAGTGCGAGATATGCCGTGATGGCAATGTGTGAAACGAAGATGAAAGGGTGCGAAGTGAAGGAGTGGGAGGGTGTGAAATGTGTAAGATTGGGAATGAATGGGCGAGGAAGATGCAAAGAAAGAGTTGTTTTGTTGATGAATGATGTGTGGCAGAGTGGAGTAAGAGACTACAAATGTGTCAGCTCGAGGTGTATGTATGTCAAGTTCAAGTTTGAGAAGATGAAAGTGGCAGTGGTTGTAGCACATGCACCGTGTGAGGACAGGAGTGAGAGAGAGAAAGACAGGTTTTGGGATGAGCTGGGTGAAGTAGTGGGAGAAATGCCCAGGAGCTAAAAGGTGTTCATAATGGGGGATATGAATGGAAAAATGGGCGCTGATCCTGAGGATGACATAATGGGTTGTTATGGTGTACCAGGAGAAAATGATAATGGGAAGCGACTAAATGATAAGTGTCAGGAGAGGAGGTTGTGCATTTGTAACTCGTATTTCAAACACAAAGATGCACATAAATATACGTGGTATAGAGGGAACGGGGACCGTGTTGAAAGAAGCCTTATTGATTACGTGCTCGTAGAGAGTCAATGATGGGAATAGTTGATGATACGAGGGCCGTGAGAGGACGATGTGGAGGTCTGTCAGATCATATGGTTGTGGTATGCAATATCCAGCTGAGAGGAGTGAGATGGATTAGGAGAGAGAGGAGCAGTCAGGGAGAAAGACTGAAAGTTGAGAAGTTGAGGATCAAAGAAATGGCAGATGATTACAGGACCAAAGTAAAGGAGGAGTTAGAATCAGTGAACTGGAATGAAATGGATCTGGACAGCCTGTGGAATGCATATAGGGACTGCTTAGTTAGGAATGCTAAAGTGGTGTGTGGTGTGGCAAGAGTAACAACAAAGAAGAAAGGTACGGCATAGTGGGATGACGAAGTTAAGAGAGCGGTGGAGGAAAAGAGGAAGAAATGGCTAAAGTGGTTACAGGATAGGGGTTCAGATGAATTAAGAACTGAGTATACTGAGAGAAAGAAGCATTTAAAGAGACTAGTGAAGAGGAAAAAAAGGGAGGTAAATGAGGATCTAGGAAGAAAAATGAATGCGAACTACTCTGGAAATAGGAAGTTGTTCTGGAAAGAGATGCGGAAATGTAGAAGTGAAAGTGGAAAGAAATGTGATGGTGGAGATGAAGTAAGGACCAGATGGAAAGAATATTTTGAAAGCCTGATGAATGGGAGCGGCTGTGAACATGATTGGTTTTGGGGGTGTGCAGAGAAGGAATGCAGTGCCAGGAGACGTGACACTCGCACAGGTGAAGTGCTGTGGGGCGGCTGAAAAATGGGAAAGCAGCTGGGGTTCATGAGGTGTATGCAGAGATGCTTAAGTGTAGTGGAGAGAGTGGAATGAGGTGCTTGCTCGAGATATGTAAGAAGGCATGGATGAGTGAAACTGTGCCTGCAGAGTGGAAAAAGACTGAGATTGTGTCCCTGTACAAAAATAAAGGTGAGGAAAGTGAGTACAAGAATAATCATGGCATAAGATTTTTCACTGTCGTAGGGAAGGTATATGGAAAAATAATTATAAAGTAAGAGAGATAGAAGTCCTAGTGAGTGATGAACAGGGTGGCTTTAGGAGAGCCAGAGGATGTGTGGATCAAATATTTGCAGTGAGACAGATAACGGAGAAGGCTTGTGAGAAGGACCATAAGGTGTTTATGGCATTCATAGATCTGGAAAAAGCATACGACAAAGTAGACAAAGAGGGATTGTAGAAAGTTTTGCGCATGTACGGTGTAGATGGTAAGCTGCTAGGTGCTGTCAAGAGTTTTTATGATGGTAGCGAAGCATGTGTACGGCTTAATGGGCAGCTAAGTGAATGGCTCACGATCGGTGTGGGCGTGCGTCAAGGTTCTGTGATGTCCTCATAGTTGTTCAATATATATATGGATGGGGTGATGAGAGAAGTAAAAACACGAGTAATGGAGAGAGGGATGGCGTTGGTAATGAATGGAGATAGATGGAATATCTCAAATTTGTTGTATGCTGATGATGCAGTACTGCTTGCAAGTACCGGACAAAAACTTGGTAGGCTAGTGCAGAGCTTTGCTGATGTCTGCGAGCGTCGTGCCTTGAGAGTAAATGTAGAAAAGAGTAAAGTGATGGTCTTTGAGAGAGAAGGTGACTCCCAGTGTGATATTACAGTGAATGGAGAGAGACTGGAATTGGTGAGAGAGTTCAAATACCTGGGTACAGTGACAGAAAAGAGAGGAAAATGGGCATAAGAAGATGAAAGTAGAGTGACACAAGGAAGAAAAGTAGCTGGCGCAATGATGGTCTTAATAAGAAACAGAGGCTTGAGTGTTGCAACTGCACGAGGCTTACATGAGGGAGTGTTAGTGCCAACTCTAACATATGGTTGTGAGACAATGGTGTGGCATGAAAAAGAGAAGTCAAGAGTAAAAACAGTGGAGATGGGACTGCTGAGGAATGTATGTGGGTTACAGAGGGTAGATAGGATACGAAATAATGTGATTCATGAGAGGTGTGGATTAAGGAAGTCGGTGGACACCAGAATTGAAGAAAGTGTACTGAGATGGTATGGTCATGTGGAGAGAATGGATAACAATAGAGTGGTGAAAAAGGTATATCTGAGAGAATTTGAAGGAGGAAGGAGGCGACGTAGGCCAAGGAGAAGATGGAGGGATATGGTGGATGAGTGTGTGAGGAAGAGAGGTTTGGAAGTCGGTGAGGCTAGGGAACTGACAAGAGATCAAGCTGGCTGGATGAATGTTGTGAGAAGTGCATGATCAGGGATCTTGGCACCCCTTTTTAACGTGGCAGCGTCCGGATTGACTCAGTCGGATACGTTTGTGTGAAGCTGCTGAGCGTGGTGAATGTTTTTGGCGTATCCGATGGAGCCAGGATTCCGGGGGCTTGAACGATGAGTGAATGGAAGCGTGGCCCATTGGATTGGGAAAATTTGGGGTGACGGAATATTGCTACTCCTCACCGTGACCTTGGGTGGGAAGAGAGGTCCGGATGATGATGATGATGATGATATATATATATATATATATATATATATATATATATATATATATATATATATATATATATATATATATTAATATATATATATTATTTATTTCATGTGAGGATTCCTTTCAACTGCACCGCTCTCCATGACTTGTTTTATGAATATCATGATAATTTTTTTCATGGTATTTTCATCCATGTACATAAATAAATTCAACTCTTACTTCTGCCAGAAGTCCATAATCACTTGTTACATTCGAAGTATAGCGATCTGGTGACATCTTTGAATTCCTATTATTATTCCGAGTCCTTTTCCTGTCTCCATGACATGACATTTGTCAGCACTGAACTTCAGTTGCCACCTCTCCCTCCATTCTATCACTTTGTTAATATCTTCCTGAACAGCTAGTCAAGATGATTGGTGTTTGGCTTGTTATTAAATCTTTCGAATCAGAAGATATGTTCATATAACCTCTTGGCTCATGTTTTAGGCTTGTCATTTATATTAACACACACATCTACACGTATCTCTCTTAATTTTTTGGTGGATAGATACACAGATTGGTGTACACATATAAGCCAAAACATCCCTGTGGCAACCCACTTGTTACCGTACTTTTCTCCAGCCTTAAAATTTCTTGTCTCTACTCTTCTCATTTTCCTTTCCTTTCATAGATCTTTCTTTTTACGTTTACATATTTGTCCTCTAACTCAACCATATTTTACTACTTCCACTCAAGTCTCTGATGAGATACTGCCGAATGCTTTCTTAAAATCTTATAATACACAAGCACCACATCCTGATCATTCTTGTATTTCTAAGGCTTTCTTATGAAAACTTATAGACACACTAGTTCACATTTCTGAATGCAGACTGACCATCTAATTGTGTGTGTGTGTGTGGGGAGGGGGGGGGTGTAAAACAAGTTTAAGTGTACATATATACCTCAGATACTTGGTATTTATTTTGGTCTGTCTCTTCAACGTTTTTGAAGAAATGAATACATACAGGCTTCACAGCACACTGTGCTGGAAGGGGGCTCCTTCGTGTGTTGTCACTGGCATGGCTGGGCGGCTCTGGTTGCAGGAGGAGGACAACGTCCGTCTGCAGTTTAATGGGTTCATATTCAGATGAACCTGCGGGTACCATTGCAACAACAATTACCTGTAGTGCTACTACTTCTGATACTACTAGCATACAACGATTACGACTAGCGTTACTACTACTACTACTACTACTACTCCTGCTGCTGCTACTGCTGCTATTGTTGCTGCTGCTGCTTGAACATACTAAGCCCAATTAGGAGCGTTCGCAGTAAGGAGTGGGTACTAGATACCGCAAGAATTTTTAATTTCCGATGTTATTTTGAGGACAATGCATAATTCTTACATACGGATGTTTTTTTTTTTTTTAATGAAAATATAATGTACAAATTTTTCTCATTCATTTAAGGTGTGTTTAGTGCCTAATAATGAGGTTACAAAATACTTTGTGATGTTCATGTTTTGTGGTGTTGGTTATATACTTCAAGGGATAAAGATTTATCGGTTTTTGCACATATGTACGGATATTTCTTTATTTATACCTTTATTCAAATACTCCCAGTGGTCACCAGCAAAGGTATTAAATGAAAAAAATAAGATTTTCTTCAGACACTGCGGTTCCTTCGGACATAAGATAGCAGGTCGACATGTCGTAAAAATACCCCCGCTAATATCAATACACCAGTCCCGTATGAGACAGCTTTAGCATGTATTCAATATGGACAGTGGGTGTTAGCGCCGAAGTGGTGACATGTGGAGGTGTAGGAGGACTACTGGGCCTTGGGATAGGCTACTGCCTCCAAGATATAGGCCCTGAAGCCTTTGCCCAGAGTCGGACTCATAAAAAAAAAAAAAAAAAAAAAAGTGGCACAGGAACAAACTCGGCAAAGGATCTATGATTTACCTCTCATAATGTATGCTGAAACGTTTCACTGCCTGACAAGCAAAATAATAGTTAATATATGTCTGAAGTATTGTTATTTACAGATTATATGCGTAAAACTGCTTATATCTCACTAATACCAACCAACCATTGCTAGAATCTGTTATGTAAAAGGTAAATAACGATCAGTACGACTGAGTAGCTACAGTATATTAATAGTCGTCTTTATTTGAACTAACACCATTTTAAAGTCATGGATACTGCTGTCAAGTTAAATTAACAGATTTATCTGCTGCACAAAGATGGAAATTCCGGTCTCGTGTCTGGACCTGCATGGTGCCTGGCGTACGAGCGTTTGTCAACAGACTTTGTAAACCTTCACATTCAATATGACATACTTTTCATGTGCCGTGGCTGACTGCAAGTCGGATTCAAGAAATTCGACGACAAGAAAGAAGGGTGCAAGATATGTCAAAGGCTGGGCCAGGTTCCCATCTGCCAAGACAGAACCATTAAAAAAAAAAAAAAAAAAAAAAAGTGTGGGAAGGAAGGTGCAGGAGGGAAGTGGGATGGAGATAATGTCGTACCGGCAGCAATAATCGGGTGAAACTTTTTTTTTTTTTAATACTTTTGCTGGTGACCACTGGGAGTGAATTAAAGTATAACTCAAGTAATATTCGTGCGTATGTGTCAAACCGATAAATCTTTAATCCTTGACGTATATAACCAACACCACAAAACATTCGAACATCACAAAATATTTTGTTACCTCATTATTAGGGACGAAACACACCTTAAATTAATGAGAAAAATATGTGCATAATATTTTTGTGAAAAAACACCCGTATGTGAGCATTATGCATTGTCCGCAAAATATAATCAGATATTAAAAACTCTGGCGGTATGTAGTATCCCTATCTTGTTTTGGTCTTACTGCGGCATCTAGTAACTCGGAACCTCTTGACGGATGATGATGTTCTCCAATCAATTCCCTATTGACGACGACGAAGAAGACGAAGAAGATAATGATGATGAAGAAGAAGAAAGCTTAGAGCAAAGGCCACCAACCACACGAGGGCCACTGAGGCAGACAGTCATTTGCCGCTAAGTCCCAACCTTCTCCCTGACTACTAAACACAACACTCCAATTTACCTTCAAATTCCCTTTTTCAGTTCTAGGTAGGAACAGACTGAAGTAAGCATACATACATACATTCATCTAATCCTGTATTGCTCCATGAGGAGGGTAGGAGCCCGGGGCTAGGGAAGGTGGTCCTGATATTTAAGATGAGAACGACCAGCCTCATTACCTGAATGGCATAATGTGAACAATAAATTCCAACCATCCCTTGGATACAAACCTACACAGGCTTAATTCGGTTGGAGCGCCCTAATTACCCACTAAACCACCAGCCGTCATAGTTTGGGTATATGGATACCACCCACCGTAGTAAATGGTTTCCTGGTGTACAGGAAATCATTTGGCTAGTGGCTCAGTCTAATCACCCATTGACACAAGGAAGAGGAAAGACAAAAGGAAGGAAGGAAAGAAGGAAGGGAGAGAGGAAAGGGCACTCACCCTAGAGCAGCAGTACATCGAGTGAGTGGATAGTGAGCTCCCACACATGCCACTGAGTAAATAAGACCTCGATCAAATTATGTCATGGGTGGTATAGGAATCGAACCCGGGACCTGACGGCTGCTGGATGGGTTTGCTTTTGTTTACATCACCGTCACCCCCACTATGAGGACGAGCCTTCCACTATAAACTTTATGAGAGACATGAAGCGATTCCAGGCCTATACCCACAGCACACACTTCACAGACATGAAGGGATTCCAGGCCTATACCCACAGCACACACTTCACAGACATGAAGGGATTCCAGGCCTATACCCACAGCACACACTTCACAGACATGAAGGGATTCCAGGCCTATACCCACAGCACGCACTTCACAGACATGAAGGGATTCCAGGCCTATACCCATAGCACACACTTCACAGACATGAAGGGATTCCAGGCCTATACCCACAGCACACACTTCACAGACATGAAGGGATTCCAGGCCTATACCCACAGCACACGCTTCAAGGGTCGTATTCATAGATTATCGTAGTCAATTTCTGCCATAAACCCGGCCTCTTTGGAGTTCACTGTTATCACCCGTATGGAAAGGGAAAGGCAACCTACGAGTACTGACATCATTATTGCAGTTATGATGGTAAAGTAAATAAAGTTTACCATTTATACTTAGCTGCTGATTGCGTTATGTCAAGTGCAGTGCAAACTACCTATTACCTATCCTCCCTGCTGCGTTAAAAATGGCCATCATAAATTACTGACTCATCTATACCATTGCGGACTCGGTTTTAACCCTCTCAGCCTGGAAGTATCTTTATTATTTTATCACTGGTACCATTTTACGATTTCTTTTTATTTTGCAGCTTAAGTGAGACCCTTTTATCAAAGAAGAATGAAGTCTACATCTAACCCATCCAATTTCAAACGTGACTTGGTACCAAGAAGGAAGAAAGTATTGGACTGAAAGGGTTTAACTGCTTCACTACAAGAACCTGTTTTATATTTTATACTCCCTGTCTCCAAACGATATTACTCATCTTAGAAAACGTCTTTCGTGTTCGCTAATGAAGCTCGGCCTATATTTAAATTCTACAAGAGGAAGAATCTATCATACTCTTATACAGTCGTCTGGAGACAGCCAGAATATGCTGATAACAAACGTCATTTGATTCAGCTGGTTCAACCCTTCACTACGAAACGCTTCCTTTATTTATTTATTTTTTTAGATAATGAATGGAGGAGGGAAAAACAAAGGAAATAAAGAAATAAGTCCATGTGCCTAAAGGCATCCTCCATTCATAAAATATTTATAACAACTGGATTTAAATTGAAGTTGATTAAATGTTTGTGGGAAGCAACTCCCAGGAAGTGAATTCCAGAGAGTAGTAGTTCTGGGGATAAATGATTTTTGATAAGCAGAGGTTCTGCATTGCAGGGGAGAGAGTGTGAGTTCATGGGCGCTCCCAGCTGCCCGAATACTTAGGGAAAAAATGTGAAGGAGAGGCACAATTGAAGCCAGTTCGTCAGAGCACTTACGGTGGTAAAGAAGCAACATCTCTACGTACTGTTAATGGAGGAAGGTCCTGCGTAATGGCAGAACTATTGATTAATCTAATGGCTTTATTTTGAATTTTGTCCAACTGCCTCAATGCAACCGCTCCACATCCACTCTACAGTGGTGAACAGTATTCGATCTGAGAACGCACATGACTTTTGTTTATTGTGGCCATCTGCTCGTCAGTGAAGAACTCACAAACTCTGTACATAAATCCCAAATTTTTTAGAAGCATTTTTAGCAAGGGATTTAACATAAGCTGTCCAGCTTAGGTTGGGGTTTAGAGTAACACCTAACACCTAGGATATCAATTGTAGTGGATATGGGAATATTGACATCACTTAAAATTATGTTAGAGTCTGAGGGATTCTTTCTGTTGGAGAAAATACTGTATTTAGTTTTCTGAGCATTAAATGAGACCAGATTTGTTTGTCCCTATTGATTAATTCTAGAAAGTTCCTGGTTCAGAGAAATTGTTGTGTTTATTTGGGAATTTATAATATCAGACTGTGTTAAGGAGGTACTAAATGTGAAAATTATGAAGGGTCGAGTCATCAGCATAAGAGTGTATTAGGTTGTGAGTGACAGATAGGAGGTCATTTATATGAATGAGAAAGAGGGTTGGCGCCAAAACTGATCACTGAGGTACACCAGCATTTATGGAATGAAACTGATAATAAATTCCATCACCATGACTCGTATTTTTCTATTATGAAGGTATGAAGAAATTAGAGGAACCAGTGATGCAAGGCGATAGTGTGACATCTTAGACAATAAGGCCTGGTGCCATACTCTGTCAAATGCTTTTGATATATCAAGTGCTATTGTGTGTGTTTCACCGTGTTGGTCTATTGTTTTGTTAATCTGATGGGTAGGAAGGCAAAGAATGTCAACAGTTGAACGTTCTTGTCAAAATCCATACTGCTGATTAATTTATTGAATTCTAGATGCTTGACTATGTGTTTGTTAATTAGTGTCTCAAAAACTTTACCGAGAACGGAAGTTATCGCTTATAAAATCCCTGCGAGCACTTTAATGTCATTCCTAAATACCATGCATATCACAGCAGAGAAGGTTGATATAACAAGCACACTGCCATAACTGAGTGCACGAAGGAGTAAGCAAACCACAGATTTATGACGGTCATTTATGGGACACCTGTAATTGGAAGGTGTGATCAGTTGTATCCCAGATTACAGAGTAGAAGGGCAGAGAAAGATTAGGCTGGATTTATCATCATCACATGTTTCAAAAGTAATTATCAGAACCTGCCGGCTTTTCTACTTAATGCTCTCAATGTTAATCAGATTTGTCTTTATTCATTATAGTTCACCGCAACAGTGAAATTCGAATACTGTCT
Organism: Coenobita brevimanus; assembly: GCF_032717465.1. Lineage (NCBI taxonomy): Eukaryota > Metazoa > Arthropoda > Malacostraca > Decapoda > Coenobitidae > Coenobita > Coenobita brevimanus. The sequence goes on from NC_137066.1 coordinate 6,831,902, forward strand.
ATGACTGTGATAAATTTTTACATAAAATTATAAACGAAACTTGTTCCGGGATCTGATTTCGGTGTGTTGCCATCTGGATCGTTGAATTTCCCAGGCTTTCCAGAGAATAAATATCAAAATACAGAAGCGTCAGCCATCACTAATGGTTTGAGGTTTGGGTGAATTTGTTTCCTTGTTGACACCGAGGATTGTAATAGTAATTAGTTACAATGGCAATCAGTGGGAGTAAATGGGGAGGGGGTGAGTGGGAAAAAGGGTGAATGTAGAAGGAAGGAACGGGCGTTATTAGGAAAAGTTACCGTCTTGGCCACAACAGCCTCATCCAATAAAAGTTTGTTAATAACAGAAGCGGCGTATTAACCAGTCCAACCCGATGACAACAACTTTATCCATCGTGTGTCACCAGTATTGTCACCTGTAGCATTCTAGTTATATATTACCGTCTGACATGTATATCTCAATGACCGAATTTTGTGTGGGATAATTTGGACATTGTGACGCGTTGTGGCCAATACTTGGATGGATTCTTGATTATGAGATCATTACACACACACACACACACACACACACACACACACACACACACACACACACACACACACACACACACACACACACACACACACACACACACACACACACACACACACACACACACACACACAGCATTAGGAATGTAGGCATAATATAACACAATACTGTATGTAACTATATAGCTATAGGTAACAATATGTAAAACAGGTAGTTATGTCTGAGTCCTCCAGGAAGAGTTACAGAACACATCCCCTTGCCTAGACGAACCAGGAATGTCAATTCACATAATGTATATCCACAACCTTTGTTGTCCCAGACCATCAAGAATCCTTAACCATAAGACCAAGAATTTCATGACGTATTTAAACACGTGGAGTAACCAGCCCTAGCCGGTTAGTCCACATGAATCTACCAGACATTACATCATACACCTACATCCTCCCAAGGCTGTATATAATGTTGGAGAGATTCCCTTCAGATCAGAAGAAGGGGTTGGAGAGTAGGCCCGTTAACACGAGGATCAGATACAGTGAGAAGGGGTTAGAGAAAGAAATGAGAGAAAAGGGCTAGTGAGAAGGTCCAACTTTAGGATCACGCTCTACTAAACTGTAGTTCACTTTTTACAACTTTGTGCAATAAACTTTGTAACCCAAGAGTGCTGTGACTCACCGCGTTGACATTACGTCTCACTACTTTATTCTGGCTGAGCCTAACGATTCATAATCAAGTGCCCTATCTCTCTACAAGTACCTAAAACTACGCTATCGAGATTGGTGGCCAGATAACCTTCTCTGTATAATTACACCCCTCGGCTATGTCTACTTACAGGAATATTACTAGAAACACAAGCAGGAATAAGAACAAGAGTAATAGTAAGTGGATGAATAACAATAGGATAGTAATGTAGAAAGAGGGAGACTAATACAAAGAATTGGGTAAGGGAGGGAGTAGGGTAGTGTAAGAGGTTAATTACTCAGAGTAAGATGATCCGTGAGTACCCACACCAACAGAGAGAGAGAGAGAGAGAGAGAGAGAGAGAGAGACTTCAATTACTGGACACCCCACTCGACGGGCTGAAACGACAGATTAATCAGGACCGTCACTTGTGACACCAACACGGCAGGAACGACAGAGGTAGGAGATGTTGGGGGGGGGGGCTGGACTAGGCTAAGTGCTATCGTGAAGCTTGGCTAGTATTTCTAAAGGATTTAAGTAGGTTTTGCTCTGATTCGAGTCCATAGAAGTTGAATATTTTCAGGATTATTTTTAGATCATTTTTTCTCCTGCTACTCGAACGCAGTATATTTTACTGGACTTTATTTTTCTGTTTTCTTTTTGTTTTTCTGTTTTTATCTCCTTGCCTGGAGATAGTTTGAATGAAATGATTGTCCCCTCTTATACGGACCAACTCAAAACACAGAAATAACTGTTCCCACAGCCAATCCCACCCCTCATACAACCCCATCTTCTCAGGGTGTGCTCGTATTGCCCCGCCCCATCACTCATCACCACCACTGCTCATTCCACCCATCCTGTTCACCCTCCTCATCGTTCTTATATCCTTCCACAACACCGCATTCTTAGTAATCTGATTCCAATGCCAGTATTGGAAATGCCCATCTTCGCAAGGTGTGTTCGTCACACCATGCCTCCGCCACCCGCCACTCCTGTCAGCCCACCTCACACATACTGTTTTTGCTCCCGTGCCATTAGACTTGCATCGCACCAGCATCATACAACACCCGCTTCACAGTACACACTTACCACAGCATGTTCCACAACCCACCACCCTCCTAACCCATCCTGGCGGCTCTTTTCCATCCACTTCACCCACTTTTGCTCTGACGTGGTGAATATCATAACAAAAACTGCCTTGACTGCCAGCCGACCTACAACGTCCATATTCAAAGTGAACACTTCCCCCCCACTGTGTCACACTAACAACCATCATCCCACCTCATCCCACCCACTCATGTGCCACACTACCCACCATCATCCCAACTCATCCCATCACTCATCTGTGCAACACTACCCACCATCATCCCAACTCATCCCGCCCACTCGTTTGTGCCACGCTACCCATCATCCCACCTTATCCCGCCCACTCGTTTGTGCCACGCTACCCATCATCATCCCACCTCATCCCGCCCACTAGTCTGTGCCACACTACCCACCATCATCCCACCTCATCCCGCCCACTAGTCTGTGTCACACTACCCATCATCATCCCACCTCATCTCACCCACTCATCTATGTCCAACCCATTAAGTCCTCACATGCTGGAATCGACAGAGCCTATTTTTAAAATGTCAGTGATAAGACTGCTTTCTGGCATAAGACTCCGTGTGCATGACCTGAAGCGATCTGTATTGATATGGTTTTATCAAATGGACCTACGGGCATCTAAAGGGACCTGAAAGACCTATCGTTTCTATTAAAAAAAAAAAAAAAAAAGAGAGAAAAAAAGATAAAAGTTCAAACAGGACTGACTTGAGTCACAAGTCTTCACAGCATAACCTGAATTTATCATTCTTGACCTAAATCTATCTGAATGGTCTCCAGTAACCTGAGAGGACCGAAATTGACATAGACTTTCACGAACCTATCTACCTGGGTCTGAACATCATCATCATTATCCTGTTCAACTTCGTCCCTCCCCTTCCCCCCATCTGCAGGCCGAGTGAAGTAGCAATCTGCATCTCAGCTGCCGTGTATGGGTATGACAGGACTACAGTATATCTTACTCAGTCAGCCAGGTTTCTACAGCCCTCAACTAACCTAGATCTGCTAAGCCCTTAACATACCTCCTCTCATCTGACCCAGCCTGAATGGATGCAATAGACCTGAATGGACCTTGATGACCTAACTCAGCATTTCCCAACCGGGGGGAAATTTCCCCCTGGGGGGAAATTTCAGGATTCCAGGGGGGAAATTTATTGAGGGAAATACAGATTACTAGCTATTGGCCGACAGCAAAAAAATCTCATAGAATGTGGTGACTGACTTTTCTTCAAGTACTGTATAAAAATATTAATAAACATTTATGCTACGATCGCATGTAGTCGGCGAGAGACGGTGTGGGGGGGGGGGGTCCGATCAGGTGAACTGGTTGAAGGGGGAAAAGACAGAAAAAAGGTTGGGAACCACTGACCTAACTGGACCTAACTAGACCCAAATTGCCCACACTAACATGACACCACCTGACTAGACTAAACACAGATGTGGTGGACTTGATTAGCTCTCATGTGGCACTAGTGAATCTAGATGAGCCTAACTGACCCTGAATAAACCTAACTGACCCTGAATAAACCTAACTGGACCTGAATAAACCTAACTGACCCTGAATAAACCTAACTGACCCTGAATAAACCTAACTGACCCTGAATAAACCTAACTGGACCTGAATAAACCTAACTGGACCTGAATAAACCTAACTGGACCTGAATATACCTAACTGGACCTGAATAAACCTAACCGGACCTCAGTAAACCTAACTGGACCTCAGTAAACCTAACTGGACCTCAGTAAACCTAACTGGACCTCAGTAAACCTAACTGGACCTCAGTAAACCTAACTGGACCTGAATGACTCTAACTTTATTTGACTAACCAGATTGGATGTTGGAAGTTGATGGATCAAAATTGAGCTAAAGCGACCTAATCTGTTCTGAATCGCTTTGAATAAGTATAATTGGATCTGAATGGACCAAAATGAGCGTGTACTATCTTAGAATGACCTGGAATGACCTACCTAGACCGAAATGGATGTGATGGGCCTGACTGAAATTGAAATATTATTCATGAATCAGAGTGGACGTAACTGGCTCTGAATGTGTCTGGATGGATCTGAAATTATCTGAATCAGCCAGATCGGATGTGCAAGACGTGAATGAATATATTGTGGCCTTAAAGGGCCTAAGTAGACCTCCACCCAAAAAAAAAAAACAAATAAATAAAATAAAATAAAAAACTGGTATGCTCTTAATGGTGCTATTTTACGCTGAATGGATCCAACTGGACCTCAGTGATCCGGTACTGACCACAATGGACCAAAACTGACTTGAATGAATGAACCTGACCACACAAAGAAGGGTCTGAGTTGTTCAGAGTGGATCTGAGCAAGACTGACATCACCAAATGAATGGCTATAACAGCACCTTGAATGGCCCAAAGTGAACACTGGACTAATTTGTTCCTGAATAGTTCATGCTGATAAGACACCGGTCATTTCGGCTGTTGTCTTTATGATGATTATGCCGGCATGACTCAAGTACGCGGCTGATGAATGCACTTATTCACTTTGATTATCACTTAAGTTTCGTTCCTCTCTTATCCGTTTGCATCTCACCGAGACTCATGTTCCCTTCTTAACCACCACTCATGTTCCCTTCTTACCTACCACTCATATTCCCTTCTTACCTACCACTCATGTTCCCTTCTTACCTACCACTCATGTTCCCTTCTTACCTACCACTCATGTTCCCTTCTTAACCACCACTCATGTTCCCTTCTTAACCACCACTCATGTTCCCTTCTTAACCACCACTCATGTTCCCTTCTTACCTACCACTCATGTTCCCTTCTTAACCACCACTCATGTTCCCTTCTTAACCACCACTCATGTTCCCTTCTTAACCACCACTCATGTTCCCTTCTTACCTACCACTCATGTTCCCTTCTTAACCACCACTCATGTTCCCTTCTTACCTACCACTCATGTTCTCTTCTTAACCACCACTCATGTTCCCTTCTTACCTACCACTCATGTTCCCTTCTTAACCACCACTCATGTTCCCTTCTTAACCACCACTCATGTTCCCTTCTTAACCACCACTCATGTTCCCTTCTTAACCACCACTCATGTTCCCTTCTTAACCACCACTCATGTTCCCTTCTTAACCACCACTCATGTTCTCATGTAAGTTAACATGTACGTTAGGATTTTCAAGTTTGAGGGAATCCCTCCCCCCATTTGTGTGTGTGTGTGTGTGTGTTATTGACTCTAATGTTTATTATGCTCTGGCTATGTGGTGCTGGGTGGTTGTATGAACAAACAATCTTATGGACATTTAAACACATCCAATCCTATGATGTATTTGCATGATATTCTTTCTGCCTATAAGTTTTTTTTTTTTTTTCTTTTTTTGCCATCATATAGACTTTAATAACTGGATGTGGTAGATATAGCTTTCACGAACATATTTTCCCCCAGGATGGTCTCTTAAACTAAATCGTCTGAGGGCAACTAAACTAAAACAAAAGCAGGTCATCATACTGACAGGAATTAAGCTGGATAGTCTATACCTTCAGTCCGATGCGTATTTTTTTCGTACTCTTACCACCCTCAGACGATTTAATTCAGATTAGGACTGACTTCTAATAATAAAGGGGTTAATGGAGGCTGTCCCTTGCTCCTTCACTGTCAACACCTTCACACCCAAAGCAAATGAAATCGTTCAGATATAACAAAAATGAATTAGAAAATACATCACTGCGTGCTGGATAAGGCACTTGGACCTGTTTTAGACCAGTCAGTACCCTAACGATTATCTTGTTTTATTCTAGATTCTAGCTGTCTGACGACGACTTTACTCATCTCATGTAGGGCCTGGCTGACTAAAAAACACCTTCGCACATCACCACCTACAGCCTGAGCACGATTTGTAGTTCATTCTTGTTCAAACCAACCCAATTTATTTTACGTTAGGAGATATCGTGCTAACTAGAGGGGTTATATTAAACTTACAATAATCCATTTTAGTGCCGTGACGTGCTCCTAAGCTGAACAGAATCACTTGGCAATAGTACACTTAAAGAAATGACGCCCTCTGGCTGAAGTGGTTAAGGAAGAGGGAATGGCTTGAGAGAAAAGAGGTGTATAGGACGTGAATGTAGATAGATAGATATACCATCGTCCTGTGATTGTTATAGTTATAATTCAAAGATTTACATAAAATGGAGTTTCTACCCGGTATGTAAATCAGAGATGAGAATGGAGATTGCCTTGTTCTGTAATTTGAGTAGGAAATTGTACTGTTAACTTAGTTTATATATTATCAAGACAAAGCCCGTACCACTTCTTGGTTTCGCAGAATCTGTTCAGATTTGTTCTAAAGGAAGAATCATAACCTCAATTTGAAACTTGGTCTGTTGTGCAGATAAAACAGTTCCGGTCGGACTTGAACTCTGTTTACTTTAGCGTTTTCTTTTTTTCTCGTTCTATGGTCCCCTTGACAATGCACAGTAATTACAGTGGCCCCGATTTATTTCGTAACACTATGTAAACAAACACTGCAACGTCATTCATTGAGTATTAGATTATTTTAACATCTCGGGTGTTTGTGTGTATATATATATATATAATTTTGGTTTTACGCCAGGTTTCCCCGAAGGGCTAAGGCGTTGCCCCTGGGTAGAGGACTTTATATATATATATATATATATATATATATATATATATATATATATATATATATATATATATATATATGTGTGTGTGTGTGTGTGTGTGTGTGTGTGTGTGTGTGTGTGTGTGTGTCACATTCACGTCAAAGAACAAACAAAAAGTGAACTGCAAACTCACTGGAGGGGTTCATGCTTGCTACCAACTGATGTTTCTGTGGTAATCACACAGCAGGGGCACAGCAGAGGTCATCTGCGTGGAAATGATTGCATTGTTCTTATTTCTTGCCAAGCGAGTTGGAAATTTTCACTTTGCAGAGACAGGTGAGCAAGACTAAAGCACCCAGACTAGCATTTTCCTGGTAACTGGGTAGAGTCCATTCTCACCCAAGCCTTCATGAGGCTCCTCTCCTCGAATGTGTCTTTCGCTAACGAGTCACTTCAAAGTTGCAGTAACTCAACATGCATTGCCTCCAAGTACGCTCTGCACGGCATAGTTAACAGAAAGAGTATTCCCGGCAAATCTTGCCTAAAGTATATCACTACGATATTCTGTCACTAATTACTCTACATGTCAACAACTATTCCTTCTCCCCCAAGAAGTGCGCCATGGCTTCCTGTTCGTGAACCATTGTTTTAGCTGTTTCTTCATGTAGATATAATTCTTCTTACTCCCATAGCGTCTTCAAGTTGTTCAGTTATGTAAATTCATTATACCATGATGCTGATTAAGGCAGTCCTAGCATGTACTAAAGTGTGGACGGTGGATATTAGCGTGCAAGTGGTGGTAAGTGAAAGTTTGTGGTACGTAGGATAACCGCTGGAACTCATGAAACGGACTATAAAGTCTATACTCAGTGTCGGACACTGAAGTCCTTTATGAGTTTGTGAGACAGTAACACATATAACTAGAATTCTGAGTTGAGTACTTTGTTTCGCATTTGACTAATGAGGATAGAATAACATTTTGGTCTTAGTTACCACAAAGTGTGGATTTCCCTATTTTTCAGACCCTGTTTGGTAAGACGGAAACATTTTCTTTACCCTTCAGCAAAATCTCCAGATTTAAGGGAATAGTTTCGCTGAAGGTCTATCAGGAAGAGATAGAATATGTCAAGGAAACATGAAACCGTAGATTCAGGGTAAATTATAGCGATGTATTAGTATGTCAATTCTCTCATAAATAGCTTGACTAGTTGCTTTAAGGAAAATATCATGATATGTGTTCTGGTTTATGTGTTACGGTGCTGCAATACTTTCAGCCCTACGACGTATGTTATAGATTGTTCTAGCTACTACTTGAAGAATTTATTTCCTAATCAAACGAACCCAACAGTGATTGGGAAAATAAAGGATACGCCTTCGTCTCAGTCCTCAGCTGAACATTAATGTCTGATGAAGAACGTTTTGTAGAGTGAAATGAAGTGGTTGTACTAAAATGAGTATGACGAGTATGTTGGTTAGGGTGAGTTTATGTTTTAATGCATATATTCATAGTTATCTTCATCAGCAGCATCATTATCAAGATCAGTTGCTCCAGCATTTGATATACCTAATGCTGTGTGTGTGTGTGTGTTCTTTTTCTTTATACGGCCCTGTTGAATTGCTCTTACAGTGAACAACTTCTCTTCTGACCACATACTTTTTCTGATTTATTGTCTTTAATTCTCTCTGATTTACCTCCAACTTCTTTGACCTGATATATATATATATGATTTCATCATCCTTTGTGTAATTTTAACGCACAGTATGCTGCATGTTTGATCACGAGCGTGTTCTGCCTCAGTTCCCCCCTTCTACCGTTATAGTAGAGTAAGTCGACATTTCTGTTATTCAGTGCGGGATTGTCATCTCTTTGTCCCCATGGCTTCATTTGCGCGTCCTTCTTACAAGTTGTATCAAGCTCTGCCGGCCCCTATATAATGAGCTCAGTCTCTGCATCCTTCCCACTTAGATCTACTCCTCATTTTGTTCACATCTCTGTCCTCCCCTGTACAGATATTATTATTGTGAGTGCTCAAGAAATCTCCAAACATCTAGCAGCTGTGTGTAATTTGAGTATAAGGGTTATTGCCTTTTTTCTTGTACTGTGTAGCATAAGGTTAATTCTTAGGCCTAGTGAGGTTTTTGATTGATGTTGGGTTTTATGTCAGTCATTTTTGATAATAGTTTGTATCTGTAATAATTTATCTGGCATTCACTGAGTATTATCTGGTATCTCATTTTATCAGGGCTGACTTAGATAAATTTACTCTTGCTAATTTCGTGTTAATAGAGGCTATTGCAGTTAACCATATATTTAACCTGTTTATTCGCCATTACATTATCCTTATGAGTCCTGAATGTTTTGTTGTTAGTTTGAGCATTAAACTTTAACTTGTAATTTTACCTAACTCTTTTGTTTTGAACCTGGAACTTTACGGGACAGTAGTGATTTTTTAGTATTCTCACTTAAAGTGTACATTATCTTTCTCTGTTCCGTAACATAAATTTGGCGACCTCATATCAGGATATTCAGGATATTATCATAAGGATATTGCTTGATATTTTGTGACTGTTACTTATTAATTATGTCTACTATTACTACACTTGATGAAGCCAAAGATTTTTTGTCAAAGGTGCAAACAGTGTGTGATGTAGAAAACAGAACAAAGAATGAACTTAAGCTTGTTGCTCAACAATTGGGAATTGCTGTTCGCTCTCATCATTCTAAAGATCAAATTGTTGACATGATTAATGAAAGCTTGTTTAATGTAACTCCTCCAAATGAGCAAACGCAGATTGAATTAGCTAAGTTACAGCTAGCCCTGCAGGAGGCTAAGGCTAAGGAGGCGGAGGCTCGTGTTAATGAGGCAAATGCTCGTATTCAAGAGGCACAGGTACAGGCTCAGGCACAAATTGAACTTGCCAGGATTCAGGCAGACCATGAGTATCGCATGAAACAAGGTGGAACTGGATCATCTAGCTCTGATGATTTTGATGTGGCTAAAAATGTTAAACTTGTCCCTCCTTTTAATGAATCTAACAAAGTATTTTCAGTTTTTTGAGAGGGTAGCTACAGGTTTTAATTGGCCCAAACAGAATTGGCCAGTACTCCTTCAAACTGTTCTCACCGGTAAAGCTCAAGTAACTTATGCATCTTTGCCTCAGGATCAATCTGATAATTATGATGTAGGTAAGAGCTTGATTCTTAAGGCCTATGAGCTTGTTCCTGAAGCCTATAGAGTAAAATTTAGGACAACTTACAAGCAGGATAAGCAATCTCATGTTGAGTATGCAAAAATCAAAGAAGATCTGTTAGAGCAGTGGTTAAATTCTAAGAAAGTGGATTCTGATTTTGACAAATTTAAGCAGATGATTTTGCTGGAGGACTTCAAAAGGTGTATTTATAAAGATGTAAGCCTATATCTTGATGAGAGAAGAATAGATAATGTGTCTGATGCTGCAGTTTTAGCTGATGAATATGTTCTTACTCATAAGAGATATTCTAAAGAAAAAGGGAAAGCTGAGAGTAAGTACGTTGCCTCTACTCAGAGTACAGGTAACAGGAAAGAGAATAAAGATGATGTTTCTCAGGAAGTAAATACCAGCTTCACCTCTAGATTTCAGAAAAGTAAATGTACTTATTGTAGTAAGCTTGGTCATACTACGGAGAGATGTTTCAGGAGACAGCGTGATGTGAACAAAAAGGAGTCTTTAAATATTCAGTCAATTGATCTAGTGTCCACTCTTGAGAGTTCCCAGAATTCTTTAACTGAGTTAACTGAACCTGCTTTGAGGGGTAACTTAAATTCTCATGATGGAGCTCCTCTTTTGAGCAGTAACGTGGGTGACACTCTCAAGAGTTCATGTGCTAATTTCCTGTCTGATGGTTTTGTCAGTCCTCTGGACAGTAATGACAGGAAATCAGTTAAAATATATCGTGATACAGGTGCTTGCCAATCCCTTATGCTGACCAGTGTTCTAGGCTCTAATGTTAATTCCTCTGATGAAACTGTAATCTTACAAGGTGTAGGGAATAATTACTTCTCTGTCCCTCTGTGCAGAGTGAATTTAGAGTCTGGTTTTGTTAATGGTTCCGTTATGGTTGGGTTGGTTGAGACACTCCCAATGTCAGGTGTAACTTTCTTACTTGGAAATGATATTGGTGGAAGTCAAGTGTGTCCAGCTCCTCAGTTGTCTAGTGAGCCAGTGGCTGTGTCCCAGGATTGTGATGTCCCTGATGTGTTCTCTGCATGTGCTGTCACTAGGGCTTAGTCTAAAGTTACTGGTGATTTAGAGGATAATGATGATGATGATGTTATCCTAGCTGACACTTTTCTTGCTAATTTGGACCACTCACCAGATGAGGCAGTACCCCGTAATGTTGATAATTTGTCTCGTCAAGAGTTGGTTGAGTTGCAGGTTGCTGACCCTGAGTTGAAAGGTCTAGCTAACTTTGCTTACAGTGAAGAAGAGTCAGCCGGTGCTTCTACTTGTTATTATGTAAAGTCAGGAGTACTTATGAGGAAGTGGAGACCCCCAACCGCATCAGCCGACTGTGAATGGGAGGTTGTACATCAAGTTGTCATCCCTCGTGTTTGTAGGCAGGATATCATTCGAGTGGCTCATGATTCCAGTTTGGCAGGACACCTTGGAGTGAGGAAGACTGTGGCACGCATTTTGAAACACTTCTACTGGCCAGGTATCTTCAGGGATGTTTCCTGGTGTTGTAAGTCTTGTCACACCTGTCAAGTTGTGGGGAAGTGTAATCAGACCGAAAAGGTTGCACCTCTAGTTCCCATTCCTCCTTTTGAGGCGCCTTTCACCCGTGTGTTGGTGGATATTGTGGGCCCTCTTCCTAAGACTTCTTCAGGATTTTCTTATGTGTTGACTATGATTGATATGGCTACTCGTTATCCTGAAGCCATTCCACTTAGAAATATCTCAGCAAAGAACGTAGTTAAGGAAATGCTAGGGTTCTTCACAAAGTTTGGTCTGCCCAAGGAGGTACAGTCAGACCGGGGAAGTAATTTCATGTCAAATGTTTTCAAGCAGTCTCTGAAAGAGTTGGGCATCACCCAGATCACGTCTTCAGCTTACCATCCCCAGACCCAGGGAGCGTTGGAGAGATATCATCAAACACTCAAATCGATGCTCAAGAAATACTGTTTGGAACATCAGAAAGACTGGGATAAAGGTCTTCCATTCGTTGTGTTTGCCGCAAGAGAATCTCCAAATGAATCACTGGGCTTCTCACCTTTTGAACTACTGTTTGGCCATGAAGTAAGAGGACCCCTTAAGTTACTCAAGGAATGCTGGCTGTCGGAGGAAGATGACGTCAACCTGCTGGAGTATGTGATGAAGTTCAAAGAACGGCTGTCCACTGCTTTACAGCTGGCGAGAGAGAATTTAGGAGCTGCTCAGGAGAAGATGAAGACTTGGTATGATAAGAAGTCCAGGTTACGCCACTTTCAGCCAGGAGATCAGGTTTTGATTCTGCTACCAGTTCATGGGCAACCTCTTCAAGCCAAGTTTAGTGGCCCTTATTTCGTGGAGAAGAAACTCAGTGATGTCAACTATGTCATCGCCACACCAGATCGTAGAAAGAGCAAGCAACTATGTCACATAAACATGCTAAAGTTATATCACAGGCGGGACGAAAATAATCCAGTCTGCACTGTAGCTGTTCCACCCGAGTCTGCAAGTGAAGCTCTCCCATGCAGTATGAGCCTGAGTGATAGTTTGGGGAAGAATCCTGATATCATGAATGATCTCCAGACTAAGCTTTCTCATCTACCTCCCAAGGAAAGGCAGGAGTTTTCGGCATTACTGCAGGAGTACCCGCAAGTGTTCCGTGCCACTCCAGGAAGAACCACTGTGTTGATGCATGATGTCGATGTTGGAGACGCAAAGCCAATTAAATTGCCTCCTTACCGTGTGAACCCAGTGAAAGTTCCTCTCATCCAGAAGGAGCTTGGCTACCTGTTGGACCACAAGATGATTGAGCCCTGTCAGAGCGAGTGGAGTTCTCCTGTCACTCTGGTCCCTAAGCCAGGTGGGTCACAGCGGCTTTGCATTGACTACAGACGTGTTAATCAGATAACCAAAACAGACACTTACCCTCTCCCTCGTGTGGAAGATTGCATAGACAAGATCGGAAAGGCTAGGTACATAAGTAAGTTTGATTTGTTAAAGGGATACTGGCAAGTACCTATGACTGAACATGCTAGGGAGATCTCATGTTTTGTAACATTAGGAAAGACCTTTGCATGATCTGTAATGCCATATACAGATTGTTTTAGAGTAATAAGAAATTTCCTTTGTAAATTTCTTTTTTCTTTGTGGGGAGGTGTTACATAGCCTATGATTTCATCATCCTTTGTGTAATTTTAACGCACAGTATGCTGCATGTTTGATCACGAGCGTGTTCTGCCTCAGTTCCCCCCTTCTACCGTTATAGTAGAGTAAGTTGACATTTCTGTTATTCAGTGCGGGATTGTCATCTCTTTGTTCCCATGGCTTCATTTGCGCGTCCTTCTTACAAGTTGTATCAAGCTCTGCCGGCCCCTATATAATGAGCTCAGTCTCTGCATCATTGCCACTTAGATCTGCTCCTCATTTTGTTCACATCTCTGTCCTCCCCTGTACAGATATTATTATTGTGAGTGCTCAAGAAATCTCCAAACATCTAGCAGCTGTGTGTAATTTGAGTATAAGTGTTATTGCCTTTTTTCTTGTACTGTGTAGCATAAGGTTAATTCTTAGGCCTAGTGAGGTTTTTGATTGATGTTGGGTTTTATGTCAGTCATTTTTGATAATAGTTTGTATCTGTAATAATTTATCCGGCATTCACTGAGTATTATCTGGTATCTCATTTTATCAGGGCTGACTTAGATAAATTTATTCTTGCTAATTTCGTGTTAATAGAGGCTATTGCAGTTAACCATATATTTAACCTGTTTATTCGCCATTACATTATCCTTATGAGTCCTGAATGTTTTGTTGTTAGTTTGAGCATTAAACTTTAACTTGTAATTTTACCTAACTCTTTTGTTTTGAACCTGGAACTTTACGGGACAGTAGTGATTTTTAGTATTCTCACTTAAAGTGTACATTATCTTTCTCTGTTCCGTAACAATATATATATATATATATATATATATATATATATATATATATATATATATATATATATATATATATATATATATATATATATATATATTGTTAAGGAACAGAGAGAGATAATGAACACTTCAAGTGAGAATACTAAAAATCACTACTGTCCCGCAAAGTTCCAGGTTCAAAACAAAAGAGTTAGGTAAAATTACAAGTTAAAGTTTAATGCTCAAACTAACAACTAAACATTCAGGACTCATAAGGATAATGTAATGGCAAAAAACAGGTTAAATATATGGTTAACTGCAATAGCCTCTATTAACACGAAATTAGCAAGAGTAAATTTATCTAAGTCAGCCCTGATAAAATGAGAAAACCGGATATGCTCAGTTAATGCAAGATATATTATTACAGATACAAAATATTATTAACAATGGCTGACATCAAAAACTCCACATGAATCACAAAAACCCCACCAGGCCAACGAATTAACACCTTATGCTATACAGTACAAGAAAAAAATGTAATAACACTTATACTCAAATTACACAGCAGCTAGATGGTTGGAGACTTCCTGAGCACTCACAAAAATAATAACAACAGTATAGGGGAGGACAGAGATGTGAACAAAATGAGGAGTAGATCTAAGTGGCAAGTAATGCAGAGACTGAGCTCATTATATAGGGGCCGGCAGAGCTTGATACAACTTGTAAGAGGGACGTGCAAATGAAGCCATAGGGGACAAAGAGTTGACACTCCTGCTCTGAACAACAGAAAGAACGACTTACTCTACTATAAGGGAGAGAAGGGGGGAATGAGGTAGAACACGGAAGCTTGGTCACTATGGAAGCCACGAGGCGAATCGTGATCAAACATGCAGCATATTGTACGTTAGAATTATACAAAGGATGATGAAATCATAGGCTATGTAACAATATATATATATATATATATATATATATATATATATATATATATATATATACTGTATATATATATATACTGTATATATATATATATATATATATATATATATATATATATATATATATATATATATATATATATATATATATATATATATATATATATATATATATATATATATATATATATATATATATATATATAATATATCCTTGTTTAATCTTCTCTGCATTTGATTTCTTCTTGAAGCATGTACAGTCTTATTTTCTTCTCACCTTTCTTTCAATGTCATTCAAAGGCCATTCTCATCTTCTACCAGAAATATAAATATATACCGGTATATTGATAGATAGATAGATAGACAGATACACACATACATATATACATAGATATACATATATATATATATATACCTATATACTGTATCCATATATTTATTTATTTATCATTGATTCATTCATCATCCAGTCCTATATCGCTCCATGAGGAGCGTAGGTGCCCGGGGCTAGGCAAGTTGGTCCTGACATTTAAGATGAGAGTGACCAGTCTCACTCTTCCCTGAGTGGCATTACGTGAGCAATAAACCTCAAACATTCCTTGGATATAAACCTACATCGGCGTAATCCGATTGGAGCGCCGTAATTACCCTCTAAACCACCAGGAGCCAAAATTTGGTTATATGGTTACCACCCAGCGTAGTAAATGGTTTCCTGGTGTACAGGAAACCATTTGGCTTGCCATTCAGTGTAGAGTCACCCACAGGCAGAAGGAAGAGGAAAGAATGAGGGAAAGAAAGACAAGTGGGAGTGTAAAGTCACCCGTAGGCAGAAGGAGGAGAAAAAAATGAAGGACAGAAAGATGATGGACGGAAACAAGGGTGGAGGAGAGGAAAGGGCAGACATCCGAGAGTAGCACTACATCGAGTGAGTGGATGGTGAGCGCCCCCACCTACCACAAACATAAATTTATTCAGTTAATTATTCCCGAAGAGATTCTTTTACTTTAAGAACTATATCTACTTCTCTCCCGCCCATCCCTCGTCTCTCTCTCTCTCTCTCTCCTTCAGAGTTTAAGAGGCCGATAACACTCATGGAAAATGAATTAGAAACCACTTTTGATAATCGTGTCACCATTCCATCTTCTCCGACTGTTTGGAGAGAGAGAGAGAGAGAGAGAGAGAGAGAGAGAGAGAGAGAGAGAGAGAGAGAGAGAGAGAGAGAGAGACAGACAGACAGACAGACAGACAGACAAATTGTGTGTGTGTGTGTGTGTGTGTGTGTGTGTGTGTGTGTGTGTGAAAAATTTCATGGTGAGATTGACTTTTTTTTCTGCGCCAGTATGTTTAAAGTTTTGTGCGTGTGTGTTTTGTGACTGCATGTGTATACATTGTGGTTGTACCTACATCTGTGTATTGGACATTAGTTACCTTACGTACACAATACATATGTGATTTTGTCAACATTTCACTCCATCACTCTATTATACATTCATATATCCACCTATCTCTTGTTACCGGTAATTCAGCCACCTTCATTTTATTATTCTGGTTAATATTTACTTATGTGTAGGGCTGCAAGCAAACATTTATGTCGTATGTTTCTTTTTTTCTTCCGATTTTGTGAATGTCGTAAGGTGTTTCATACATGGACATCTTGTGATGTCATTCTGCATGTTTGTTGATGTGGTTATTCTCTCTCTCTCTCTCTCTCTCTCTCTCTCTCTCTCTTCATACGTCTTTTTGTCTCCTCTCAGCAAAGTTAATAAAAAAATCTTCCTGGTAAAATCTTTTCATTAACTCACCACAGCCAAAATATATTTTTCGTACCCTTTCATTCAAACATCACGTACTTACTTTTTCCACATTTTCCTTTCTCTCTGTATCAGTTTTCCATCCAGTTCCACGCCAGTCTTATCTTTTCTTACATGTTTTTACCTCCCCAGTTCTCGTATTCTATTCTGTCCACATCTTTCTCTTGATGTTTCTCATTTTCGTTTTCTTGGCAATCACTTTTCCTTTCTCTATTCTTCCGTCTCATTTTTATTCATGTTTTGTTCATTTCTTTTCATAATATTTTCCCACTTCCTTCCTTCTTCTGTCTTCTCAATTCTTTAGAGTTCCTTTTTCTCTGCATCTCGTTATTTGCCTCTGACACATTTTTCTCACAAATTTTTAAACCATATTTTTCCCTTCCATCTTTCACTTTTCTCCTTTTTCTCTCTTCCAAAATTCTTCTTTTTCTTTCCTTTTTATCTTCATTGTAGAGCTCCTTTTTTACCTACATGCCAGCGTCAATCATTCCTTTATTTGTCTCATTTTCCTTTCATTCTTTTACACCGTAGTTCATAGACTTTATTTGTTCTACATAGTCTCCTTGTTTCAGTCATATATACCACTTCCATTACTTTTTTCTCTTCCATCTTGTCCTTTCCATGAATCATTCATCTTACCTTATTATTTTCTACTTTATCATAATTTCTCCTTTTATGTTCATTCTTCTATCCCTCCCTTGTCTTTTTATTTTGTTTTCCATTCTTTACATTTCCTTCTCTCACTTTATTTTAACCAGACCTTTCCCACTCTAATTTGCATAATTTCACTTCTTCTCTTGATCTACATCCTGTGATGAGAACCATATTGTATTTGCTCAGGTTTTCTCTTCTCTTTTCTTTATACTTTTGCCGGACACTTAGCAGTTTGTGGAATCGATTTATTTCTTCATTAATTTACTTCGGACTTGGGTTCTCTAGGCAATTACCTGCAGACACCGTACTAATTAATTTTGGGAACCAACTAGCAGAGGAAAGTGCGACTCAGAGGCGACTCTTTATTGAGGCAGGAGGGAGACACCCCTTATGGGATTAAGGCGTCTAAACAGTAGACAGATAGACAGAAAGATAGAGAAGTAGATAGACACATACATTGGAACAGACCAACTTTCCAGGGCAGGGCTTGGGAACAATCGCCTCTTTGATTGATAGATTCTCTTATTTCTCTCTTTTTGAAATCATACTGCATCCCCAGTGGCAATGTTGGCAGTCATTTTTGTTAATCCTTCGCCATGATTTATATTCTCTTTTACACTGAATGATGTTAGTTTTATGTTTGTCGTTTACGATATTTTTAATTTTATATATTTGTCGTTTCATCATTTCCTTGCATCCTCTCCTCTTCCTTCATTTCTCTGTTGTTACCCAGGTGATTTTTCTTTCCTTCTTACTTTCTCTCTTTGTTTTTATTATTTCTACCATCTTTATTCTTTATTTACTTCAGATTCGTACAACTTCTATCATATATATTTCTCATTCTTCACTTCATCAACATTTTCTCTCAATAACATCAAGTTTCCGTTTCCTTTATTCACTCTCTTTTACTTCCATTCTTGTCTCATTATCAAAAGTTCTTTCTTTTTTTTCTATCTTTTTTTTTCTCCCAATGTTCATATTTCCCGCTTTATCTTTCGCTTGTCTCGTCAGCCGTCTACCAATATTCTTGCCATTCTCTCTCTCTCTCTCTCTCTCTCTCTCTCTCTTTGTATGTATATATCAATCTATGAATCTATCTATTCATCTTTCTATCTGTCCACCTTTACTAACCTTGCTTTTTCTTATCTTTTCCCACTTTTCACCACTTAAGCTAATCTCTTTACCTAGAGTGGCTTTGAACTCGTACGCCTAAAAGGGAGTAAAATGGGCCTGGCTGTTACGTTGCGTCCCCTCATATATTGTGGTTTCCGTATATGCTATTCAGACGCCACATTCTTTAAGGTGTGGCTACGATAATAAGCCCTCATGGCGTTTCTATCCCTACTTATTAATGATCTCTTTACAGAACACACAGCCCTTCCTTGCGTACTCTCACACCCCACCTCCTCATTATCGTTTTCAGTCTCCTGTTTTTTCCCTTTCAACTGAGTCATACAAATTTCTTGGTAATTTTTCACCCTACTATCAAAATTTTCATCTTGATTCTCTACATTATTCTAGCGCTCCCTCTCCAGCTCTGATACACATCCATTTCACTCTCATATTGTCAGCCTTTCAGTCTTCATATGCTTCAAAGGGCACACCACCTCAAGAGGCTTCTTTTTCCTCTTCCACAACATCACCTTTATCATAGTCTTCGTTATTCCCCTTGTTTAGTCACTGTACTCCTCCATTTCCCATCTTCCCCATCCCCCACCCGACTCACCCCATTACGATCATCAAATGACTTAACTTGGCTAACTAGTTCTCTCTCTCTCTCTCTCTCTCTCTCTCTCTCTCTCTCTCTCTCTCTCTCTCTCTCTGTGCAGACCCTTTTTAACCTTCACTAGAAGCCTCCGCCTTAATGCCTCGCTCCTTCTTCATTCCTTCTGCTAATCCTGCTCATCCTTTGTATCTCTTTTTTTACCCTCCATCTGATGAAGTCAGAGGAAGGTATTGTTATCAGTGGCGTGAACAAAGGGTGACGTAGAGATTGTCGTTTCCGGATCAAATCTCACAAAGCACTCAATATAGAGTCATGAAATTAAACATATTTATGTGTCTTATAGTGAACTGGTGCCCTTTGACAGGTACAGTGCGTGTCTAAGGTTATTTTTTTTACTGTTTATTTTATTTATTTATTTTTTTTTAAGTAATGAAAAAGTTCAAGCAGAATCTCAGAGATTTCAATGCCACCTGTGGAAGAAATCCTATGTAGTCATAAAAAATGGTTCTTTGTTATTATTGGTAAACCACTGAAAATCTTAAGTTTTAATGTCTCTCTGTTGTACGAGGGGGGAGGGGGAGGTGAGAGCCTTTGTGCGCTTGGTTGGGTGTGCAGGGAGGTGGAGGGTACTTGCTTGGTCAGATGGAGGGTTGCAACAGCTTAGCGTTGCCTATGTTTGTTGCTCTCTTGTCTCTTTCTTTTTCTTCTTTCATCATCACGCTTTATTATTTTCTATCATTCTACTCCACCTTTCTTTCTTTTCTTCCCTGTTTTCCTTTCCTTTCCATCTTCCTTTTTCCTTTCTACTTCTTTCCATTCCATTCCCTTTTCATTTCTCCTTCCTTGTTTCCTCTCCTCCCTTGTCGTTTCCCATTCATCATGATTCCTTCCATATTTGCCCCCCCCCCCCTCCATTATGCCACCTCTCTTGTCCTCGTTCTTTTTCATTCCAGTCCATTTCCTCACTAACCCTAAACCCTCACCGCCAAAAGTTTGCCTCTCCATTCCTCTCTTCTTTCTCCCTCCCTTTAATCCCTTCTTCTCCCAGCTAACTACACTTATTTATCCTTCTCTTCCCCCCACACCTCAAAATCTTCCTCCCTTCTTTTTTTTTTTCTCTCTCTCTCTCTCTCTTCCTTTCCCTTCTTTCCCATTCCTATAACACACTCGTCCCCTTCTCCATTCCTCTCTCCTCTCCTCCTTGTGTCCCCAGTCGTCCCATTTTCCTTCAATATCTTTTATGTCCCCCTTTCTCACTCACTCCTATCCCTCTTCTCCCTTTTTATATTCATTACGTTTTCGTCGCGCCCATCCTGCATTCTTTGTCCCTCATATTTCACATCACCTCCTCGTCCCCTAACTCACTCCCTTTTCCTCCATTTCACTCTCGTCTTCCATTCCCTCAGTTTTTCCCTCACCCTCCATTTCCTTCCTGCCTCCTGTGTGTCCGTGTACCACTTGTCTCTTTCTCCCTCTGCTCCTTTCTTGTCTTCCCTTCCCTCCTCCCCCTCTCTGGAAGAGTTAGGTATAGCCTTGTTTAACCGCCAACACAAGCAGATCCTTTCATAGAGGCATATAATTGTACACCTGTAACAGGAATAATAGTGCCATTTCATTTAGTCAGTAAGTATCAAACTGCTCAAAATTTTCTTCAGGACAGATCATTCGTGAAAGTCCTTGTCATTGTCCCTGTCGGTGATTCATCCTCATATCATAACGACGCAAATCATGGAATAGGATAACGTCACCCCTTCCACCCATCCTCTCACAACCCCATCCACTTACCAATTCCTTTATCCATCACAACAATCCCACCCCCAGCACTTCTCCAGCATCTTCCACACCCCCGAATCATCACTCCTTCACCCCCTCGCCTCTCGTCCCCCCAGTCCTTATACTTCCCCCTCCATAATTTCGTCCATTCCTCATGCATTCCCCTTCACAACCCACACTTTTTCTCCAGCCCCTCCCTCCCCATAACACCCGTTCCTGCAGCCCTTCGGAACTTCCCATTCCTTTGCCCTCTCCTTCATTCACCCCCAACATTCATTTCCTCCAGTCTCCCACAACCTACGCCAACCTCTCCACAAACTCACTCCCAAGTCCCACTTTCTTCGTTTCCCCCACAACCTCACTACCTCCAGCATCACCCTCCACAACCCCTCGCCCCTCTCCTCCACCCTCTTCTCATAACTCACTCTCCCACCCGGCTCGCCCACACACTTCCATACATCTATTCCCCTCTTTTCCTGTCTGACTAAGCAGATTGGCTGGCAAGGTTTTCACCTGTTGCCTCTGTTAATTCACCAGTGAAATATCAGACATTGGATATATTTCTACTGTACGATTCAAGGTTAGTTTCCCCCTATGCCTCCTTTCATGTCGCTGGATAATTGGGGAACGCTGTGTAAATTTCATTGTAGTGGGTCATGCTGTAGGGATTAGAATGGATTAAAGACCTCCTCTCTGCACTGATGACCCGCGTACAGTAGTACGCTCTTCTTATTCTTCATTCCTACTGTTTGTGTCTATTGCTTTCACATTTGTTCAGTCTGTTTTACGTCTTCCTTCTCTCTCTCTCTCTCTCTCTCTCTCTCTCTCTCTCTCTCTCTCTCAGCCACTCAGTTCCCCTCAGATATGACGTCTTGGTGTTTTCCTTGTTAATCTTCTAACAGTTTTACTGCTATCATGTTAATTGTGTTATATACCGCCACTACGAAACAATATCATTTAGTCAAGGAAAAATTCTCAGAGTGGAGAGGTGAGGTATTGCCTTATTAAGCCCATCATTATAAGCAGATCCTTCCTCAGAGTAATACAATCATACGGTTGTAACAATAATTTATTTTTTAATACGAAATTAAATGTTTTTGGGGACAAATCATTTGTGAAAGACCTTGTCATTACTCGTTTGAAAGACCCATCATCAAAATATTAGGCATATCATGACACTGAATTACGTCACCTCGTTCCTCTTACCTCCCACAACCCTACCCTCCTTACCCATTCCTTCATCCATCCCAACAGTCCCATCCCTCGCCCTTTACTTCCCCCGCACCCTACACATCCCCGAACCCCCATTCATTATTCTCCCCACCTCTAGCCTCCCAGTCCTTAAACCTCCCCTTCCATAATTTCGCCTATTCTTCTTCCATTCCCCTTCACAACCTCACACTGTTTCCTCCACGCTCTCCTTCCCCCACAACACCCTTTCTGTTATCCTTTGCAGCTCCATATTCCTTTACCCTCTCCTTCTTTTAACCCAAACTTCCAGTTCCTCCCATCTCCCACAACCTACACCAACCTCTCCTCCACAAACTCACTCCCCAGTCCCACCCCCTCCGTTTCCCCCGCAACCTCACTCCCTCCAGCATTACCCTCCACAAGTCCTTAGCTTTAGCTGATAGATTAGTTTTGTTAGTTATAACCTTCCCTATATCAAAGAGCCACGAGAGGACCATCAGGTTTGTTGCTGTTTGCTTTCCATTGTACTCCTTTGTGCCCCACTCTCCTAATAACTCTCCCACTCCACTCACCCACGCCCCTCCATACACCTCTTCCCCTTCAATACTTCCTCTCGGGCTGATCAAATTGACAGGCAAGGTTTTTCCCTGTTGCCCCTCTTAATTCACAAGTGAAATTTAAGACACTGAATATAACTTTACTGTGCAGTTTAAGGTTAGTTACCGCCTATGCTTCCTTTCATGTTGCAGGATAATTGGGAACGCTGTGTAAATTTGACTGTAGTGGGTCATGCTGCAGGAATATTACTAGAGTTGATTTAAAACCTTCTGTTTGCCCTGAAGACCAGCGTGCAGTTGGTTGGCATAAATGTAAACTCTCTCATTATTCTATCATTTGCTTTCACATACTTTGGCCTGTTTCCCGCCTTCTCTCTCTCTCTCTCTCTCTCTCTCCATTCGTCTTTATTCTCCTCTCAGCATAGTTAATCAAAAATTCTTCCTGAGAACGTCTTTCCATTAACTCACCATAACCAAAATGTTTTTCGTACACTTTCTTTCCCGCATCCCTCATTTTACTCTTCCCACAGTTTCCCATCTCTGTATATCATTTTTGCTATCCCTTTCCACGCCAGTCTTGTCTTTTCTTACATCTTTTTACCTCCCCAGTTCTCGTGTTGTACTTTATGTAAAATATTTCTCTCTTATGTTTCTTTTTTTTTTTCTTTCTTTTTCTTGGTAGTCATTTTTCTTTCCTTCGTCCTTCCCTCTCCTTTTGATTCATGTTATGTTTTTTCTTTCTTTTCATAATATTTTCCCACTTCGTTCCTTCTTTTGTCTTCTCTTTTCTTTAAAGTTCTTTTTTTCCTGCATCTTTTTTCACCTTTGCCAAATTTTTCTCTCAGATATTTAAACACAATTTACCCTTCCATTTTTGACTTTGTCGTTTCTCTTCCAAAATCCTTTTTTTTTTTTTTTTTTTTTTTTAATTGTAGCGCTTTTTTTTTTTTTTTTTTTTTTTTTTTTTTTTTTACATACATGCCTATCTCAATCATTCTTATATTTTTCTATTTTTCCTTACATTCTTTTGCACCGCTGTTAATGGACTTTATTTGTTCTACATATTCCCTCTTGTTAGGGCGATATGTACCACTTCCATTACTTTTTTCTCTTCCATCTTCTCTCCATCCATTATTCATCGAACCTCATTTCTTCTTTATCATAATTTCTCCTGTTGTGGTTTATTCTTCTATCCTTCTCTTGTCTTTTTGTTTTGTTTTCCATTCTTTCGCATTTGCTTCTCGTACTTAATTTTATCCACACCTTTCCCTCTCTAATTTGCATAATATCTCTTCTTCTCTTAGTCTACACCCTGTGGTCAGAACCATATTGTATTTGCTCAGGTTTTCTCTTTTTTCTTTACACTTTTGCCAGACACTTAGCAGTTTGTGGAATCGATCAATTTCTTCATTAATTTACTTCGGACTTAGTACAATTGTTCTCTAGGCAATTACCTTCAGACACCGTACTATTAGCCAACTAGCAGAGGAAAGTGCGACTCAGAGGCGATTCTTTTTTGAGGGGGGAGGGGGACACCCCTTATGGGATTAAGGCGTCTAACAGTAGACAGATAGACAGAAAGATAGAGAGGTAGATAGACACATAGATTGGAACAGACCAACTTTCCAGGGCAGGTTTTGGGAACAATCGCCTCTTTGATTGATAGATTCTCTTATTTCTCTCTTTTTGAAATCATACTGCATCCCCAGTGGCAATGTTGGCAGCCATTTTTGTTAATCCTTCGCCATGATTTATATTCTCTTTTACACTGAATGATGTTAGTTTTATGTTTGTCGTTTACGATATTTTTAATTTTATATATTTGTCGTTTCATCATTTCCTTGCATCCTCTCCTCTTCCTTCATTTCTCTGTTGTTACTCAGGTGTTTTTTCTTTCATTCTCACTTTCTCTCTGTTCTTATTATTTCTCCCACCTTTATTCTTACTTCATATTCGTAGAACTTCTATCGTATATATTTCTCATTCTTCACTTCATCCACATTTTCTCTCAGTTACATCAAATTTCCGTTTCCTTTATTCCCTCTCTTTTACTTCCATTCTTGTCTCAGTTTCAAAAGTTCTTTTTTTTTTTTTTTTCGATTTTTCTTGTTTTCTCCCCATTTTTATATTTCCCGCTTTATCTTTCGCTTGTCTCGTCGGCCGTCCACCAATATTCTTACCATTCTCTCTCTCTCTCTCTCTCTCTCTCTCTCTCTCTCTCTCTCTCTGTATGTATGTATATATCTGTCTATGAATCTATCTATCTATCTATCTACCTTTCTATCTGTCCACCTTTATTAACCTAGCTCTTCCTTATCTTTTCCCTCTTCTCACCACGTCACTAATCCCTTTACCTAGAGTGCTTGGCCTGGCTTTGGCCTCGTATGCCCAAAAGGGAGTAAAATGGGCCTGGCTGTTATGTTGCGTCCCCTCATATACTGTAGTTTCCATGTATGCTATTCAGAAGCCACATTCTTTAAGAGGTGGCTACGACAATATGACCTCCAAGCGTTTCTATCCCTACTCAGTAACGATCTCTTCACAACACAAAAACCCTTCCTTACGTATTTTCTAATCGCTTCTCTTCATTAACGTTTTCTGGGTCTCTCTCCTTTTTTCTGCTGTAACTTTCATATACATTCCTTAGTAAATTTTCTCTCTGCTATCAAGACTTTTCATCTTACTTCCCCATATCATTCTCGAGCCCTCCATCTCTCACCCACCTCCGCCTCACTCTCAAATAGCTAGTCATTCACTCTTCGTTTGCGCCAAAGGGCAAAGCACTTCAAGTGTATCTTTACTCCTCCACAACATCCCTTTTACCATAGTGGTCGTCGTTATTCCCCTTGTTTTATCATTGCTCTTGTCCATTGCCCACCTTCCTCATCATCTATTTCAACGCGGCTAACTAGTCTCTCTCTCTCTCTCTCTCTCCCCACACCCTTTTTTAACCTTTACTCCAAGCCTTCGTCTAAAATGATTGCTCTTCCTTTTATCACTCCTGCTAATCTTTTGCTTCTCTTTATATAACTCTTTCCTCTCATTCTTTTGCTCTTTCTTCACCACTCTTGTTTACGTTTTTCCTGTTATTCTACTTCACCTCTAATTCTTCTTTCAATCGTTTTCTTTCGTTTCCCTCCTCCTGCCTCCCTTCTTTTCTAAATCCTCACTAATTCCTGATTCATTATCTGTCACTCGTTCCCCTTCCCATTCTTCCCTCCTCATCCCCTCCCTCCATGTCCTTTTTTCCTTGTTTCATACACCCATGTATACCTCCCCCCCCAAGGTTCCTTTCCACTTTTTCCTCCTCCATACCCTTCGTGTTTCCCATTCCATCACCAAACTCTCCTCCTCCATTCCTCTCTCCTTTCCCACTGTTTGTCTACCCCATCACTTTTTCTTTCAGTTTATCAATCCTGGGAGGAATGATGGTATCATTTTCGGCAAAGCTATTGAACACTTGGATTCCAATGAAACTTCTCAAGTGAGTTCGTGTGGTTCCTTGATGATGTCTTTCACTACGTAAAGTTTCCCACCACTACTTTTAGGGGGATCAGCACCCCTCACTAAATAAGAAATTATCAGAAGTACTGAAAGAACGGCAGATGTGGCTTTGATATCTTAGTTCATGTTGTACAATGGGCTCTGATCTGTAACGCGATACGTGGGTAGCCTGATTCCCTTAGTGATTCTGGGGGGTCAGCGCCCTCCCCCTCCCCCAAAAAAAAACTATCAAAAATAGCGGAAAGATTTGAACAAATATTCCCAAACGTGTTCGTCTGGTGACTCCAAGGGTCTTCCACCATATACAATTTCACTTCCCCTCACCAAATTTTACATTTTCAGAATAACGAAAGATGGCCAGATATGGCTTTGATATTTTAGTAAATGTTGTATAATGTACTCTTAACCGTAATGCGATATTACGGAGCTTGGCCACCCCATTGATTTTGGGGGTTCAGCCCCCTCCCAAATATAAAAACAATGAGAAATAGGGACTGTGAGCACATGGATATCAAAGAGTGCGCCATACATTTCGAAGGACTGGGTATGTAGCTTCCATGTTTTCTCTGAATTCCCTGGAAGACACTACACATCTGCTTTATTTCATGTCCCCCCTTATCTCTCACTCCACTCTCTTTCTTCTCGCTTCTTCCCTTCATCATCTCGTTTCCCCCTCCCGCCATTCCCCTGTCCCTCACATTTCACATAACTTCCTCACTCCTTCACTCACCCCCTTCCCTCCATCTCTCCTCTGTCTTCCATCCCTTCAATTTGTTCACATCCATCCATTCCCTCCCTTATTCCTGTCCCTCCTTTCCCCTCTTCTCTCTGTTTCTCTCTTTCTCCTCTCGAGTCTTCTTTTCCCTCCTCCCCTTCTCTTCTTCCTCTCCCCCCATTTTCCTTTCGTCTCTTCCTTTCTTATTTTCTCTTCTCTCATCACTGGACCATCTCTCCTTTCTTCCTTTCCCATCTCTTCCATTTCTCCTTCTGTCCTGTTCTTGCCCTACCTTCCCCCATCCCTGTTTCTTTCTTTCTCTCCCTCCCCTTCCCCCAGTACTTTCCCATGCCTCTATCGCCCCCTGTCTTCCCATCCGTTTCTTCACTCTTATCCCTCCTCTGACCTTGGAGCTCGTCTCACCTTTCCCGTCATCCTTCCCGTTACCTTATAACCTCCTCTCTCTCCCCCTCCCCAGCCCCAGCCACCCCTCCTCTTCCCCTTGTGCTTTTCTATCCTTTTTTCACAGACATCTGTTATATCGTCAGTGTAACTAGTTTTTCCCAATTAGAAAACCTTACACTGGACAAAGAGTCTTCGTGGTAT
The DNA here is from genome assembly GCF_032717465.1 of Coenobita brevimanus. Taxonomy (NCBI): domain Eukaryota; kingdom Metazoa; phylum Arthropoda; class Malacostraca; order Decapoda; family Coenobitidae; genus Coenobita; species Coenobita brevimanus. The sequence goes on from NC_137066.1 coordinate 6,859,400, forward strand.
CTGTGCGGTGAGCGTACATCCTATGCATTCCTACTGACCACTCCCTTCTCTTATCAAACTTTGTTCACCCATTCTCCTTCTCTTCTTCACCCTTCCCCTTCACATCCCTTCACCCCTGCCCCCGACGCCATCATCACCCCCTAATTATCCGACCCACTAGACAAATTAAACTAATGGCCTTCACTTTCGTTTCATCTGCACATTAAATACCCCCCTCTCTCTCTCTCTCTCTCTCTCTCTCTCTCTCTCTCTCTCTCTCTCTCTCCCCCCTGGTACAGCCAAAGCGCTCATTTTTATATTCATTTTTTTTCTTCATGATCCACTCCTCTTTTCACCCTCAGTGTCTCTCCTTTCCCTCCTAAATCTCTTCTAACCATTTTCATCTGAATTACCTTTCCCAACGTCAACCTAACATCATTTTTCTTACTCCTCATCGCTCTCTTTTCTCCCAGTTTCGTTTTGTGTTCCCCTAGTTTTAAAATTTTGTCCCATATTTTCTACCCTTCTTTCCAGCCTTTTCTGTACCGCTTCTGCTGATTCCCCCCTTCCATTTTTATCCCAAATTATTTTTTCCCTTCTCCTTCGTCCTTTTTTCTCACCCGTCTTTATTTAGTTTTCCCCGCCTCATCTGGTTCTCATTTTCTTTATCTAGGCTGCCTCATCACACCTGACTCTGACACCTTTTCTCTTCACCTTTTTTCCTCCCTCATGTTCAGTCTCCTCTTTCTCTTTTTATTATTTTTTTCTTCATAGTGTTTGTTTTATTTGTACCCAGTTTGTTCACCAGTTCATCTACGCGCATACACGCACGCATGCACGCACACACGAAAGCATTCACACACACACACACACACACACAGACACAGACACAGACACACACACACACACACACACACACACACACACCAATGTTCTGTCAGTCTGTCTGCCTCAGTGTGTGTGTGTGTGTGTGTGTGTGTGTGTGTGTGTGTGTGTGTAGACTGGCTGACCAACCGGCGCCAAGAAGTAGAAGTCAAAGGGGAGAACTCTGGCAGAGCAGCACTTACACGTGGAGTGCCTCAGACTTCATTTGTAGTGTGCTGTAGTCATTTGTGTCAGTGATATAGATATGGGCAACAGCAGCCGAAATACAAAACTATGGATAACCCAAGCTAGCAGGTAATGTTTCATCAGTCTGGAGGACAGAATAGCTACGTAAGAACTTGGCTATGACAGGACAGTGGATTCACCGTTGGCAAATGGCATTCAGCATGGGCAAGTGCAGTGTGATGCATATTGGTTCTGTAAATCTTTGAACCAAGTCCTCTGAGGAAATGCTAATAGCGGTACCGACATGCAGAAAGACCTGGTTGTACTAATCAATAATTACATTAAGCTCTCCAAACACAGCATCACCGTACGTTGATAGCAACATGTCTAAGTCATTGCACTTCATTGCAACTCTCCCTACGACAAGATGTCGAAGTATTTTCCTTCTCAAGCACCTATCCCGAAGATGCATGCACAAGACATCATCCCAAGTCTTTGTAGGTTACCTGTGGCCATTAATTTTGACCCTCCTCAACCAGTCACCCTCCTCCTTCCTCTAAACATGTTCGACCCATCTTACTGGTTTGCGCCACTTTTCTAAAGTCTCTTATACTAAATTTCTTCCGTACACTCTTATTTCCATAATTCATCGATACCTTTCTCATCCATCTCGATAAACTAATTTCCGTGCATTCCGATCTACATGTATACTCATCTTTTACTGATCAAGTCTTGCTTCCGCCCAAGATAACATTTTAATACATGTTTCGTGGAGAGTGTTCGTTGAAGGAAAGGTGAGCCTTTTTATAGCGGGCAGAGACTACCGTTCCCTAAACTAGGTACATCCAGTAACTATGCTATGCCCCTGCTCCTGCACTCACCATATCTCCCGGACAGCAAAACTCATAAACGTATTCTAAGCAGCTGTCACTGTAAACAACATTTTCCACTATGTCATCCAAGGTGGTTTAAAAGGGGTAGGCGCCGTGGGCAGGGAACCGCTCGCTCTGAGTTGAAGCCTGGCTAGCAGAGCGCCGTCATATTGCTCTGCCAGCATCAAAGAATTTATGTGTCCCTGTCACTCAATTACATCAGTGATTAGTGATACACAACACTAAATTCTGAACGTATATATTAATAACATGAAACACAATACAAAAGATGCTTACAGTTAAATGGTAGATCCAGTTTACCTTAATACAGTACTTTTTACCTCAGGTTATCGAAGAACATCTTCACTGGCCAGTAAACAATACAAGTTTGTTACAAGTCTGACGACTTTTCATCTTGTTCCAAGATTGTAGCCTTGAGGTAAACTCCCTTCCTGCATAATGGCACCTTACTTGCAGGCATCTCTGCGCAATAGCTTTGATCAGCGGAACAATATGATTTCGTAGAGGGCCTGTTTCTAGCATTTATTTATTCAATTTAAGAAATATTGCAGATATAATACATGACAGCGCTGAATACACAAGTTCATCATATTGCTTAGAAGACAATGTAAGATGCGACTCTGTAGCAGTACATAGCTTTGCTCTGAATACCTTTTCACAAGAGACACAAATGCCCATTACGTCTTTTGATGGGAAGGTTAACAGTCTGTTGATTTGAGGTTTATCATGGCATGCATCTGGCTTTCAACAGTGGTTTCAAGTGCTTAATGACAAGCTTCATAGCGGACGGAATTTTTCAGGTTAAAAACTACAAATCCAGCATTGTATGCACCAATTAAAATACCCCCGCTAATACCAATACACCAGTCCTGTATGAGACAGCCCTAGCATGTATTCAATATGGACGGTGGGTGTTAGTGCCATAAAAATACCCCCGCTAATACCAATACACCAGTCCTGTATGAGACAGCCCTAGCATGTATTCAATATGGACGGTGGGTGTTAGCGCCGAAGTGGTGACATGTAGAGGTGTATGGTATGTAGGAGGACTACTGGGCCTTGATAGCAGGCTGTGAAGCCTATGCCCAGAGTCAGACACAAAAAAAAAAAAAAAAAAAAAAAAAAAATTACGCTTAAGATGAAGTAAAATTTACAAGGGCCATATATACAGCCAGATTCTTCTATATCAGCAAATGATGTGGTGTCATAAATATCACTTAATACTCTTACTTTGGCAAAAGTTGCATTAATAGCCTAGACAGAGGGGGTAACCATCTTTTCATCATACAAGTAATAGCAGGACACAGTTAGTGTAAGCAGTGACTCTAATGGCAAGCAATTACCCCGCAGTACATCATGAATGTCACTATGCTCTAAGAGTTTCGTATATGCAGAAGAGAACTGTCTTGAGGATGGGTTGTTATTATTACAACCTCCAATGTTTCTTATTTTATCAAAACACAGTTCGATGTAATCTTGACTCATTTTATATGTTATTAAGATATATGCGGATCAGAACCTGCAATAAAACTTTCATACATATGCAACAAGCTGTGAATGCAGAGGATGAAACTATGAAACCCAGTCCTACGATGTTACTTGATTAAATGTAAGCCATCAGCAGGTTTCAAATCTTAATATAAGTTTTTGCCTCTTTCAGGAATGTTATAATTTCATTGGCATTTCCTGTTCTGAGTAGGCATTTAAACCCACTGGAACACAGATTTCTAGAATTTAGTACATTGAAAAGTGTGCTGAAAATCTTAATGAACTCTACAGTTGCTTCACATTCCTTATATTCACTGAACTTTTCATCAAACAGAAATCCAGAGAAGTGGCAACAGACTCTCAGCAGCTGCGCTGCTAATTTTTTGTTCATTTTCCTTTTAAACCATTCTATATGTGCAGCTCTGAGTATACTGCCAAAGTATGTAAGCCTTGACTGACCTGCAATTTGGAACCTCCCATGTCAGCCACGCCTCTTGGCCGGAGCAATATGGCTGCCAGAGGCGAGCGGTGGCTTCAAGCTCAGCGGTCCATGCCGCCTCCTTCATTTAAACCTTGATGTTGTCAATAGCCTAAACTTCCCTACATACCATGCACCGAAAAAATTGCTCACATCTTTAAGCCTATCTTCAGTACAACTATATATCTTGAGAACCCATTAATTACAAGTTGTACACAGCACTGGAATTATTTCAAATCCTTTTTTCCACACTGCACAAGGTCATGAACCTTGTTCCATGACATTACCGCCTTACTCATATACGGTATTTTGATACCAGCACTCCTTAACCACCCCCCGTATGGCGAGGACCATATCTTTCAAAAGTGTACAGGGACTCAATCACCAGTTGACACAGTCAAGGACACACTGGAAATGGTCCTAAGTGTCAGCGAGAGAACACACACACACACACACACACACACACACACACACACACACACACACACACACATACGATAATAACCTCAGGCTGATTAAACACCTCTTTGATCAAGGCTTCGTATCAACCACGTCACCGAGGGTCTTAAAGATGAGAGACCCACATGATGCTTCCTTTCTGACTCCCAGACTCCGACTCATGGCTAGGGGCACAGGAGGAAGCTGAAGTCATTGTGGCTCTGACGGCTGACAAATATATCCACAGTTTTGACGGGCATTGTCGAGATGGCTACGAGGCCTCACTTTAACAAATATTTAATCGACCAGATGGCACACGGCAACTTGTAATTATCTTTTTATTGACAATCACCTCAGTCTTTTGACAATCACCTCAGTCTTGTAAAGGGTGACCACAAACAAATAAACTCCACGTCCCTCTGTCATCGCCATTTGGCTGTCGTTCTTCCAACCAACACACCCCTCACTTACACATCTCTTCACTCCATCCTCACATATCATCCTTGGTCTCCCCATCCTCTTCTCCTCCACCCCACTCACATACTCGTACTACTGGTCAGTCACGCATTCTTCATCCTCTCGACACTGCCAAACCGCCTCAAGGTCATTTTGTTAACGTTCTTAATCACATCCACTTCGTTATTTCCTCATTTGTCTCTCTGTCTCTCCATGCAACTCCACATGCTCCACTCAAAATTCTCACCTCCACTGCTCTCACTCTTGTGTCTGTGCTTCACTTCTACACGTTAGTGTGAGGATGACAATACTGTCAAGCAATGCCATTTTAATTCCATACACCTCCTCTAATCCTTATCACTGCATCCAGTTAACGAGCAACCTCTCTACACTACCGTGCCCTTTCAAGCACTGCATCCTCTAAACATCCATCCTCATCAAACTACCTTAGTACTTGAAAGCATTCGCTGTCTTGTAATTTGCTGGGTCCCTAAGATCCCATCACTGTGTTTCGTAAGTCACTGTTCACTGTCCAAGTATTGGTAAATATATGGAGTCATATTAGTAGCCACAACTGTGCATTACGTCTTAATATTCTCTTGTTTGTATCATAACTTTCCTTCTGGTATAAGTATACATTGCATAAACGACGCAGAATGTTTAGGACCATGTTCTCGTGAGGCTCCATTGCATCTCTTCTCTTCCAGCGTACCACTGTATATGATACGTAAATATTCTCTTACACGCTATTACGGAGCCTTTATCGGCATTATCAAGACTGAGATACCATACAAGAATGTGTTCAGGTACAATACTCAAGCTAAATCACCAAGGAAGAGATCTTAATATATCTCCTATGCCAACGAGAACACGGATTTCATCAAGCCACGAGCAGGAGATTATATTCACCTTTTTATTGATCTCTGGTGGCGAAGGGTGAATAAATACTGCATAGAAAAGAAGGTTAACCCCTTCAATCCGTTATTGTTATTTTAATTTTCACACTATGGTCGGACGATTCATTCAAGCATGAAAAGGCCTTTTGTGCTGATGAGCTTATTGAAAAGTATATCTCGTCCGTCTATTTTGAAAAGTCTCTCATGAGCTAAATACAACTGATACGGACTTACAGTCGTAAAATAAAAACAAAAATATGTCATTGGTCTGGATGGTCTATAGTAAAGGAATCAAAGTAATAACAACTTAAAAATGAGCACTACCAAGTCCACTATACCAGCAAGAACACTACTCATAATACCCCTTCCTCCCTCTACAGTACACTGACGCTGACTCATGAAGGCATTATATCATGAGTTCCAAACCAAACTTTTCCAATATAGCCTGAGGGAAAGAATGGTCAGTATTTTCATGCCATAGGAGATGGAGAGACCAGAGGAGAGAGGAAGATCATTTTCCTCGTCCTATATCTTGTTACTTACTCATATATTCCATTATACTCGGTCTTCATTAACCTGATATAATATTGTAGTCTCTTCATCCTGAATGCTGGACTGAAATATGATGTTAGGCCTAGAATAAGGTGCTTGTCACGAAGAAAGCATGCAGAAGAGTACGGTTATAATATTTGTCTCTAAGCTACGACAATACTTTTCTAGAAGACAAAAATCCCTGCCAAGTTAAGGCGGATGAACGACAGTGCAATTTGCTTCATCTGAGAGTCTTTCTCTTCTCTCTCATACACTTAGCCCAGAGAAGGAAGTTTGCGAGGGTGCTTCATTTAACACATCCTTTCCAGTTCTTATACTCTCCCGTATTCCACGATTCTATCAGCGATGAAAATATAGTGTGAGACTGCCTCCCACAAGGGAATTTTCTTAATTTTCCTGTACTCCTGTCTGACCAGAAGGGTGTGCCCAAAGGAGAAGTGTCAGTTTGCTTCATTCAAGAATCTCCTTCCATGCGTACATACTGTCAGCAAAGGCAAGTGTGAGTTGCCTCTTGCAACAACTTCCATCCACTCCTTTCAAGTCATAAGACATTCAGCTCAGTAGCCAAAAGCTGTGACATGTACGGGTGTCTAGCACGAAGAAGGACTACTGGATCTCAGAGAACTATATTCGTAGCTGCCTTGAGATCCAATCTATCTATCTATTGCCAGACGCCTCAATCCCGTTTGGGGTGGCCACAAACAAATCGCCTCCAAGTCGCCCTGTCCCCCGCCATTTCACTGCCCTGCTCCCAACTCACCCCCCCCTCTCTCACATACCTCTCCATCCCATCCCTCCATCTCATCCTCGGCCTCCCCCTCCCTCTTCCCCCCTCCACCTCACTCACATACACTCTCTTCGTCAGTCTTTCACCCTCCATCCTCTCCACATGGCCAAACCACCTCAGTGTGTTCCTCATAACGCTTCCTATCACATCCACATCAACACCACAACGCTCCTTTATATCCGCATTCGTCAGCCTTTCTCTCAATGTGACTCCACAGGCTCCTCTTAAATAACTCATTTCCACTGCTCTCACTCTTGACTTGTGTCCTTCCAACAACGTCCAAGCTTCACTTCCGTACGTTAGAATTGGTATCACAATACTGTCATGTAGTAACTTTTTCACTTCCATGCTCACTTCCCTGTTTCTTATCACTGCTTTCAAAGAACCAGCAACCTTTCTTCCCTGCTGTACCCTTTCAAGCACTTCACCCTCCAAACCTCCATCCTTACTCATCACACTACCCAAGTACTTAAACGTACTCACATTTTCCAATTCCTCACCATCCAACCTCGCTATACATTCACTGACTTCACCTCTCTCAAAGACCATCACTTTACTCTTCCCTACATTCACCTTTAGATTCCTTTTCTTACACACTCTCTCAAACTCATCCACCAAGCCTTGTAGCTCCCCTTCGTCTTCACTCAACAACACAGTATCATCTGCAAACAACAGTACAAGGAGTTTCCAAACACTATCCTCTCTCACCAGGGCCACTCCAACATCCACTACCCTACCTTGTACCTCTTTTATTACCCCATCCATGTACAGATTGAACAACCATGGAGACATGACACATCCCTGTTTCAAACCAACTTTCAAAGAGAAAAATTCACTTAGTTCACCATCCACACGCACTGCAGCCTTCGCACCATCGTACATACTCTTCACAGCATTCAACAAGTTCCCATCTACTCCATATATTCTTAACACTTTCCACAATCCTTGTCTATCCACCCTGTCATATGCTTTCTCCAAATCCATGAAAGCCGCATACAACTTCTTTCCCTTCTCTAGAAACTTTTCCACTAAAGATCTAAGAATGAATATCTGATCTACACAACCTCTTCCCTTCCTAAAGCCTCCCTGTTCTTCTCCAACTAATTTCTCTGTTCTTTCTCTAACTCTGTCAATAAGTATCCTACCATACACTTTTCCTATTATACTAAGAAGACAAATGCCCCTATGATTATCACACACTTCTTTTTCCCCTTTTCCTTTGTACAAGGGAATAATTATACCTGACTTCCAATCCTCCGGGACTCTACCTTCCTCCCAGGCCAATCTGCACATCTTCCACATCCATTCTACTACTATCTCTCCCCCATGCTTCAGTATTTCACCACACACTCCATCAATTCCTGGGGCTTTCCCCGATTTTACTTTCTTTATTGCTTCCACAACTTCTATCCTACTGATTTATTCCTGTCTTCTCACCTCCCTCCTTCTCCCAGCCATTCCCCAGCCACTTATACTCGCATTACTTCCATCCTCTACGTTCAACAATTCCTTAAAGTGTTCTCTCCATCTGCTCACTTTTTCTCCCTTCTCCACTAGTAATCTACCATTTTTATCTTTCACTCCCCTGCTAACTTCACTTCCACCCTGTCTTACTCTTTTCACCTCTTTCCAGAACATTTTCTTACAGTCCCTCCACTTTACACTCAAATTCCTTCCAAATTCCTCATCCACTCTCTTCTTACTCTCTCTTACTAATCTTTAAATAATATCCCACTTGCTTGTGTTACTGAATGCTAATTACTTCTTGGGGTTAATTCTGAGAGCTGTTGTTACGCCATCAGGGTCTCTGGCAGTGAAGGGTAATTATTTTCTGGCCAGCTGCAGGTGCCTGGATACGACCTCTCTCTCTCTCTCTCTCTCTCTCTCTCTCTCTCTCTCTCTCTCTCCTACAGCACATCACTCTACTTATCATGTTACCTGGATCTACCTGTCACCTGGCTACCCAGTCATTCCTGAAAGTCTTCCTTCAGTAGATACTTATACGTCCTCCTTTCTTTTCCATTACACTCTGCTTCTCCACTTACATTATCTAACTCTGCTTCACCTTTTTATTGTTGCCTTCCTTCCTCCTGTGTACGTCCTATTTTTTCTCCTCTGTTATATTTTTCGTTCGTCGTCTATTTCTTCTCTTATTTTAACCCATTTGAGTCCAGCGTTCTCAGTAGAGGGCGGAACCGGGCATTCTCTAAAGCTGAAAAAGAAGGGAACCCCTGGATAGGGACCTATGAGCGTCGCGGCTATGAACCAATAGGCGGAAGGCAGTACGCCTGGTACCCTTCCAGCACACTCCCTCGCACAGGAACCCTGGGAGCTACTGGGTTAAAACTCAGTTTCTTTTTCCCTTTTCCATAATCCTTGTTCTTCGAGTTTTTTTTGGTTCACCTTTCTTCAATTTTATTCATCATCAGTCAGGATATCTCATTCTACGTCACTTCCACTTTCCCTGCACTTCTCTCTCATCGCCTCTAGCCTTAAATTTACCCTCTATTTTGCCCTGTTTTCTCACCTGCCACGTTTATCCTTCCTTCTCTTCTTTTATCTTCATGCGTGAGTCTTCTTTCTTCTCGATTATTTCTCTTTTCACCACATCTTCATCTTCTGGTTCCTTTCCTTTCCTTGCTCTCCATGTACTTTTTCATTAATTTACATCTTTTAATTTATTTTCTTTTTCTTCGTTTTTGTCGCGAAATCTCCTCCTTTCAAGCCAGTTCTTGTTCACTCCTCTGCGTTAGTTCCTTCTGGTTCATTTCCGTTTACTTTACTCTTTATTTGTGTTTTTTATTTCCTCCTTTCCCCCTATTTCCTCCTCTATTTGTCCTAAATCTTTCCTTGTCTGCTTCTATACACTCTTCCTGGTTGCCTTTCGTTTCTTTACATTTGTCCATCCGAAAGCCTTACCCTTCCAAATCAGCTCATTCTTATCATTTGTCTCTTTTTCCTCCACATTCATAGTTTGTTTTTATATATTTAACATTTCTGTACTATATCTGCCTCTACCAGCCTGGCTGGCGGTCTGCCTGTCTTGTTCCTTGTATTGCCCTACCTTCCTTCCTGTTACCTCCTTCTCATCATCTATTTTTCATCAGCAAGTTTTCGCCCTCATGAGTATTTATTTCCTCCTCCTTCACCTCCTGTATTCATTTAGCCCTGTTTCTTACTTTCCCTCTTAGTCACATACTTTTTTTTTTTTTTTTAATTCATGCTCTCCCGCTTCTAAGCATTTCCATGTCTTCTTTTCTCCCCCCTCTGTGCACTCATCCCTTCACTCTCAGATCCCTTCGAACTTCTTTTCTTTCTCTTCCCTTTACATTTCCCACCCTTTGTATTCCCTACTGTTTCCACCTTTTACTTGCCTCCCCTTTAGTCTTTAGAGCCATTTTTCTACATTAGTCGTCCTCCTTATTCCCATATACTGGTGTACTCAGATTTTCTGCGCGGTTCCATTCTAAAAGTGAAACTGTTAAGAAAGGAAGTACACATTATATTCTTCCTCTCTTTATCACTTAATCTTCCTCCTCACATACTCCGTGGATCTTTCTCCTTATTTACGTCTTCCTGTTCCTCCCTACGTCTTCCACCCTTCATGCCCCAAAGCTCGCTCTTACTTCTCTTCCTTCTGTTCCCCTCGCATATCATTCATTTCTTCTTCTAAGCTGATGCACGCGCGAGAGCGAGCCTCTGTGTGTGTGTGTGTGTGTGTGTGTGTGTGTGTGTGTGTGTGTGTGTGTGTGTGTGTGTGTGTGTGTGTGTGTGTGAAATAGTAATAACAATATTCAGCTTATTTATTCAGTGTAGCCAGGGGCTGAATATACTGTACACAGGTTCTTAATCTAGTATCCTAACATCATGGGGTTAATAGGCTGACCCTGGCTGATCCTGAGGAACGCCAACACTACCAAGCCTCACAGAGGCTGGAGTAAGGAGTAGGTATAAAGGGACCGGCCATTATATCTTCCTCTGCCAAGATTTGAACCCTTGTGCGTCCGCCAGCAGAGCACGCCTGGAACTACACTTGATAGGGAAGTGCTGACCTCCTCATGCAAGCAGCGAGGCCAAGGCGGGGCTGGGACTTGACAAGACCTAGAGAGATCTGCTTACTCGCACGTGCAAAGCGGTTACTGAGATTGATGACGTCACACTTCCAATCTCTCTCTCTCTCTCTCTCTCTCTGACCCGGGATCTCCCCAGACCTCTCATTCCCACCACACAGCACCAGGCACACTTTCCTCATTTCTCCCTTTTTTTCATCAAATGTAGTTTACTGATAGATTGTTCACTAATGTATTTCACAAATAATCTGCGTACCATTCTTTCTGTACATAGGCTAAGGTTATTCTGCCATGATATCAGTTACTGCATCTTAAACTGTGTTCATCGGAAACATTTGCACCAGGTATTTAGGCCGTGGAAATTTAGAAACACTGAAGCAACCGCAGTAGGCTCATCCCTTTTTCTCAATGGCTCCGTCCAATATAATTCATAAATACAGATAATGCCAGATATTTTCTTACACATTACCTGGATTCCACGATTTTCTTCTGGCAAGCAGCACAGCACTGTTGACAGACTCAGTTCACGGTGAAGAGCTTGTTGTTCATCCCAAGATAATGATCCTTCCTGGTATATTATTCATCCAAGAAAATGAATTTGTTGACACGTTCACTGAACTAATATATATATATATATATATATATATATATATATATATATATATATATATAAAAAAAACTCTAAGGGGGAGAGTAGATAGAAAAGTGTGTAGCACAACTGACCTTTTCCTTCACTGTTATGGCATGGACTGGGTTGGGTGCGGCCTGAGACTCAGCGTGAAAACTGATGAGCGGAACGTCACTGCGCAGTGGGGCAGACCTGGAAAGGGTTCCCTAGACCTTGGAACTTGGGTCACATAGATTGGGTGTCTAGTGTTCTGCTGACCACGCCACCAGGTGTGTGTGTGTGTGTGTGTGTGTGTGTGTGTGTGTGTGTGTGTTCTTACCTAATTGTTCTTACCTAATTGTATCTTTACAGGAATGAGTCAAGCTCGTACTGTCCCGTGTCTTAAACCATATTTATCGTACATATCCTTAAATTTGTGAATTGTTTTGGCACACACTATTTCATTCGGTAGTGCATTCCATTGATCGATTGCTCTGTTTGGGAAACTGAATTTCCTTACGTCTTTATCACCTCTCTTCTTATGCAGTTTTTTCCAGTGTCCACTTGCTGATGCTTCTCCATATGTTATCATTTATGTCTATTTTCTCCTTCCCTGATAAGCACTTATATAGCATTATCATGTCACCTCTTTTCCTTCTCTCCTGTAGTGTTGGTAGATTCAGTTTATTTAGTCTTTCTTCGTAGCTTAGGTCCCTTAAGCTTGGTATCTATCTTGTAGCGGCCCTTTGAACTTTTTCAATCTTGTCTATGTGTTTTTTGAGATGAGGACTCCAGACTACTGATGCATATTCCAGGGTTGGTTTAATGAATGATGTTATTATCCTTCTTAGCATGTCTTCATTTATGTATGTGAATGATATTCTCATGTTTGCAAGCAGTGTATACATGTTCCATACCTTCTCGCTGATGTGGTCAGCCGGAGATAGTCTGTTATTGATAATCACACGTAGGTCCTTCTCTCTTTCTGATGTGTATAGGGTTTTATTTCCTAACTTATAATCCCAATCAGGTCTTTTTCCACTTTTACCAAACTTGATTACATGACACTTGTCCACATTGAATTCCATTTGCCATGTATTACTCCATTCATGAAGTTTATTTAATTCTTCTTGTAGCTCTTTATAGGAGTCTGTGTTAGTAATTCGCCTTTGTATTTTTGCATCATCTGCAAACATATTCAGATAGCTCTCATTTCCAGTGTTACTGTTTATATCATTTATATACACTAAAAACATGATTGGTGCCAGCACTGAACCCTGTGGTACCCCACTAGTCACTTCTTTCCATGATGAGTAGTTTCCTCTTAGTACTGTTCTCATTTTTCTTTTAATGAGAAAATCTTGCATCCAACAAAACAGTTTGCCTCGAATTCCTCCTTGATGATATAGTTTCCATAAAAGTCTTTGGTGTGGTACTGTGTCAAAAGCTTTCTTGAAATCTAAATAGATACTGTCCACCCATCCTTCTCTTTCCTGTATTGTGTTTGTTACTCAGTCATAGTAGCTCAACAGATTAGTTACACATGACTTTCCTTTTCTGAAACCAAACTGTCTTTCTGTTATCATACTGTGTTCTTCTAGATGATTTACCCAAGCTTTCTTATAAGCTTTTCTAATACCTTGCTTACAACACTGGTCAGTGATACTGGTCGGTAGTTGAGTGAAATTTGTCTATTTCCTTTCTTGAATAAGGGGACAATATTTGCTTTTTTCCAAATATCAGGTAGTTTACCTTGACTCAAGGATTACTGGAAAATTAAAAATAGTTTACTTAACTCCTTTGCACATTCTCGTAGTATCCAACATGAAATTTCATCAGGACCACTTGCTTTTCCTCTGCCTAATTTACTTAACTCCTCCTGTATTACTTTTTCTGCTATTTGTATATCTGGTAGTACGTGTGGACATGCATGTTCCATATAGTCCCTCTCAAAATTTTTTTCTTCTGTAAAAACTAATTGGAAATTCTTATTTAGTGCTTCACAAATATCTTTCTCTTGTGTATAAGTGATTCCCTCGTCCTTAATGGATTGTATTATATCTTTTACTTTGGTTTTGCTTCTGATATAGCTGTAAAACAGCTTTGGTTGATCACTAATTTTATTTATTATATCCTCCTCAAACTGTTTTTGGGCTTCCCTCCTTATTCTTGTATAATCGTTTCTTGCCTGTTTGTAATTATTAGACGCCCTTTCACTATTGTGTCTTCTGTATCTATTCCACAACAAATCTCTTCTTTCTTTTGATTTTTTACATTCTGTATTGAACCATATCTGTATTTTCTTATCTGCTTCTTTGTGCTGTGGGATGTACTTCTGGACTCCTATTTCATAAAATTCACAGAATTTTTTATATAAAGAATTTAAATCTTGTCCTCTAAGCTCATTTTCCCAATCAACTTCTAAGAAATACTTCTTTAGGTCTTGATAATTTCCCTTTTTATAGTTTAGGCTCTTTTTGTAACTTTCATTGCTGTTAACTATGTCATATGCTATCCTGAAGTTGTAATTTAGTACTGCATGATCGCTTTTGCCGAGTGGAGGGTGATATATTAAACTGTCAATATCATTTTCTTGCCTAGTAAATATTAGATCTAGCACTGAAGGTACATCGAGTCCTCTTTTTCTGGTGGTTTCCCTCACATGTTGCGTTAGGAAAACTCTTGCACGAGACCTAGGAGCTTTTGGTCCTTGGTCCCAACAGCTTTCTTGGCTAATTATATCTAGAGTATTCCAACTTATATTTGTATTAAAATCTTCAGTTAGTATAATTCTTTCCGATTTCTCTTCCATTTTATGTAGTAATGATCTTAAACTCTGAAATGTACTCTCTGTCAGGTCCTCATATTCGTCTCTTTCCCATGTGTTTGATCTGGGTGGCATGTACAAATTGGCTACAATTACTTTCCCTTCAGATGTGTTGATCTCTACTGCAATCAGTTCTACGTGTGATGGTATATCTAGTTTTATTTCATTGACCTTTAGATCTTTCTTAGTTAATATTATAATTCCTCCTCCTTTTTTTAAATTTCTGTCTCTTCTCCATATATTGTATTCCTCTAAGTTTAGTATTTCATTGGATATCCTTGGTGTTAAGTTTGTTTCAGTTTGGCATATTATTTGTGGTTCATTTTCTCTGACATAATCATTCATCTCTTGTAATTTAGATACCATTCCATCCACATTTGAGTACATCAACTTTATCATCTTGTTTATATACTTGTCATGACATGGTTTTACTATCTTCCTCCTTTTTATTCCATCCTGTTTGTGTACCACTTTCGTACCTGCAATGCTATTACTTTGTAAAAAAATTTCTTCTTCTCCTATTCTGATCTTCCCTCATTTTTTGTTTTTGCTTCCTCCCTTTTCCCTCTCAGTAATTCCAGTTCCTCTTGTGTTTGGCATCTTTTTATCCATACATTTTTGAACTCCTCTTTCTCCATAAGATTCTTTGCATTTTTTAGTATCTCCTCCACAGTGTTTACACTCTGGAAATTCACCTTTTGAGGTCTTGTCCTGCTTTTCTCGTATTTCCCTAACCTTTTGTGTTCCTCTATGTCTTTACTACAGATTTCCTCTGATACTTCTTTCAGTAAGCTCATTACATTTGCCATCTCCTTTTTGTCTCTTGTGATCTTGTTTTTTATTTCTTCCTCTTCTATACCAGTGATTACTATAGATTTGTTTATATCTACTGAATCTCTGATTAACTTTGGATTGTTTTGGATTATTCTTTTCACTTCCTTTTTAATGCTTTTTTCCTCCACCCTTGTTTCTAAGTCTTTCTTTACTTTCACCATTTTAGCATACATGGTTTCCACATCATTATTGTAGCTTTGCACAGCTTCATTCACCTGTGTTATCTTCTCCTCAATATCACTGCTTTGGTCTATCAGACTGCTTACTTGCCTAATTGTCTCTGTGTCATTTTTGAACTCTTCCATAACACTCTCGTGATTGACTACTGTACTTGTCACTTTACTCATTTTCTTCCTAAGTGTACTCAATTCCACTGTTAGTTCACTGATGGTTGTGTCTTTCTTGTTGGCCTCCCTTCCTAGTTTTTCTATTTCTTCCTTTTGCAAGTGCATCTGCTTCTTTATTTCATCAATTTCATTTTTTGAAAGCCATTTCTAGTTTGTGTACACGTTCAACCAATCTGTTGTGAGTCTCCACTTCAACCAGTTCTTGGTAGAAATCATCATTTTGCTTTCTACCTTTATCCCTTTTCTTTTCCAAATTTGCTTTACTAAAGTATGTATCCATTTTGCAATACTAAAAGTACAGAGTATGTACTTACATTCCCCGTGCTGCTGGAAACAAACCTCAGCTGACTTAGCGCATTCTTTCATCTTGGTTCTCTTTTCTGTTTGAACAAGTCTTGTTTAACCTTCTTATTATTTTTTTTTCCTTTTAATAATGAAAAATCATTTAGTCTAACCTGGTACAGAGCTTGACTCATACAAAGATACTAATTTAGGTAATGCCACTGGCCGTGTTGGTTCGGTACGGAGCGCCGATGTCGCACGTCTGCCTCCTTTGACTGCCTCTGTGTGTGTGTGTGTGTGTGTGTGATAATTAGCTGGCTTCGGGTTAAAAAGTCTTTGTTGTTTCCTTAGCCACCTTCCCAAAACGCACACACACATACAAATACAACTATGCAAGCGCACATACACATATCCTTCAGATGTTATGATTGTTTCGCTCATTTCTTTAAGCTCACAAGCAAACAATGCAGGCGCAAACCAGAACACATACACATACACACACATATGCACATACACGGACGCAAACATATACAAAATACACCTACATATACACACTCAAAGGCATATAAATACACACGCTTACTCTCTCTCTCTCTCTCTCTCTCTCTCTCTTACCGTCCCCTAAAGCAGTTCTCTCTACCTGTCAGTTACATGGGTCTACTCGTACCTGTCACCTGGCTACCCAATTAATCCTGAAAGTCTTCCTTCCTCTGCTCCAAATTTTTCGTCCTTTCCTTTCCTGTACACTCGCTCTGTCCCTTTCATTATCTAACACTGCTTCTTCTTTTTATCGTTGCTTTCCTTCCTCCTGTATACGTTCTATTTACTCATCCTCTGCTATATTTTTCGTTCGTGGTTTCTTTCTTTTCATCTTGTATAACTCAGTTTCTCTTCCCTCCTCGATACCCCGTGTCCATCTAGTTTAATTTGTCTCACCTTCCTTACCCTTCTTATGTTCCTTTCTTCACTTTTATTCTTCACCCCTCAGAAGATCTCATTTTACGTCGCTTCTACTTTCCCTGCACTTCTTTCTCCTCGTCACTTCCCTTTCATTTACCTTCTATTTTTCTCTGTTATCTCTCCAGCCATGTTCTTACTAAACTTCCTTCTTTCCTTTATTCTCAATGCGTGTTTTTTTTTTTTTTTGCTAGATAATTCCTCTCTTCTCCAAACAGCTATATTCTATTTTTCCTTTCCTTTTCTCGCTCCATGCACTGTTTTGTCTTTTTTTTTTTTTTAATTCCTCTCTTCATCTATTATTTGTCCAAAAGCGTCCTCCGTCAAATCAATTAATTTTCACTTCTCCTTTTAATTCATTCTTTGTCCATCTATCTTTTATTTCCAAACCTTCCCCTTTTTTCGTCTGTTTCTCATAAGTTTTTCCCTGTCTTCTTTTCTTTCTTCCTGGTTGCCATCCGCCTCTTTACATTTGTCCATCCGAACGCCTGTCGCTTCCAGATCTCTTCCTTCTTACCCTTTTCCCTCTTCTTCCACCTCGCCTTCTTTAGGTTCGGTTGAAAGATTTTACTTGTCTATAAAAACTCTGTCTCTACCTTCGCGTTATTTGTTTTCCTCTCAATTAATTGTATTATCCAACCTTCCTTCCTCATATTTAGCTTCTTTCTCATCTTTTATTCTCCATCAGCAAGAGTTTATCCTTATGACTCCTCCTCCTTCTCCTCCTCCTTCTTTCTTCCGTTTCTTGTATTTATGCTCTGCCTCTTCTAAACACTTCCTTGTCTTCTATTCCCTCTTCGCACCCTTCCCTTCATTCTCAGATCCATTTCCCTTCCCTTCCCTTCTGCAGTCCCCTTTCTTTCTCTTAAAAATTTCGTGCTGTCGTCTTTGTCCGCGGATTTCCCCCTTGTCTCTCACGCTAACCCCTTTGCCACGATGACCTCTTGTTTCAGCTTTTTTCTTGCCGTCGCAAAACAATTCATCTTCTCAGTCCGTCCTTAATTATTTATTTATTTATTTTTTGTATCCTGTTCTCTCTCTCTCTCTCTCTCTCTCTCTCTCTCTCTCTCTCTTTTCATTCTACATTATGGACTATCCTACTACTTCCCTCGCCTCATGTAAAATGTCTTTTCTTTCCTCGTCATTTCCCGTCTTTATCGTCTCCTGGTTTTCTCCAAGCTACCATTATGTTGTTCTGGCCTTTCTTCCCTTCCCTGCTATTTTTCACGTTGGATTCCTCCATTTTCTGTTTGTCCTTAATTCTCTAATTTGTGTTTTTCTTGTGCTTTCAATAATTTATTTTTAATTTTTACTCCAGTTATCTTCGCTGTCCTACATAAGTGCATTCCGTTCTCCCTTCTTATTTTATGTTGTTCTTTTGACGTGGATCACATTTTTCCTTCATCTCTGCTGCCCTGATTACCTTAACCTCATGTTCTGCCTTTTCTTCTCTCTCCATTCCCTTTTTTTCTAGTGTTGTTCTTCCTTCCCTGGTCTATTGATTCTCCTGTCTTCTTTCCTATTTTTCGTTTCCCTTTTCATTCTCTTATTACAAATACTTCTCCTCATTCTTTGTGCCCTTGGTTTGCCTGTTTAAGTCTTTCTTTTTCGTCCTCCACTTTTCCTTCTTTTTTTTCTGGTCCAGTGATTCATCATTCTTTCTACTGATCCTTGCTTTTGAATCCACATCGTATACTTCTTCTCCACCTTCCCAGTGGCCATTATACCTCCTCAACATTCTTAACTTTCCTGTCTGTTCCTTCGTACTTATCTTCCATCTTTTTCCATATTATTTTTCCTTCCTATAACCTGTCCTCATCCATTTCCTGTAACAATTGCTCCTTCTCTTCCTTCTTTTCTTCGTCCGTTTACCATCATTCTCTTCTCCATCCCTTTTTCTATCTCATCCTTCATCCTCTTCACCCATCTTCTTCTTTAGATCTGTTAAATCACTACTGTTTCTTTCTGTTTTATCTGCATCCTTTGGCTTCTTCCTGTTCTCTGTCATGTCTGCTCCGTTGATTGCCATGGCTCCCTCTCCTCTCTTTTTCTTTCACATCCTTTTTCCTCTTCTTCTTTCACTCTGTTCGCTTTTATCTGCTCCTCTGATTCACCCTCTTACTTCAGCTTTATCCTCTGTTTACATTTTCTTCCTCCTTCTCTGGTTCCTTGATTCCCATATCCTGTCCTGTTTCTTTATGCTATTTCTTCTTCATCCTTTTCTCACTTCATCCTTATATCATTCCTCTCTTTTCCCTCATCTTTTTTCTTCCTCTACTCTCGTCATTCTTTATCATGTCCTCCCTCGTCCCCTTCCCCCATTTTCCCCTGTCAGCACATTCTAACTTGGACACACCTCAATGCAGATTTGTCCCTCGTCCCTGCCACCCTCTGCTACCAGCTTTTTGCTTCCTCTCACAATGGCTAAAACTCTCAGTCTCCACGTCGCGTTGACACCATTTACGGCTTATGACCTAGAGATTTTCAACGTATTTTTTTTTATATATATACATATATCACAGTGCACACACCTGACAATAGCGCCCGGATCACATTTGATTTTCCTCTCTCTCTCTCTCTCTCTCTCTCTCTCTCTCTCTCACACACACACACACACACACACACACACACACACACACACAGAAAATGAACTGAGGAGGGAAAAGTAAATACAAATTATCCATCCACCACAATTCAGGTGTCCTTCATTCACAAAAAATCTGTAACCGTTGGACTTCAACTGCTGTAGGTTGAAGTTGGAGGGGGGGGGGGGAATTTCTTGGGAAGCGAGTTCCAGAGAGATGCAGTTCGGGGAATAAAAGAATTCTGAAAGGCAAAACTTCTGCAATATGGCAGTGACAGTCCAGTCATGAGCACTATCAGATACCCGTGTAGCGCGGGGGAAGGCATGGAGAGGTGGCACAATGGATGCAACTTCGTCTGAGCATTTGCCATACAAGTATCTGTAAACTAAAGCTGGAGAGGCAAAATTCAATCTTACTTGCAGGGGAGGTAGTTCATTTGTACTTGCAGGGTTACTAATAATTCTTACAGCTTTGTTCTCCACTTCCACTCCACAAGGGAGATCAATATTCCAGTTGAAAGGATACATCTATCCATCTATCTATCTATCTATCTGTGTATCTATCTATAGCCTGACGCCCTAATCCCGCAAAGGGTGGCCACAGACAAAATGCCTCCAAGTCGCCCTGTCACCCACCATTTGACTACCCTCCCCTCAGATCACTCCCCCCTCCCTCATATACCTCTCAACTACATCCCTCCACCTCATCCTCGGTCTTCCCCTCCCTCTCCCTCCCTCCACCTTACCTACATACACCCTCTTAGTCAGTTTTTCATTCTCCATTCTCTCCACATGTCCAGACCACCTCAGTGTATTTCTCCTAATCTTCTCAACCACATCCACATCCACCCCACAACGTTCCTTCACTTCTTCATTCGTCAACCTGTCCCTCCATGTCACTAAACATGCTTCTTTCAAGTAACTCATTTTCACTGCTCTCACTCTTGACTTGTTCCCCTCTTGCAAGGTCCATGCCTCGCTTCCATACGTCAGGGTAGGGATTACAATACTATCATGCAATGACTTCTTAACTTCCATACTCACCTCCCAATTTCTCATCGCTGCTTTCAGTGTACCAACAACCTTCCTTCCCTTTCAAGCACTTCAACCCCAAAAGTTCCATCCTTACTCATCACACTACCCAAGTACTTGGATGCACTCACATTCTCCATATCCTCACCATCCAACCTGACTGTCATTCTGTGACTTCATTCGTCTCAAATACCATAACTTTACTCTTGTTTACATTAACTTTCAGATTCTTCTTCCTACACACTGTCCCATATTCATCCACCAAACCTTGCAACTCCCATTCATCTTCACTCAACAATACTGTATCATCAGCAAACAGCTACACCGGAATCTTCCAAATCTCACCCTCATTCACTAGAGCCACCCCCACATCCACTGCCCTACCTTGCACCTCCTTTACATCCCCATGATTCTTTTAAATTATAGTCAGCTACTCGTCAGTGGAGTAGCTACAGATTCTATACAATAATCCAGGTTTCTTTGAATCGGTTTTTAGCTAGGGTTCCAACATGAGAGGTCCTTCTGAGTATATTGTTAAGTAAAAACACGGAGAGAATCCTAGTAATTTAAGAGATAAGAATATTAGTAGCACTGAAGGTGATACAGGAATCAGGCAATATCTGTTTATTAGCAAATTGCATATAGCCTAGTTGGTTTTCCTAGCATTAAATGATACAGTATTATTTTGTCCCCAGTCAGTGATCTTAGATAAGTCTTGATTTATGGAGGAGATTGCTGTACCGGTACTGAGTTGCGAGTTAGAGATAAACTTTGTGAATGTGTGTTTAAGTGTGATGGAACTGTGAAGTGTTGAGTCATCTGCATATGAGTGAATGGGGTTATGGGTGATAGATTAGGAATCATTAATATGAATTAGGAATGGGGTAGGAACCAGGACTAATCCTTGTGGCACGCCGACATTAATTGAGTGGAAATTGGAATGTACCCTCGATAAAATAATAATAATAATAATAATAATAATAATAATAATAATAATAATAAGTATCGGCACCCTGGGGTCGGATAAGATGTGACATGCTTCGTCTCGGGTTCATCCGGTAGTGTTGGCATGTCTGTTTAATTTACGAAAATGGTTGCTTTACCATGTAGTACGATGTTACTATGACGAATCCAGCTTGTATAACTGTACAATATATGATAACAACACAAATGAATGAAGCAAAGCAACATAACCGTGTCATTCCCTGTAAATCATAGTCCGTGTATCATACTGTCTCACACTGAAAGGGTGTCGATACTTTTTTTTATTTTTTTTTTATCGCTGGTACATCATCTACTTTTATTTTTCTGTCGCTGAGATATGGGGAAATCAGTGGAACAAAATATGATAGGCCATAGCAAAAGAGTTTGGATGGCAGGAAACAGTTCCAAACTCTGTCAAAAGCTTTAGAAATATCATGGGCTACTGCATGGGATTCTCGACGTTGGTCAACTGACTGATGGATGGTATGAGTCAAGAGACTGAGTATATCAACTGTCGATCTTTCGTGGCGAAAATCGTAGTCTGACACTAATTTAAGTTGTTGGATTCAAGACGTTTAACATCCATCCATCCATCATCCAATCCTATGTTGCCCCATGAGGAGCGTAAGAGCCCGGGGCTAGGCAAGTTGGTCCTGACATGTAAGATGAGAGTGACCAGCCTCACTCATCCCTGAGTGGCATTACGTGAGCCATGAACCCCAACCATCCCTTGGATATAAACCTGCACCGGCTCAATCTGAATGGAGCGCCGTAATTACTCACTAAACCACCAAGCGTCATAATTTGGTTATATGGCTACCACCCAGCATAGTAAATCGTTTCTTGGTGTACAGAAAACCATTTAGCTTTTCACTCAGTGTAGAGGCACCAATAGGCAGAGGGAAGAGGAAAGAGTGAAGAAAAGGAAAACAGAAGAGGGAGTGTAAAGTCACTCACTGGCAGAAGGAAGAAGAATGAAGGAAAGAGAGACAGAAGAGGAAGGAAGGAAGAGAGGGAAGGGCAGACACCCAACGCAGCACTACATCGAGTGAGTGGACCGTGAATGCCCCCACCAACCTCAATAGGCTTATTATTTACAATCTCAAATACTTTACCAGAAAAAGATGTGATACCTATTGGTCTGTAATCAGAGGGTTAAGAGGAACTTCCTTTCTTCGGAATTGGGTGGGTATTGGCTTCATTCCAAGAATTAGGGTATGAAGAAATTTGGATTCATAGTCTGAATATTTTAGCTGGAACAGGAGCAAGTTCTGGGTAACACTTTTTCAAAACGATTGGAGGAATTCCATCTGGACTTTGAGCTTTGTTGGTTGGTATATTATTGTCGAGGATGGATTTTACTTATCTACTTTGTATCTTAAATGGAACAATTTTCTGGATAGTCGAGTTCTAGTACAGGGAAGTTCTGACTAACGTCCTCTAAGGCAGAATTTGTGGCAAACGTACTAGCCAGCATGATCGCTTTTCCACGTGGATCATTAATGTTTCCATCTGATGATTTTAGTAGGTCGTCTGACGCGTCTCTCATTCTCACTTGCTTCACTCGTTTCTCTCTCCCACACGTCTCATTGGTCTCACTCGTCTCTCACGCTCACTTGTCTCTCACTCTCACTCGTCTCACTGATCTCACTCGTCTCACGCTCACTTGTCTCTCACTCTCACTCGTCTCACTGATCTCACTCGTCTCACGGTCACCTGTCTCTCACTTTCACCCGTCTCTTGCTCTCACTAGTCTCTCACTCTCACTCGTTTCACTCGTCTCTTACTCCCACTCGTCTCTTTCTCTCTCTCTCTCTCTCTCTCTCTCTCTCTCTCTCTCTCTCGTTGCTTGAGTCACAAGTCTGTTTCAATATCTGCAAGCTATACCTTCCGTCTCTTTGTTATTCTCATTAAGCTCCACACAAATCCCTCTTATAACACTGTGTAACAAAGAATTTGTTTATTCCATTTTTTTGATCTTCTTAGACTCAGTTTTCCACGCTCATTCCAATGGTGTATGATTTGTTTCTCTCTAGGTTTTTGTCAACAATTGGTAATTGTTTATTTCTAGTCTTGTTACCTCGCGCCGATGTAATGGCTGACGTATCGCTTACCACGTCACACGCGCACACACACACACACACACACACACACACACACACACACACACACAATCTGCGTCCATGCAGATGTTGCTGATATGACCATTATTGCATAATGCAACGCGGATGAAGTCAACTTATTCGATGAGCTAGTCTCACGTTGCTAGTTTGGCTGGTCGATGTGTTTTTGAGCTGTGCCTAAAGGTGTTTCTATTGATGAGAATGACCAGTAGACATTCTTGCAAGCTGTCAGCTGATACATTTTGTTATGTATGTGGAGAAAATATTGGACCGAAGATGATCAAACTCAAAATCCTCCTTGATACCAAATTTGCTCGTGCATACAAAGCATATTTTGGTGTGGCAATGGGCTATCAAGATCAGGATTCGGCTCCGCAGTACACTTGTGGTAGCTGTCACTTTGTGCTTGAAGCTTGGCTACGAGGAGCGAGAAAGAAGATGCCATTCGCAGTTCCGAGAGTGTGGCGACAGCCTTCGAATCACCACGACGATTGTTATTTTTGCATGGTTGATATAAGTGATACGAAGAGCATTAAGGGCGGCAAGAACATTGCATACCCAAGTTTGTCTTCTTTGATCTCTCCGGTGCCTCACAACGATGAGCTGGCGATTCCTGTCCCTCCTGCAGACACAGAAGTGACAGAAGTTGACACTGACCATGAGTACATCGTTGACGATGGAGGGGAAAGTGATGATGAATCGTATGTTGAAGAATGTTCCGGAGACACTCCACACTTTCCCAATCAGCGAGAACTGGATGACTTGACCCGAGATTTAGGACTCACCAAGTCAAAGCTGAGCTGTTGGCGTCACATCTAAGTGAATGGAACGTGTTAGATCCCAGCTGCAAGTTGTGTTATAGGAATCGCCATGGCAAGTTTGCATCCTTCTTCAAATGTTGTGAAGAAACCTCTTTGTGTTATTGGATGTTAAGAGTTTGTTCCAAGCCATGGGAATGGATTACAAGGCCTCAGAATGGCGTCTCTTCATAAACAGTTCCGTGAAAAGCCTAAAAGCTGTACTTTTGCATAACGGCAACGAACTCCCATCAATTCCAGTTGCACATTCTGTGGAAATGAGAGGCTATGAGAATGTGAAGTTTTGTCTGACAAAGATCAGGTACTCAGATCGCAATTGGGAGGTTTGTGGGAATTTCAAAATAATTTCGTTCCTACTTGGAATGCAAGGCAGTTATACGAAGCATTCATGTTTTTTATGCCTGTGAGACAGTTGGAGTGATGCAAAACATTTCGTGAGGAAAGACTGGCCTCTCAGAGAGAGTCTCACACCAGGCTAGTGCAACGTTCTGAGGGCACCACTGATCTCCAGAGAGATGGTACTGCTACTATCACTACACATAAAACTTAGTCTTGTGAAAAAATTCATGTAAGTCATCAACTAGGATGGCAATGCATTTCTGCATATCCGATCAATGTTCCCCAAGCTGAGCATGGCACAGGTGATGGCTCACATATTCACTGGGCCGCAAGTTCGAAGAATGCTTGCAGGTTGTGAACTCCAGGGTAAAATGACCGATGATGAAAAGTGGACTTGCAATGCTTTTAGAGGGATTGTGGAAGGTTTTCTTGGCAACCAGAGGAGACGAGATTCCGCACAGCTCGTCGATGACCTGATCGGCGCATTCCACTGGCTTGGATGCAGAATGTCAATCAAACTGCACTATCTGCATTCCCACCTTGATTTCTTCAAAAGCAACTTGGGCAGTCTGTAGGAGCGTGGCGAATGATTCCACCGGGACATTCTGTTGATGGAAGCCAGATATCAGGGCAGGTGGAATGAGGCGATGATGAGGGATTACGTTTGGGGATTGTTGTGCGATTGTCATCACAGCTACAGAAGAAAGTCACGATCAAAAGTGCATTTCTAGATACTATGTGCCCTGCATTCCTTGTGATGTTACTGTTCGCTCGTTTTCTAGTTATATTCATAATATACTGTACACCCGGAAATATATAACTTCTTTGACAATCTCAACATTTTCAAAATGGAAACAAGTTGCAGTTCCTGTCCTTGTACCATACATATGTTGTTGCATAATTCCTGTAACTCTAGATTTACACAAAAACAAATAGCATATTCGGAATCTTCACATTGACCTTGATCAGAAATAGTGAAAAAATCAACATAAACAAAAAATTGTTTTAAGTTTGTTACACAATGTAATCGAGAACAATTCCAGTTGCCGATAAATGATTTCATTTATCTGAAAATGAATTACAGGAATCTTTTGAAAAAGTATACCATTTACCCTTTCATATTTGGGACAACTTTAGTCTGCTATTCCCATTAATGCCTGACAGTGTTACAGGTATTTACTTAAGAATGAATCACAGCAGCGTGAGAGAAAGCAGGATTCTTTTCCCCTTTGCCCCTGTTCTTCCAGCAGTGCAGTTGTGGACCAGGATGTAACTTTGACCACTGAGGGTCGTTATCTACACATGAACTGAGGCCGAGTAAAACTTCGCTGTCTGCCTTGATGATACACGTGCACTTGATAAACATAAACCAAATCCGCCTTTTTTGTAGTTAATGAAACACAGTAAACAATGTGCTGTACATATGTTTATTCCACCCCCATCTCTCTCTCTCTCTCTCTCTCTCTCTCTCTCTCTCTCTCTCTCTCTCTTTCTGTAAACACACACACACACACACACACACACACACACACACACACACACACACACACACACACACCGCTCGCTGGCGCAGTGGTAACGTTCTCGATTGCCATCTGGTAGACGGGAGTTCGCGCCTCGCTCAGGTTGTGAAAAGTTTCACTGACGAAGTGGGTGGTTACTGTCCCCCTAGAGCAAGGGGACGGGTGTGTGGGTGTGTGAAGGTCACAGCCTTGCCCTTAGATCGGACTATATGAGCTCTCAGCTCCCTTCCAGGAGGGTAAAATGCTGACGATCACGACCATCAAGTCATTCTGACCGACCCGGTGAATTACATACACACACACACACACACACACACACACCCACACACCAGGAAGAAAGCACCGAGGAGAGCAGAAGCGCCGCCACCGCTCCATACCTGGCCAACTTGGACAGTGGCATTACGTAAATTAGTATCTTTATATGAATCAAGCTCTGTACCAGGTTAGAGTAAATGGTGTTCTGATATAAAAAAAAGAATTTTTAAGTAAGACTTGGTCAAACAGAAAACAAAGTAGTGCAAGAATGCGCACAATCAACTGATCGTTTGTTTAGTCTACAACTGCCCCAGGGAATGTAAGTACTATATGTGCTTTTAGTACTGCAAAATGACCACATATTTTAGTAAAGCAAATTTGGAAAAGAAAAGGGATAAAGGTAGAAAGCAGGATGATGATTTCTACGAAGAATTGGTTGAAATGGAGACTCACAATAAACTGGTGGAACGAGTACACAGATTAGAGATGGCTTTTCAGAATGAGATTGATGAAATTAAGAAACAGATGCACTTGCAAAAGGAAGAAATAGACAAATTAGGAAAGGAAGTCAACAAGAAAGACACAACCATAGGTGAGCTAATATTAGAATTGGGTTCACTTAGGAGGAAAATTAGTGAAATGGCTAGTACAGTAGTAAACCATGAGAGTATAATGGAAGAGTTCAAAAATGATACAGAGACAATTAGGCAAGTAAGCAGTCTGATAGACCAGAGCAGTGATATTGAGGAGAAGATAACACAGGTGAATGAGGCTGTGCAAAGCTACAAAAATGATGTGGAAACCACTTATGCTGAAATGGTGAAAGTAAAGAAAGACTTAGAAACAAGGGTGGAAGAAAAAAGCATTAAAAAGGAAGTGAAAAGAATAATCCAAAACAATCCTAAGTTAGTCAGAGATTCAGTAGATATCAACAAATCTATAGTAATCACTGGTATAGAAGAAGAAGAAGTAAAAAACAAGATCTCAAGAGACAAAAAGGAGATGGCAAATGTAATGAGTATATTGAAAGAAGTATCAGAGGAAATCTGTAGAAAAGACACAGAGGAACACAAAAGGTTAGGGAAATACGAGAGAAGCAAGTCAAGACCCCTAAAGGTTACCTTCCTGAGTGTAAACACCGTGGAGGTGATACGAAAAAATGCAAAGAATCTTATGGAAAAAGAGGAGTTCAAAAATGTGTGGATAAAAAGATGCATAACACAAGAGGAATTGGAATTACTGAAACAAAAGAGGGAGGAAGCAAAAACAAGAAAAAAGAGGGAAGATCAGAGGATGAGAAGAATACATTTTTTTACAAAGTAACTGGATTGCAGGTACGAAAGTGGTACATAAACAGGAGGGAATAAAAAAGGAGGAAGGTAGTAGAACCAAATCATGACAAATATATAAACAACATGTTTAAGTTGATGAACTCAAATGTGGATGGAATGATATCTAAATTATTAGAGATGAATGATTATGTCAGAGAAAATGAACCACATATAATATGCCTAACTGAAACAAAATTAACACCAAGGATATCAAATGACATCCCAAACTTAGAGGAATATAATATATTGAGAAGAGATAGGAACTTAAAAAAAAAGGAGGAGGAATTATAATATTTACTAAGAAAAATCTAAAAGTCAAAGAAAAAGAACTAGATATACTCTCACAAGTAGAACTGATTGCAGTAGAGATCAATACATCTGAAGGGAAAGTAACTGTAGCCAATTTGTACATGTCACCCAGATCAAACACATGGGAAAGAAGCGAATATGAGGACCTGGCAGAGAGTACAATTCAGAGTTTAAGAGCATTAGTACATAAAATGGAAGAGAAATCGGAAAGAATTATACTAACTGGAGATTTTAATACAAATATAAATTGGAATACTCTAGATATAATAAGCCAAGAAAGCTGTTGGGACCAAAAGCTCCTGGATCTCGTGCAGGAGTTTTTCCTAACGGAACATGTAAGGGAAAGGACCAGAAAAAGAGGACTCGATGTACCTTCAATGCTAGATCTCATATTTACTAGGCAAGAAAACGATATTGACAATTCAATATATCACCCTCCATTCGGCAAAAGCGACCATGCAGTACTAAATTGCAACTTCAGGATTGCACATGACATAGTTAACAGCAATGAAAGTTACAAAAAGAGCCTAAACTATAAAAAGGGAAAGTATCATGACCTAAAGAAGTACTTCTTAGAAATGGATTGGGAAAAGGAGTTTAGAGGACAAGATTTAAATGCTATATATAAAAAATTCTGTGAACTTTATGAAATAGGAGTCCAGAAGTACATCCCACAGCACAAAGAAGCAGAAAGAAAAATAAAGAAATGGTTCAATACAGAATGTAAAAAATGAAAAGAAAAAAGATATTTCTTGTAGAATAGATACAGTGAAAGGGCATATAATAATTACAAACAGGCAAGAAACGATTATACAAGAATAAGGAGGGAAACCCAAAAACAGTTTGAGGAGGATATAATAAATAAAAGTAGTGATCAACCAAAGCTATTTTACAGTTATATCAGAAGCAAAACCAAAGTAAGATAAAATACAAACCACTGTGGACGATGGAATCACCTATACACAAGAGAAGGATATTTGTGAAGCACTAAACAAGAATTTCGAATCAGTTTTTACAAAGGAAAATAATTTTGAGAGGGATTATTTGGAACATGCATGCCCACACATACTACCAGGTATACAAACATCAGAAAAAGAAATACAGGAGGAGCTAAGTAAATTAGACAAAGGAAAAGCAAATGGTCCTGATGAAATTTCAAGTTTTGTGCTACGTGAATGTGCAAAGGAGTTAAGTAAACCATTATTTTTAATTTTCAAGATATCCTTGAGTCAAGGTAAACTACCTGACATTTGGAAGAAAGGAAACATGGTTCCCTTATTCAAGAAAGGGAATAGACAAAATCCACTTAACTACCGACCAGCATCACTAACCAGTGTTGTAAGCAAGGTATTAGAAAAGCTTATAAGAAAAAACTGGGTAAATCACGTAGAAGAACACAGTATGATAACAGAAAGACAGTTTGGTTTCAGAAAAGGAAAATCGTGTGTTACTAATTTGTTGAGCTACTATGACAGAGTAACAGACACATTACAGGAAAGAGAAGGATGGGTGGACAGTATCTATTTAGATTTCAAGAAAGCATTTGACACAGTACCATACCAAAGACTTTTATGGAAATTGTACCATCAAGGAGGAATTCGAGGCAAACAGTATTGTTGGATGCAAGATTTTCTCATGAAAAGAGAAATGAGAACAGTACTAAGGAGAAATTACTCATCATGGAAAGAAGTGACTAGTGGAGTACCACAGGGCTCAGTGCTGGCACCAATCATGTTTTTAGTGTATATAAATGATATAGACAGTAACACTGGAAATGAAAGCTATCTAAATATGTTTGCAGATGATGCAAAAATACAAAGGAGAATTACTAACACAGACTCTTGTAAAGAGCTACAAGAAGAATTAAATAAACTTCATGAATGGAGTAATACATGGCAAATGGAATTCAGTGTGGACAAGTATCATGTAATCAAGTTTGGTAAAAGTGGAAAAAGACCTGATTGGGATTGTACGTTAGGAAATAAAACCCTACACACATCAAAAAGAGAGAAGGACCTAGGTGTGATTATCAATAACAGACAATCTCCGGCTGACCACATCAGTGAGAAGGTACTGGACATATATACACTGCTTGCAAATATGAGAATAGCGTTTACATACATAAACGAAGACATGCTAAGGAAGATAATAACATCATTCATCAGACCAACCCTGGAGTATGCATCAGTAGTCTGGAGTCCTCATCTCAAAAAACACATAGACAAGATTGAAAAAGTTCAAAGGGCAGCTACAAGATGGGTACCAAGCTTAAGGGATCTAAGCTATGAAGAAAGACTAAATAAACTGAATCTACCAACACTACAGGAGAGAAGGAGAAGAGGTGACATGATTATGTTATATAAATTCATATCAGGGAAGGAGAAAATAGACATAAATGATTACTTAACCTATGGGGAAGCATCAGCAAGAGGACACTGCAAAAAACTGCATAAGAAGAGAGGTGATAAAGACGTAAGAAAATTTAGTTTCCCAAATTGAGCAAATGATCAGTGGAATGCACTACCGAATGAAATAGTGTGTGCCAAAACAATTCACAATTTTAAGGATATGTATGGTTTAAGACATGGGACAGTACGAGCTTGAATCATTCCTATAAAGATACAATTAGGTAAGAACACTTCATATACAAAGAGAAGCAACACGAATCCATAAAGCTTATAACTTTTGTGAGATTGGATGGAGAGAATCACCTCTTTAATTGCTCGAGATTTTCTTCAGGAGACTAACCTCCATTCCCCTTGGAAAGTTCTTAGCTCAATTTAATCCTTTGGTGTTTATGGGTGCAGTGCAAATTTCATACACACGTTACCATTGACGCAGGCTGAGTCTGTGCCCATTTCAACCACTCGTTACCATTCGACTGGTTACGTCAAACGAAATGGCCCCCTTTTTTTATTTTTTGGTTATGAAATGATTTCTGGGTGAGAATAAAACACTACTTGCATCCCCGTATATCCCTCCTCCATGCTTAACCCACACAGCACCCAGCATTGCGCCTCTGCCCCAGTCAGAGTGCTACGAGTCTTGCTCGAGCGTAAGATTATTTCCTTTCGCATTCCGTAAAATCGGCCCTAACTAACTTACAGTAATTCTTTATACACCACATTGTAATCAAATAAATTCCCTATAACTTTTTCTTGGAATCATTTACCATAAAAAATTATATTTCTATGAGAAAAAAAGTGAAAAACAAAATTTAAAGCATACCATACACTGAGCTGATCTTTTTTACAACACCATAAACAAGTACCTTGATTCAGGATCTATCCAACCATCTATCCATCATCCAATCCCACATTGCCCCATGAGGAGTGTAGGAGGCCAGGTCTAGGCAAATTGGTCCTGACATTTAAGATGACAGTGACCAGACTCACTCATCCCAGAATGGCATCATGTGAGCAATAAACCCCAACCATCCCTTAGATATAAACCTTCACCGGCTTAATCCAACTGGAGTGCCCTAATTACCTACTAAACCACCAGGCTCCATAATTTGGTTATATGGTTACCACCCAGCGTAGTACATGGTTTCCTGGTGCAGAGGAAACCATTTGGCTTGTCACTCAGTGTAGAGTCATAGTGGAAAAAAAAAAAAAAACATTATCAAAACAAAAATAAGAGTGTGAGGATAAATTGTTTATGAACTATCGAGTGCGCGGTGACAGAGGCGGGTGGTCTCTTAATGTGTGGCCTTGGGCGCCGAGGCCCGCCTACCGAGTACTTACTGGCGGTAGGACGCAGCCTGCATTGAATGGTAATGAGAGGATTAACTTGTCGCATCTTTCCAGAACAATGGAATTTATATATTCTGCTTTTCCTGGCATAATAAAGTCTTATCGATTTTCAGGCCACCCTTCTAAGCTTTCATAAAATTATCGTCTTTGAATAATAGAATGCATTCCCATCCAATGATTTCAGCTCTCCTCCCTACTCCTTATCTGATGCTAGTCCTCTGATTCTATGCAAGCACCACCACTTCCCATATTTCCTGCATCATTACTAGACGAGTAAAGCATCTCTCTCTCTCTCTCTCTCTCTCTCTCTCTCTCTCTCTCTATCTATCTATCTATCTATCTATCTCGTGCGTGTAAACTTGTAGGTCAACCTATTTATGGATTTTAGTGGACAGGTGGGTAGGCTGGTAGGCTGATGGGTTGGTTGAGTTTGTGTGGGAGTGGGTAGGCAAGTGGAGTGGGAAGGGTGGAGTGGGTTGGCTGGGTGCAGTGGGGTGGTTTGGGGTGGGATGGGTGGGTGGGTGATGTTGCTGTGGTGTAGTGGGGTGGGTGACGTGGGTGGGATGGGTGGAGTAGATGGCCATGGTTGATGGGTGGGTAAGGTGGGTAGGTAGGTGCGTGGGCAGGGTGGTTTGGGTGGAATGGTGGGTGGGGTAGGGAGGGATGGGGTGGATGTATGGAAGGATGGGAATAGGGCGGATAGGGGTGTGGAAGGGTGGTCAGGATGGGCTGAGGTGATGGTGGTCAGATTGCGTGGGTGGGAGGGTGAAGTAAGGAGGTGGATTGGCAGGGTGGATAGGTTGGGTGGGATGAGTGAGTGGGTAGAGGGTGGGGATCGTCAGTGTAGGGGATTGGCTTTGTGAGTGGCTTCTCAGACGACAAAGCAAGAAATGGCCTCAGTACGCTGGGCAAGCGAGCAGGTATATGGATTTAAGGGAGGGTGGGTGGTTTGGGACAAATAGGTCCATGGGGAGAAAGGTCCATAGTTGGACGAAGTCCATGTGGGAAGACAGGCCCGTGGAGGAATATGCTCTTGGGGGAAATGGGCTCAAGTGGTTGCGTAGGAGAAGGGGTTAGAAATGGTCCATGGGGGAGGCGGTAGCTCAGTCGGTAGAGAGGTGACCTGCAGTCCTACAGGACCCAGGTTCAAATCCGCGCTAGGGCAGGGAACAGTTTAATGATTTGAATTTGATAAAAGTAGAGATTACTGATCTACCAGAAGACCCGCCAACATGTCGCAAAAATACCCCCGCTAATACCAATGCACCAGTCCTGTATGAGACAGCCCTAGCGTGTATTCAATATGGACGGTGGGTGTTAGCGCCGAAGTGGTGACATGTAGAAGTGTACGGTATGTAGGAGGACTACTGGGCCTTGGGAGCAGACTGTGAAGCCTATGCTCAGAGTCGAACACATACAAAAAAAAAATGTCCATAGGAGAAAATAAATTGTAATGGGGATATGTCATTTCCCATGAGGAGATAGGTTGAGGGAAAAAGAAGTTCATGAAGGATAATGAGTTTAAGGAGCGGAAATAAGTCCATATAGGATAGTTTAGATGTTTGGAATCACCTCTAGAGACAGTAGCCAAAGAAGAGCTTATGAGCAACTTTAAATTAACTCGGCTGGTTAGAGTGGGTGGATGGTGGTTGTAGGTTGACACCTGTAGAGGAACGCTACTACGGGCGAGGGAGCAGAAGAGAAAGGTGAAGGAGCAAAGGAAGGAAGAGAATGCAATGGGAACAGAGGAAGGGAGAGAATGCAATGGGAACAGAGGAAGGGAGAGAATGCAATGGGAACAGAGGAAGGGAGAGAAAGGGAGGGACAGGGGAAGGGGGAACTGAAGACATGTAAAAAAGGAGCAGAAAGAGAGGAAGAGACAAGGAGAGAGAGGGTGAGACTGTGGGCGGGGTGTTTGAGAAAGGAAGAGAAATGGAGCAGAACAGAGGGAGGTGGAAGAAAAGGAAGGGAGCCAAAGGGAGAAGGAAGAGCAGAAAGGCGGTGGCTGAAGCGGTGGAGAGGCAGCCTGCAGTCCTAATGGACCCAGGATCAAATCCCGGCTGGGGCAGGGAACAGATTGAGAATTTGAATTACAGAAAAGCAGACTTTACTAATTTACCAGAAGGCATGCCGGTATGTAAAAAAAAAAAAAATCGCCAATACCAGTACACCAGTTCCGCGTGAGACAGCCCAAACTTGTTTCAATATGGACAGTGGGTGTTAGCGCCGAAGTGGTGACACGTGGAGGTGTAGGAGGACTACTGGGCTTTGTGATAGGCCCTGAAGCCTTTGCCCAGAGTCAGATACATTAAAAAAAAATCTTGGATGAGGCACAGGAGAATGGGGAAACACTAGCAAGGGAAGCAATTTTTCTCGTTCAGGCTTTGAGTCCCTTTCCCCGGCTGACAGTTAATTCCCACAAATACTTTACTACACTTTAACTAGGGTCTTGGGTGGCCATTTGACACAATGATGATGATAAGAGAGAGAGAGAGAGAGAGAGAGAGAGAGAGAGAGAGAGAGAGAGAGAGAGAGAGAGAGAGAGAGAGAGAAGAAGAAGAAGAAGAAGAAGAAGAAGAAAATCAGTGGGAAAGACAGAGACAGTCTGTATACTTGAAAGGCAAGGGATTTTACTGCATGCATGGACTGATACCAGGACCAGCAGAGTAAGTCTCTGTTTTGGGATGAAGGAA
This sequence comes from Coenobita brevimanus, assembly GCF_032717465.1. Lineage (NCBI taxonomy): Eukaryota > Metazoa > Arthropoda > Malacostraca > Decapoda > Coenobitidae > Coenobita > Coenobita brevimanus. Next base: position 6,894,087 of record NC_137066.1, read on the forward strand.
AAAGGGCTTTTAGATCTAGAACTATTCACACACTATTGTTTAATTTGGAGTGAGTTTGGGGTTTGTGGATGCCAAAAGGAGGTTTAGTTAACTAAAGTGATTCGATCGCTTATCGGATATTTGAATTCGGTCCCCAAGTCCATTTTCGTTCGTGTATGATTGTTGGGCGCAGCACGTTTCCTTTTATATATGTATTTATTTTTATGTGTCCGACTCTGGGCATAGGCTTCACAGCCTGCTACCTTGCCTTTTGTCACCTGGCAAATAACTGGAGACATGGAGGGAACGCCACCTATTGCTGGTAGTTTGAAGACTGGGACTTACAAAATAAAACAAAATAAAGGGAAGTTACTCAGAGCTGTGACAGTTCTAGTATTCTGTTCTAACTAACGTTAGGAGCCTAAGAGTGTTAACATTTGTTCCTATTATACTTGTATAACTAACCCTCTCATGGCTACGGCAACTCCAGTATTCTATTCCAGCTAATACCACATAATCTTTTTAACCTGAGTATAAGAGCCTGAGGGTGTTACTACTGATACCAAGTATACTGGTACCATTAAAACCCTCATGGTCACTAAAGCACTGGTGTTTTATTCCAGCCAAAGCTTTACGATGGAGCCTTTACAGGAGCCTGAGTGTTATTCCTGGTACCACTTATACTGATACAATTAATCCTCTCGTGTTTGAGATATGTCAAGTATTCTGTCCACCTAACGTCATACGATTTCCCCGCTAACAGTTAGTTATGGCAGCCTGCATGTTCAGTAATTGCATGAGTACCATAAAATTACAGCAACAAAAAATCTCATTAAACACACGCTAAACTTTGTCCTCAAGCCTCATGTCATTCGTTGCTTGACTGCACTTACGAGGGAATAGCACATCAGTTTTCAGTAACTTGGTGATACTACGCAACCCTTCCACAGTGATTTACTATAGACAAAACTTTATCATCTTGTATACAGTTCGTGCAAATTGTCTCTCACAAAATAATGCAAGTAAAAAAACAAATTAATGCTAAGGTGTAAGAGGTGCTACAAAGCCTTTCATGTTACCTAAAATACAACCCAGAATCCCTTCAGCTTAAGGTGGTTTTTGTTGTTTTATTCTTACTGCCACTCAATAATGTCACTGAGGGGTTAACATAGGTTGTTTATAACTCTTACAGTTTGAAGCCTCTCTCTTAAGCCAAATAAGAGAGCTTGGGGATAGTACGAAAGAAGTGTGTTGTGGGGTGGTAATATCGTTTCATTAGCCAGAACCCCGGGTGTGTGGGTATATTACTGTCTGCAGATCTACAATTGCCAACGTGAATAATGATCCACTGCAATACGATAATAACGGGGCAATGAACAACCAATTCTAAACCAATGATGCGGTCTTCGAACCCAACACACTTTTAAGAATATGAGACTAAATTTGATCTGATATAATCATCCAAACTTGGCAAAGTAACAAGTTGCATTGAAGTGAATTGAAAGGTTTGGCATCTGGCATTAATAGCTCGGATACCCAGACATGTAACTGGACCACTCACTGCTGATGGATATTCAACTACTGTGTATTTATAAACCAATTATGTGGTTGATAATGTAATTTTGCACTAAATAGTTTTATCCGGATTATTAGTCTTAACAGTTTTATTATTGCAGACTGCACACATAGCCTTCGATAACTCCCTCACCATCATGGTTGGTCACAGACTTCAAGGAGTAATGTCTTCCATCGCTGAGGAGCTTCGAAATCCAAGTAAAACCATATGAAGTTAGCAACAGCAAAAGCGAAAAGACATCCTCAGGCAGAATGTTTATTTCATACACATTTAAACAGTTGTTATAAGATGTGAGGTTCTGTGAAGTTCTCAGCCAAAATAATATATTCCTCCATAACTACGTTATTAAATATAAGACGGGATGTGGTGATGTGAAGCTGTGTCGCACGTAGGAAAACTGCTGAGCGTAAGGAAGCGGAAAAATGTGTAGTTTCACACTTGTTCACATAATTAACGACTCATTAAATATACACTTGATTACACCACCAAGTGGTGACATGTGAAGGTGTATGGTCAATGTAAATACTCGTGAGAATGACCTTAATCACATTCACTGCATTCCTAGCTGCTTTGACGTAATATCCATTTTTCCCCAAATAATATTCCACTTTGCTCGTGTTAATTATTAATGCTAGTTACTATTCAGGGTTAATTCTGAGGCTGTTGTTATGCCAGCTGGGTCTCTGGCAGAGGCAGTCATTTTCTGGCCAGCTGCAGGCTGTTGTGGTTCTCTCTCTCTTCTCTCTCTCTCTCTCTCTCTTTCTACGTGTGTGTGTGTGTGTGTGTGTGTGTGTGTGTGTGTGTGTGTGTGTGTGTGTGTGTGTGTGTGTGTGTGTGTGTGTGAATTTATTCAGTTATTTATTTACATAAATACGAAACAGAAAGACATATTTTAATTGGACCGAAACCTTTTGGTATCCATGGAGGCATCGAGAACTGTTACTTACCAATATATATATATATATATATATATATATATATATATATATATATATATATATATATATAAATATATATATATATATATATATATATATATATATATATAATTCTTCCGTATATCTTCCCTACCACACTCAATAAACTTATGCCACGGTAATTCTCCCAATCACTTTGTTCTTTTTTTTTTGTACAGGGGTACAATCACAGCCTTTTTCCACTCTGCTGGGACAGTTTCACTTATCCATGCCTTCTCACATATCTCCAACAAGCACGTCATTCCGCTCTCTCTCCTACACTTAATCATCTCTGCATACACCTCATCAACCCCAGCTGCTTTCCCATTTTTCATCCGCTTCACAGCGCTCTTCACCTGAGAGAGGGTCACGTTTCCTGGCACTGCATTCCTTCTCTGAACACCCCCCAAACCAGTTATGCTTACAGCTGCTCTTCTCTCTCTCTGTTCCCATTCATCAGGCTTTCAAAACATTCTTTCCATCTGTAGTCCTTACTTCATCCCCATGGGTTAATAATCTATCACCTGCATCCATCACGCCTTCACATTTCTTTCCGCTTTCACTTCTACATTTTTTCACCTTTTTCTAGAATAACTTCCTAGATCTGATCATTTACCTCCTTGATTTTCCTCTTCACTAGTCTCTTTACGTGCTTCTTGCTCTCGATGTATTCAGTTCTTTTATCAATTGAACCTCTGTCCTCTAGCTATTTCTTCCTCTGCTCTCTTAACCTCTTCATCCCACCATGCCGTACTTTTCTTCTTTGTTGTTACTCTTGCCACACAACACACCACTTTAGTATTTCTAATTAAGCTGTCCCTTTATGCAATCCACAGGCTGTCCAGATCCATTTAATTCCAATACACTGATTCTAACTCCTCCCCTACTTTGGCCCTGTACAGTATTCATCTGCCATTTCTTTGACCCTGAGCTTCTCGACTTTCAGTCTTTCTCTCTGACTGCTCCTCTCTCTCCTAGTCCACCTCACTCCTCTCAGATTGATCTAGCGTATGATCTGACAGACCTCCACATCGTCCTCTCTCTCTCTCTCTCTCTCTCTCTCTCTCTCTCTCAATCTATTGCTATTATTGCTGCTGTCGCTCATCCCTGATCTGTATGGTCTACCACACCTGTCGACCGCAGGTAAGCAGCTGGGGATATTCCCGTAGACTCCCTTCACTTGTGATATTGTGTCTGCGCCTAGTATGACATTTGTTGTGCAGTGCTCTACTATGTGTTATGTGGGCCTATTCTACAAACAAGGTCATGCCATCTGTGGGTTCATCCTGCCCAGTTCAAGCTGGTAACTGAGGAGGGCTGCTGTGATGTTCTGATCCAAGCTGGGTGAGCTCGATCATACCATGTCCTCTCTCTTCCCCTTCCTCCATTTTCCCCTGACAGCACATTCTTACTCGGACACATTGCGGTTACAGGTTTTTCACTCGTTCCTGCCGCCTTGTGCTACCAGCTTGCCTCTTCTCTCTGTGGTGGCAAGTCTCACAGCTTTCACGACTCTGACATCATTTGCAGCTTAGCAGTAATATATTTTCACTGTAATTGTTTTGGCCTCTCACAATGCACACAGTTTACAATCAACGCACGAGTACCCCACTGAGATCCAGTCCCTCCGCAATGCTTGGATACACACACACACACACACACACACACACACACACACACACACACACACAGATCTTAAATTTGTTGAGCAATCAGTTCACAAACAAGAACTAAATGCCATTCACAACTTCACCATTCTTGAACACCAGACACATATTTTACAAAGTATAAAATTAAGGAATCTGTTTTTTGTTTTTTGTTTTTTGCACTGTTTTTCCTATGAGTCCTAATAATTCTCAACTGCTTAAAGATTGTACATAATCTCTACTGCGATGGTCTTTCTTTTTTTATTCGTACTAATAACGGATCACGTTTTTAAGGAAAGGCTTCTCTTTTTATTTTGGTTAAAGAAAGTTGTTTCAAATTCATCTACTTAAAGGAATCTCCCTTAGCTGTATAAATTCATCTGGAGACAACAAGAGTATATTACGAAATACGTCATTTGACTGAAGGACTGAGGCCTTCAATACGATTTTTTTTTCTCCTTTCTTGTTATTTCCAACCAGTTATATTCAGTTCACGCTAGACTTGGACTGAAAGGGTTACACATAGGAATCATTAAGCAGTTTCATTATATCTACCCTAAGCTGAATAAAATTATCTGGAAGCAGCAAAAAATTATACAAATGACGTCCTCGTGCTACAGGGGTAAAGCAATTCAATTTATACCTCTCACTTTTTATCCAGTTCTGGACATAGGTTAGCAGATCCCGGTCCCCTAGGTGTAGTTGTCTGCCCAAGGCACACCATCAGAGGGCTGATGTATTAAACGTCTACATGCGTCACCTGATATTTAGACACTACTGTCCATATTTTCTACCCTGATACGCTAAGGATACCACATTCAGGTTTACTTTAATGGCACAGGCATCACCCGTTTCACGCTAGTACCTACCGTCTAATTTTGTGGTACGGTAAGGCTATCACATTCAGATCTACTGTTACGGTGTTAGCGTCACATCTTTGGCACTAATATTCAACATCCCTATTGTTACTAGAATGCAAAACTAGTTTCTAAAATGACTGTACCTTGTAGAGGCAAAAAAAAACAGGCCACAGGCTCTTGCTCCCTCCCAATCTTGATATATTTATTATCACCGGTTCCATCAGCAGAAAAGCGACTAGGAAACAGGTTGACTTCTGTGCAGAAATTCATTTTCCCAAAGTATAAAAACTCTGGCAGGACACACACACACACACACACACACACACACACACACACACACACACACACACACACACACACTTCGCTTTGTATGTAACATGAGGCAACACGAATCCATAGAGCTTACAACTTTTGCAAGAATGGGCGGGAACAATAATCTCAGTGCTAGATTTTTTTTTTTTTGAGGCCTACCTTTATTACCATTGAAATATTCACAGTCTTTAAGTTAACAATTCGAGTCTTGCCAGATTAATCAAATTAACATTTTCATCTCTTTCAACCATAGTAGTAAACTCTTACAATTTCTTATGTCACTCATCTAAGCTCCTCTAAAATCATCTGTGCATAATAAAATACATTCTCTTCTTAACATTTTAACTCTCTCTGCAAAGCCTTCCCTAATGCCGAGTCTGAGAATATAGGCAGTTCCAGCCACCCCCCATATCAGTCAGCTGCATGTATACTGATAAGTGGGTGCATGAAAGATGTCATGGCTTTAGAGGTAGATTACGAGATAGTGTTGATTTCGTATGTGTGGAGTGTCGGGAAGAGCATGTGGAGATTGTCAGGCGTGAAAGGATTGATCTTTTTGGTGAGTCTCTTGAGTATGTGGAAGTGATATGTTATGTGGGAGACATGCTATGTGCTGGTAGTGGGACTGGAGCTAGCTCTGTGGCTAGACTGAGGAGTAGTTAAAAAGATCAGGGAGCTGTTGTCTCTCATAACATTGAGAGGGCTCTCTCTCTCTCTACTATGGGATCTTTGTAAGCGGCATGTGTTAGGAGTGTAATGCTGCATGGCAGTAAGATCTGGGCAGTGAAGGAAGAGGATATTCGCAGGCTCAAACGTACGTAAATTACAGTGATTAGGTGGATGTGCAATGCGTCCTCGAATGCGAGGCTAGGAGGGCGATGGCTCAACTGGTAGAGAGGTGGCGTGCGGTCCTAACGGACCCAGGTTCAAATCCCGGTTGGGGAAGGGAACAGTTTAAGGATTTGAATTTCATTAAATCAGGCTTTACTGATCTACCAGAAGACCCGCCGACATGTCGTAAAAATACCCCCGCTAATACCAATACACCAGTCCTGAATGAGACAGCCCTAGCATGTATTCAATATGGACGGTGGGTGTTAACGCCGAAGTGGTGACATGTAGAGGTGTATGGTATGTAGGAGGACTGCTGGGCCTTGATAGCAGGCTGTGAAGCCTATGCCCAGAGTCGGACACATAAAAAAAAAAAAAAAAAAAAAAAAGGTATGCGATGGAAGAGTTGAGCGGAAGGATGGGTCTGGAGTGTATTGTTGTTGTGGTGAGGAGGGATACATTGAGATAGTCTGGCCATGTGGAGAGGATGGAGGATGACAATGGGTGAAGAAAGTGAGAAGTGAGAACGTTGGGGACAAGGCTGCGAGAGGCAGGCCGAAAAAAGACTTGGGACGAGGTCATAGACTGTGACTTCAGGGATACGAGACTGAATAGGAAGACTGCCAGAGCAGCATTGAGAATCGCCATTAGGTGACCAAGGCCTACGCATGCAAGCATGTTGGAGCCTTTATACACGAAGCAAAACGCTATAAATATATAAAAGCAGCTGTGTGTGTGTGTGTGTGTGTGTGTGTGTGTGTGTGTGTGTGTGTGTGTGTGTGTGTGTGTGAACTTCCAAGTCATCCTATTGGTGGAACTTGACGGCCAGGTGGGTAGGCTGGTAGGCGGATGAGAAGGGTGAGCTGGTGAATGGGTAGACAGGTAGAATGGGGACAGTGAAGGGATGGGGTGGGATGGGTAGATGGGTGGGTGCGGTCTGTGGGAAGGGGTTTGGTGGGGTGGTATGGGATGGGTTTGGTGGGATGGGCAATGTGGATGACGTAGGTAGGCATGGCGGATGGTTGGGTGGGTGGATGGGTAGGCAGGTGGGTGAGCAGTGTGGGTAGGTGGGTGGGCAGGGTGCTTTGGGTAGAAGGGTGGGTGGGATAGGCCGAGATGGGAAGGATGGGTGGAGGGATGACAGGTCATCAGAATGGATGTGGGAGTGGTGGGGTGGTCAGGGGGATGTGGGGTGAGCAGGGTAACTAGGAAAGTGGATGGGCAGGGTAGATAGGTAGATGGATCTGGTGGGTGGGGTGAGTGGGTGGGTGGTGGGAGGTGGTCAGGGAGGGTTGGTAGGTGAGTCGGCTTTGTGGGTGGGTTGGTGGATATGTGGCTTCCTACACCGGGCAAGAGAGAGGGCATATGAATTGGTGGGTGGGTGGATGGGGGAAAATAGTTCTACATGTGAATCGGTCCATGGAGCAAATAGGTCTCACTTTGGAATAAATGCGTGTGGAAAAACAGAGTCATGGGGGAATGTGTCCTGGGGTAAATGAACCGAAGGAGAAACACACGTCCAGTGGGTAGAAAAGGTCCCAGTCAATTGGAGATAATAAGAACAAGTGGATATTAGGTGTGTCTCCATGGGAAGAAAATATGAGCTCGGGAAGAAAAGATTCACGGTGTATCTAGGTCCAAAGAGAAAATATACCCATGGCGAAAATAGGTCCATGGTGGAAAGGTGGTCCATGGGGAAAATAGGTCTGTAATATATATATATATATATATATATATATATATATATATATATATATATATATATTTATATTGCCAGACGCCTCAATCCCGTTTGGGGTGACCACAAACAAATCGCCTCCAAGTCGCCCTGTCCCCCGCCATTTCACTCCCCTGCTCCCAACTCACACACCCCTCTCTCATATACCTTTCCACCCCATCCCTCCAACTCAGCCTCGGCCTCCCCCTCCCTCTTCCCCCCTATATATATCTATCTATCTATCTCTCTATCTATATCTATCTATCTATCTATCTATATATATATATATATATCTATATATATATATATATATATATATATATATATATATATAGATATATATATATATATATATATATATATATATATATATATATATATATATATATATATATATATATATGTACCAGGAGAAAATATGTTCATGGAAGAAAATGGGTCGATTTGGCGACACTAAATCCATCGTGGAACATAAGGGGTGGAGGGGATGACGTGTAGGGTATGTATCCAGGGAGTTATGCGTTAGTTCTAATTAAACCTGCCGGCTGGAATAAGTGAATGGTGTTGTGGCGACACTTAAGAAGGAAATAGGAGGGGAAGGAAGAGAAAGGAAGGGTGAAGGAGCAAAAGGAAGCATGAGAAAGGAACTGGAATACAGGGTGGGAGAGAAAGGGAGGGGCGGAGAGAAGAAGATGGGTGAGAAATGGAGAAAAAAAAAGGGGGAACAAAAAAGGAAAAACAGCGAGGGAACTGTGGGCGGGGATGCGGAGGAAGGGATGCAAATGGAATGGGACCGAGGGAAATGGAGAAAAGGAGAGGAAAGAAAGGGAGAGAGAACGGCATAAAGGCGACACTTAGAGGAGGGACAGAAGGGGAATGGGGCGGGGCACCAGAAGGGGAAACTGTTTTTATTTTTTTCGGCCAGGTCCCCAGTTGGTCCCAGTTCCTCTCCATCAGTGTACCATACTTTACATTCATCTGGGTCTTGGGTGGGCAGTTGATATTGTGATTAACGAGAGAGAGAGAGAGAGAGAGAGAGAGAGAGAGAGAGAGAGAGAGAGAGAGAGAGAAGGTAATATCAGAGTAGTTGTGAGAATTAAGAGAGATAAGAAGTGATAGTAATGTCTAGATTAGTTTGATAGAAGAAACCAGTAGGAGAGACAGAGCCAAAGCTGTGTACAAAGGCGCTTGAAAGGCGTGACTCTGGTACTGAGGTAGGAAATTTGGTCTGTTTGCTGAGAACTAAATAAAATATATATATATATATATATATATATATATATATATATATATAAATAGATGGCTTGTAGCATCCCACATTCTAGAAATTCTTCTCCCTCTTACAGACTTCACTCCGTGTGGGAATATAAGGCCTGCATGGACAGATACCTGAATTGTCGGAGGAAGCCTCTCAGGCCCTTTCCAAAAACTCGTGGTTTATGAACAGGGACAGAAGCGGTTGTAGATCCTGGATTCTTCAGAAGTTATACTGTTTAATTTGTATTGAATTTTTTGTTTTCGGAGGCTAACGAAGAGTTTATTAAGTAAACTGTCTCGATCGCTTTTAAAAAAAACTTGATTTTGGTTCCTAGTTCAATTCTCGTTTCAGTCAGGTTGTTGGGTGCCGCTGAAATTCACACTCTTTGTTCACCCAGCAGTATAACTGGAGAAATGGATCAAACAACTATTATAAGACGTGTTTGAAGAGAAGACTGGGACTCTGCAAAAGCTGATTAGCATTAATAACTCTTGTGCCGTCGATAAGTTTGAATCCAAGCATTTTTACTCTATTTCTATGCTGAAGCAAATATCATGAATGTCAACAGAAACCGTCATTCATTTTATTTGGTCAGCTTTTGGTGTGATTATTAGACCTGCGTGGATTGATGTATTAATTATTGAGAAAAGTGTTCTGACCTTTGTTCAGAAGATTGAATTTTAGATTTAAAAATATCATGCCTCCTACACTCTTGCATCATGTTTCCTCACACTGTGGCTCGTTTGCTTTTTTAAATCAAACAAAGACCCTTAGCCCCTTTCACCTCAGTTGATGGATAATGATAGTCATATCAGAGAGTCCATTTGACTTGTAGCAAATTTAAATCATTCCTGCCTCATTACTATGACTCACCGAATTTCAAGCAACCACAGCTTGGTATTCAATAACAAGTTCTGGCCTCCTTCTGTTATTTGCAAACAAACCCAAAATTGTCAAACTGGCATGGACTTTAAGACTTGTAAGGCTTGATAGGTGGACTAGTTGAGTAAAGCGTCTCGATCTACCTTCAGATATTGCAACTTCAATTACTAACCACAAAAGACGGACGGCTGAAACACGCTTTGAAGAATATGATGCACACGCTGGATGGAATTTTAGGATTTACACTGACTAATACTCGAACAAGTCAAGTAGGGGGTCTTTGTCTTTTCACGCACTCAAATTTGGACAAGAAAACGAAGAAAAATTAATGGCTCGAGGTTTTATGAGTAGGCCTATGCTGAAGAATCTGAACCAAATGTTAGAACTTACGTGGACTGATATCTGGATTGTTTCAATTAGCGTCATAATCTCTTGACAAAAACACGAATCTTGAGTAGTTTTGGAAAAATGAATAAGGAATCTTACACTAAAAAAAAGAATAAATCTCGGATCGTTCATCATGGAAAAGAAATGCTGACTCTAAAAACTGAAATACATCAAGGGATCTAGTTGTATGAAAGAACTGGGTTATCAAAAATGAAATAGTTAAGGGATCTAGCTCTATGAAAGAAATGAATTGTCAAGCATGAGTGAAGAATTATCACGCGTGTGTGAAGGCCCTAGGACTCTTGAAAAAATGAATGAGGATCTGATACATTTAAAAATGCGAGATATCTAGAATTATGAATAATGAGTGAGAGACCTACCATAAATAATAATAATAATAATAATAATAATAATAATAATAATAACAACAATACTAATAATAATAATAGCTGAAGGATATAGTACGAATAAAGGCTCTGAAACTGTGGGGAAAAAATGGGTGGGTATTATGAAAAAAAAAAATCAATTGCTTTGAAACAAACTGATAGAAGGATCTAGCACTAAAAAAAAGGGGGGGGGGGGGGGGAGATCAAGCATGTGAAAAAAATGCATGAGTGGGGAACACAGTAATGTTAATAAGAAAAAGTAAAAGAAAACAAGAATGACTTGGTTAAAAATATGGGTCGAATTATAGCCACTTCAGTTCGGCGACATATTTTTTTAGGCGTTTCCTCACCACCAGTCTCCTCCAATGAAATGTGTTAAAAAAATTCCCTGTTATGTACTCACCATCACTAGAGGCAGCCTTGAGTTGTACTGCATGGGAGAGGGGGCAGAGGGAGAGGAGGCACACGAGGAGAGGTAGGTGGAGGGGGAGTATGCGTGAGGGTAGAGAAGGGGTCAGTCTTCCCCCTGCTCTCTCCCACAACCCAGGCCTCTCACCCATCTTAAGTCTGCCTCCTACAGCTCCTCTTTCTGAAACAGAAGGAAGGGTTTTTGTATTAGTTTTGCAAATAATGGATGTTCTTCCTTGACTGTGGTTATTTTAGTTAGGAATGCAGACTGCCATTATGATGGTGATGGTAATGATAATTATATAGCTCTCATAATTTTAATTTATTTATTTATTTTTTTTTTAAGAACTGATACGACATCGGAGGCCTGGAGGTGTTTTTTTTTTTTTTTTTTTATGTGTCCGACTCTGGGCAAAGGCTCAGGTCCTATTTCTTGGGGGCAGTTGCCTATCCCAAGGCCCAGTAGTCCTCCTACACCTCCACATGTCACCACTTCGGCGCTAACACCCACCGTCCATATTGAATACATGCTAGGGCTGTCTCATACAGGACTGGTGTAATGGTATTAGCGGGGGTACTTTTACGACATGTCGGCGGGTCATCTGGTAGATCAGGAAAGTTTGCTTTAAGGAAATTCAAATCCTTAAACTGTTCCCTGCCCCAGCCGAGATTCGATCCTGGGTCCATTAGGACTGCAAGCCGCCTCTCTACCGATTCAGCCACCGCCTCCCCCGACCTCATCTGGATAAACTCTGGGAATAGACTCTGGCAATAGATAAGACATGCAAACAGATGGATAAATACACAGACAGTTATGACAAGCGATATTTAGGACAGTTGTTAATCCTTGGTTAGGAATTAAAGCTGCATGTGTGATAAAATAGTCTCCCACAACACAGGCTTCCGACAACACAAAAACATTGAGTAACCGTTGTATAAAGAAGACATCAAATGGTCATATAATTAGTTGTAATGCTCTCTCTCTCTCTCTCTCTCTCTTTCTCTCTCTCTCTCTCTCTCTCTCTCTCTCTCTCTCTCTCTCTCTCCTGTTCCCAGGCTGGCCATTATTCACCACGTGCCACACATATTTAACTGAACTCCTTTACTGCGATGATGTATTTTGTATTATATTATCTCTGTCACAGGAGGGTTTTATTCAGCTAAAGAGAACACCCCGGGAGTAAAACCGTTAATCAACGTTATGGGGAAACTCAACAGAAAAGAAAAAAAAAAAAAAGGGCAAGAACAAGGTAAGAAAAAAAGCACAAAAAAAAAATGTCATCATATTCAAGGGACTTAGCCATCAATGACTAGAGTTTATATGCAAGTGTTACTTCCGCTGTTCCGTAAGTTGTCCCTTATCTGCTGATTTTGAGTCTCAAGAACAAGACTGTTGACTGTTGCATATAAACCTACATATCTTAAAGAATTACTGCAAAGTTCTTTCAGTCATCACCCATTTACTTTTTTCATACCATCAACATTATGATTCTGATCTCCGGTAAATGGCATAATACTGGGTGTATTATAATCCATCAACTCTTCACAATATATTCACATCCACCCTGTCGTTCACAAGTATCTCTCTCTCTCCCCCGACACTATCTTTCCCTTTCCCCCATTAGTGGACGCTGCAGCCGCTAGTGCACGGTTACCTTAGCGACATTCGCGGCCTTTCCTCTAACTTTCGCTCTGTTGAGCACCACCTCTCCTCCTCTAAACCTCACCTTCTTTTTCTAACTGAGACTCAGCTGTCTGAGGCAACTGACACCAAACCCTCTTCTATATCCTCCTACTTTCTCTATACTCATTTCAAAGCCAAAGGTGGCTGTTGTGTATATCTACGCAACGACTTATCTTGCTCTCGTGTTCCTGAACTCGATTCTTCTGAATTCTCTACACTCTGGCTTCGGCCTTCCTGTCATTCTCTGACTAAATACATCTGTGTTGTTTACTTATCCCCTAATTCTACTGACTATCAAAAATTCTTCGACTATCTTACTTCTACGATGGAACACATTCTATCCATGTCTCCTTTCTCTGAAATCTTCATTCTAGGAGATTTCAATGTTCACCACCACCTTTGGCTCTCCTCTCCTTTCACTGATCCACCTGGTGAACAAGCCTACATCTTTTCTATCCTTAATGACCTAGAGCAGCTTGTACAGCACCCTACCCGTATCCCAGACTGCCTTGGAGAGAGCTCCAACATACTTGACCTCTTCCTTACAACTAATCCTTCTGCTTACACTGTTAATCTTTTCTCTCCGTTGGGCTTCTTCGATCACAACCTTATCACCTCAACCTGTCCTATCACTCCGGTACGGCCTGCGGACCCTCTAGGGAAACGTCGTCTGTGGCATTTTGGAGCTGCGGATTGGGAGGCCCTCAGGCAGTACTTCTTTGATTTTCCCTGGAATGATTATTGCTTCCATGGCCAGGAGCCATCTGAGTGTGCCTTGCGCATTACGGAAGTTATTCTCTCGGGCATGGAAGAATACATTCCTTTCTCATATCCTTTGACTAATCCAAGAAAGCCTTGGTTTAATCACGCTTGTTCTAATGCTGTCCGCAACAAGGAGAGGGCCTACAAAAGATACCGGAGCCAACCCACCCTTGAATCACATCATCTTTACGTTTCTGCCCGGAATCGTGCTAAGTCTGTTCTTCGCTCTGCTAAAAATAATTTCATCCGAACTAAATGCTCTCAACTCTCCAACTCGAATTCTTCCCGCTCCTTCTGGCACCTTGCCAAAAACCTTTCTAACAACTTTACCTCATCATCTTTCCCTTCTCTTTTCTACTCTGATGGTTCTGTAGCTATTTCTTCTACTGATAAAGCAGATCTCTTCGCACAGACTTTCTCCTCCAATTCCACCTTAAACGATTCCGGTGCTGTTCCTCCATCACTTCCCGGCTCTGACTTCCTCATGGCTGACATTAAAACTTCTTCAGCTGATGTATTTTCTGCCATCATTGTCCTCAATACTAACAAGGCATATGGGCCTGATGGAGTCCCTCCTGTTGTTCTCAAGAACTGTGCTTCTGTGCTTACATACTGCCTAGGCAAACACTTTTGCCTTTGTCTGTCAACTTGTACCTTTCCTTCTTGCTGGAAGTTTGCTCTCGTTCAGCCAGTCCCAAAGAAGGGTGATCACTCCCAACCCTCCAACTATCGTCCAATTGCTTTAACGTCCTGTATTTCAAAAGTTTTTGAGTCAATTCTCAATAGAAAAATTTTAAGGCATTTTTCCTATCACAACCTTCTTTCTGATCGTCAGTACGGGTTCCGTCAGGGACACTCCACTGGCGATCTTCTCACCTACCTTTCACACTCCTGGTCATCCTCCTTTCGGGACTTTGGCAATAGCTTTGCCATTGCACTTGACATCTCAAAGGCTTTCGATATCGAGTCTGGCATAAATCTTTAATTTGCAAACTGCCCTCTTACAGTTTCTATCCTTCTATCTGTGCCTTCATTGCTAGCTTCCTTTCTAGTCGTTATATAGCTGCCGTTGTAGACGGCCATCGTTCTTCTCCTCGATCTATCAACAGTGGTGTTCCTCAGGGCTCTGTCTTATCACCAACTCTCGTCCTTTTATTCATCAATGACCTTCTAAGTTGTACATCTAACCCTATCCACTCATACGCTGATGACTCCACCCTTCGCCTTTCCATTCGGTTCCTGCAACGCCCATCTCGGCAGTTACTTCAACAAACAAGGGATGAGGCTATGGCACACCTAATGTCTGACTTGGCTCGTATCTCTGACTGGGGTAAAAATAATCTTGTTTTTTTTAATGCATCTAAGATTCAGTTCTTACAACTATCAACCCATCAAAATCTTCCACAGGTATACCCACTAATGTTTAATGATATTCAGCTTAATCCTGCATCATCGTTGAACATGCTTGGGGTTTCATTTACTCGGGACTTATCTTGGAAAGATCATATTACATCTCTTGTAAAATCTACTTCCAAGAGATTGGGTGTGCTAAGCCGACTCCGTTCTTTCTTTACCCCTGCACAGTTGTTGACTCTATACAGGGGTTTTATCCGCCCCTGTGTGGAGTACAACTCTCAGTTATGGAGAGGCTCCCCACATACAGCTCTTCTCAACAGGGTGGAGTCAAAGGCTTTTTGTCTCATTAACTCTCCTCCTCTTACTGACTCCCTTCAACCTCTGTCTCTTCGCCGCACTGTTGCATCTTTATCTCTTTTCTATCGCTACTTTAATGGTCACTGCTCCTCTGAAGTGTCTGCTTGCATTCCTCCACCTCTACGATGGGTGTGTAGCACCCGTCTAGCAGCAAACTCTCATCCCTTTTCTGTCCAGCTCTCTAATGCAAGAGTTAACCGTTACTCCCAGTCCTTCATTTATGCAATGGGTCAACTCTAGAACTGTCTCCCTCTGTCTGTATTTCCTGCTGCCTATGATCTCCAGTCTCAAACGCAGTGTGTCCAGGCATCTCGAAATGAATGGATCTTGAATATGGCTCTCTCTTGTATTTTGTTTTTCTCTTGGAGGGAACTGTAAAACTGCGGGCTCATGGCCTTTGGTTCCTTCTTCCTCGCATAAAAAAAATCGCATTTTTTTTTTTTACGCGTCCGACTCTGGGCAAAGGCCTCAGGGCCTATTCCCAAGTCCCAGTAGTCCTCCTTGGGGCCCAGTAGTCCTCCTACATCTCCACATGTCAACACTTCGGCGCTAATACCCACCATCCATATTGAATCCATGCTAGGGCTGTCTCATACAGGTCTGGTGTACTAGTATTAGCGGGGGTACTTTGATGACATGTCGGCGGGTCATCTGGTAGATCAGAAAATTCTGCTTTTTAAGAAATTCAAATCTTTAAACTGTTCCCTGCCCCAGCCAGGATTCGACCCTGGGTCCATTAGGACTGCAGGGCTGCCTCTCTACCTATTCTGCCACCTCCACCCCCAAGAAAGAATCCGAATTCCTTTCCCGAGCCCGGACAAAATAATGGATTCATTTTCTCCTTTGTCCTTGTTCACTTAGCATTACAAGAAGGGACTTGGATGTAGGCTACAGTAAGGCGACTACTGAATCTTGTACCTGGCTGTAATATGTTACTGAAAAACTTCAAGTCTACAAGTACTTTATGACCATCAACCAGATTAGCGCCTTCCACAACTACACTACAGCAATATTTACAATACATTAACACATTCACTATCAGGCCGTACTTTTAGTTTTATTCTTGCTGCCTCCAGACGATTGTACTCAGCTGAAGGAAGATATGTTATGATGGAAACAAAAATGGAACCTACTTGTATACCTAACCCCATCAGCCAGGCAAGCTTTTCGTAAAGTGAATATTGTCATCTGTAGGTGGTTTGAATAAGGAAAAATCGTCCTTGGAATGAAAGGGCTAAGTATTTTTTATGGAAATAGTAAATTATAAACACTGAGATTATTTCAGATATAAAGTCTTCTCAGTTACCCTTGTCGAGGCCAGGTCAACTTTTAAGTATTATATTCTGAATTAACGTGACCCAATCCTTCTTAAACGCACACACACACACACACACACACACACACACACACACACACACACACACACACACTGCAGTGCAACTTAATTCTTTGGATAATAGGTAGCCAGTTCGATATTTATTCTTGAAATTATGAATTGATTTTATTCTGTGTAAGGAAATCTCTACCATTCAAAACAATAACACATTGCCGTCAAAACTTTCCTACTAGATAAGCAAGGTAATAAATATGCCAGCTACAATGGATGTTTTCATTCTCTCCACGAGCATCGCCTCATCAATCTTGCTTCTCATATCTGCCGACTTGATGTATGTTTCCTTAACGCTTCATGTTTTTATGAAGGGATAAAATTTGTACTAGGATTTATGAAATTCTTGAAGACGTGTAACTGTGGAAGAGGAACTGAACTGCTACACGACCAAGTATGGAGAGAGAGAGAGAGAGAGAGAGAGAGAGAGAGAGAGAGAGAGAGAGAGAGAGAGAGAGAGAAGCGGAGCACCATTCTTGAAGCTTTGAGTTTTTGTTAGACCAGTAACACACTGCAAGAAAAAAAAAAAAAAAAAAAAAGAAGCATGTTATTTCCCCATTATCACCACAAACATCTAGACTGTTTGTACCATCTAAGGATCAAGTTAGGTCTAGCCTAGAGAGGAAGAAAATACCTAATAAAACGAGTGGTAACAAAAGCCTGTCCTAAATGAGCTACACTTTCATTCACTCACCAGTCAAACTCCACGGAATCCAGACTTCACCTCACAGGAACACCGTTCCACGCATATGCCATCCGTAATTACCTATCATATATCGTCAGTCTGACGACTGTTATGTAAAAAACGGGTACCAATCCTTACCATATAATCCTCCGTATAAGTTTTTTCAAACATCTCCGTCAACTGTCAATTCTCTAGCCTCATCAACCTCCACAAATCACTTTCTCATATACTCATTTACCATACTGATTCACAGTCTTCTACACCTCCTCCCACCTTCCCGTTCACTTGGACACGCCCATTTCACCACCCTATTCATGCCCATTCCAACCATATGACCAAACACCATCTAAGCACACTCTTCTGTACCCTGGTATTCATATTTTCTGTACTCCACATATTTCACGAATGACATAGTTCTTTACTCTCCGCACTCCGCTCATATTGCTCAACAACCCCATCTCCGCTACTCTTACTTTAGACTTTTCATTTAAGGTCACACTAAGGTCTCACATCCGTATGTTCATTAATTTTAAGCATTAAAAGCTCTTCATCCAAGCTTATCGCAGCTACCAGACCCAGACCTCTGTGTCATATCTTGGCCTTCATAGTACTACCACTTTCCTTCACTCCTCTGCTCTACCTTCTGCTTCCTTTGCACATACAGTACTTTACTCCGTCTTTGCACCGAGGTACCTACAATATACTTTCTTACCATTGAAAGTCATTCTCCATTTCATTATCACATCACACTAGGAGTCGCCTCTTCTTTCAAAAGTCAGAACTTTTCTCTTACTTTGTGATAAAATATTTAAACAAGATTGCACTAACCAGGCAAGTTCTCTCCATAGCTGGCAAGCCTCATCCGCTGCATGTTCCACCCAAAACCATTTATTAACACCATATATCACAAAAAACTAAAGTTTTAGTTTCTCACTTGACCTCCCATATATATATATATATATATATATATATATATATATATATATATATATATATATATATATATATATATATATGTACAAGTGGTAGGTGTGGGCACTCATCATCCACACACTCGATGTTGTGAGGCTCTCGGGTGTCTGTCCCTAAGTCTAGTAATACCAAGCAGGGCTCTCAGTTCTTGTTCGCGGAATTTCCTTGGAAAGCTGTAAAAATTTCTCTAAATTTGATCATATTTCCTCAGATTGTAAATGGAACGTATAAAATTATTGAGCAGGCCAAAACTCTTAAACAAAGACATAATAACATCACTTTTACTTGCAGACATAAAATAAAATACAATGACCACACATTCATAAGCTTTGCAGTTAATGCATGCTATACAAAATACTGCAAATCGTCCGATTCGATAACTGCCATAACTCACAATCAAATAAAAAATTCCCCAAATGCATAATAACCAAACTTATAAATCTTAATTGTAAATAATTTTTAATGAATTATCTTTTTTTTTTCCGCCAACGCGTGGTAGCGATATAACCAAAAAAAAAAAAAAAAAAAAACAGACATCATATAGCCTCCCCCTGACAGTTGATTGTTAGCTTTTTTTTTTTTTTTTTTTGTCCGACTCTGGGCAAAGGCTTGAGGGCCTATATCTCGGGGACAGTAGCCTGTCCCAGGGCCCAGTAGTCCTACACCTCCTCATGTCACCACTTCCGCGCTAACACCCACCGTCCATATTGAATACATGCTAGGGCTCTCATACAGGACTGGCGTATTGGTATTAGCGGGGGTGTTTTTACGACATGTTGGCGGGTCTTCTGGTAGATCAGGAAAGTCTGTTTTTTTATGAAATTCAAATCCTTAAACTGTTCCCTGCCCCAGCCGGGATTCGAACATGGGTCCATCAGGACTGTAGGCCGCCTCTCTACCGATTCAGCCACCGCCTACTCTGCTTTTCTCGAAAAATCGTTAAAAATCCTCAGATATTTCAAGTAAATTCCATCAAATTTCTTCAGATTTTCTTTAAAATCCCCGTATCCTTAAAAATTTCTTCATATAACCTCAGGTTTCTCAATCTAAGGAAATTTCCTTAAACTGAGAGCCCTGATACCAAGTCGGTTCACTTTCCCTCAGTGCGCAGGGAGGCGTGGCTTGTGTGTGATGTCAGTCAGATTAAGTAACAGAAAATGTATAAAAGGGCAGACTCAAATTAAACATTTATAATAAGGGAAAACGAAGAAAGGGAAGAAGTGTGGACTCTTTTAACCGTATAGCATTGCAGTAGGTTCCCTCACACCCCTACGCCTTCCTTCACACATTTCAGTCCCTTCCCTCACTTCGGACTGAAAATGTGTCATGATCTGGAGATTGCAGCATACATCCACTCACCACCACGGTAAGGCGTCAACTGATTAAAGTACTTTACTTGGGTTTCGTGCAAGCTGACTTCACTCCGATGCTCCGCCCCCTGCGCCAGTTTGGACCCGTTTTAGATGGAAGTGATCCGACTTGGTATTAGTAGAATAAGGTCTGCCCTTTCCTCTCCTTCCTTTTCTGCTTCCTTCCTCTTCTGTATTTCTTTACTTCATTCTTTCCTCATTCTTGTGCGTACGGGTGACTTTATGCTCCCTCTTCTGTCTTTTCCTTCATTCTTTCTCTCGATAGCGTGGTCGTAGGTACTTGTAGGAGATAGGGGAAGTCGATTATGGATCGTTAAGCTCAGCCAGAATAAAGTATGAGATGTAATGTCAACGAGGTGAGTTTCAGCACTCTTTGGTTGCGAAGTTTATTGCACAGTTATATGAATAGTGAGTTACAGCGTAGCGGAGCGTGACCCTAGTGTCGGACCTTCTCTCTAGTTCCTCTCTCCCTTCTTCTGATCTGAAGGGAATCTCTGACATTATATACAGCTTGGAGAGGATGTGGGTGTGTGTTGTAGTGTCTGGCAGATTTCCATCCATGTGGACTAACTAACTAGAGCTGGTTACTCCAAGTGTTTGAATACGTCATGGAACTCTTGGTCGTCTGGACTACGAGGATGTTTGAGATACATCATAGGTTAAGGATTCTTGATGGTCTGGGACATCAAGATTGTGGATATACATTATGTAAATTGACATTCGTAGTGAGAGACTGTGTATGTTTCCAGCAGACACAACATCCTGTACATTGTGTTTATGAGATATACACTAATGCCTATATAATGTCTACATATTGCTCGGTCACGCGAAACTGGCGTACCATCAACAGTAAATATTGTCATAACATATTAATGCATACTATATACACATTACAATCAATTTGTAAGTGGAATACATAATACTGTAAAAGTAACATAACTGTGTGAATATTACATAGCTGCAGTTTCATCGTGTTAATGCTATTGTAGTTACTTCATTTCAATGCAACTGTTACGAAAGTGTGACTAAAATAACATTGTGCTAATGCAACTGTTACATAATTGTGTTGGCCATAAAATTGTAGTTACATGAATGTGCCAATTGTAACAAATTCAGTAATGCAAGCGTTTGTAGTTACATAAGTCTTTTTTTTTATGCGAGGAAGAAGGAACCAAAGGCCATGAGCCCGCAATAAGAGTTCCCTCCAGGAGAAAAACAAAATACAAGAGAGAGCCAAATTCAAGATCCATTCATTTCGAAATGCCTGGACACACTGCATTTGAAAGACTGGAGATCATAGGCAGCAGGAAATACAGACAGAGGAAGACAGTTCCAGAGTTGACCTGTTGCATAAATGAAGGACTGGGAGTAACGGTTAACTCTTGCATTAGAGAGTTGGACAGAAAAGGGATGAGAGTTTGCTGCTAGACTACGCACCCGTCGTAGAGGTGGAGGAATGCATTCAGACAGTTCAGAGGAGCAGTGACCATTAAAGTAGCGATAGAAAAGAGATAAAGATGCAACAGTGCGGCGAAGCGACAGAGGCTGAAGGGAGTCAGTAAGAGGGGGAGAGTTAATGAGACAAAAAGCCTTTGACTCCACCCTATTGAGAAGAGCTGTGTGTGGGGAGCCTCCCCACACATGAGAGTTGTACTCCACACAGCGGCGGATAAAACAACTGTATAGAGCCAACAATTGTGCAGGGGTAAAGAAAGAACAGAGTCGGCTTAGCACACCCAATCTCTTGGAAGCAGATTTTACAAGAGATGTAATATGATCTTTCCAAGATAAGTCCCGAGTAAATGAAACCCCAAGCATGTTCAAGGATGATGCAGGATTAAGCTGAATATTATTAAACATTAGTGGGTATACCTGTGGAAGATTTTGACGGGTTGATAGGTGTAAGAACTGAGTCTTTAATGCATTAAAAACAACAAGATTATTTTTACCCCAGTCAGAGATACGAGCCAAGTCAGACATTAGGTGTGCCTTAGCCTCATCCCTTGTTTGTTGAAGTAACTGCTGAGATGGGCGTTGTGGGAACCGAATGGAAAGGTGAAAAGTGGCGTCATCAGCGTATGAGTGGATAGGGTTAGATGTACAGCTTAGGGCATTGATGAATAGAAGGAAGAGAGTTGGTGATAGGACAGAGCCCTGAGGAACACCACTGTTGATAGATCTAGGAGAAGAACGATGACCGTCTACAACAGCGGCTATAGAACGACCAGAAAGGAAGCTATAGATGAAGGCACAGATAGAGGGATAGAAACTGTAAGAGGGCAGTTTGGAAATTAAAAATTTATGCCAGACTCGATCGAAAGCCTTTGAGATGTCAAGTACAATGGCAAAGCTTTCGCCAAAGTCCCGAAAGGAAGATGACCAGGAGTCTGAAAGGTAGATGAGAAGATCACCAGTGGAGCGTCCCTGATGGAACCCGTACTGATGATCAGAAAGAAGGTTGTGATAGGAAAGATGCCTTAAAATTTTTCTATTCAGAATTGACTCGAAAACTTTTGAAATACAGGACGTTAAAGCAATTGGACGATAGTTGGAGGGTTGAGAGTGGTCACCCTTCTTTGGGACTGGCTGAATAAGAGCAAACTTCCAGCAAGAAGGAAAGGTACAAGTTGACAGACAAAGGCGAAAGAGTTTGCCTAGGCAGGGTGTAAGCACAGAAGCACAGTTATTGAGAACAACAGGAGGGACTCCATCAGGCCCATATGCCTTGTTAGTATTAAGGCCAGTGATGGCAGAAAATACATCACCTGAAGAAATTTTAATGTCAGCCATGAGGAAGTCAGAGGCGGGAAGTGATGGAGGAACAGCACCGGAATCGTCTAAGGTAGAATTGGAGGAGAAAGTCTGTGCGAAGAGATCTGCTTTATCAGTTGAAGAAATAGCTACTGAACCATCAGAGTAGAAAAGAGGAGGGAAGGATGATGAGGCAAAGTTGTTAGAAAGGTTTTTGGCAAGGTGCCAGAAGGAGCGGGAAGAATTCGAGTTGGAGAGTTGAGAGCATTTAGTACGGATGAAATTATTTTTAGCAGAGCGAAGAACAGACTTAGCACGATTCCGGGCAGAAACGTAAAGATGATGTGATTCAGGGGTGGGTTGGCTCCAGTACCTTTTGTAGGCCCTCTCCTTGTTGTGGACAGCATTAGAACAAGCGTGATTAAACCAAGGCTTTCTTGCGTTAGTCAAAGGATATGGGAAAGGAATGTATGCTTCCATGCCTGAGAGAATAACCTCCGTAATGCGCAAGGCACACTCAGATGGCTCCCGGCCATAGAAGCAATAATCATTCCAGGGAAAATCAAAGAAGTACTGCCTGAGGGCCTCCCAATCTGCGGCTCTAAAATGGCACAGGCGACGTTTCCCTGGAGGGTCCACAGGCCATACCAGAGTGATAGGACAGTTTAAGGTGATAAGGTTGTGATCGGAGGAGCCCAACGGAGAGAAAAGTTTGACAGGGTAAGCAGAAGGATTAGTTGTAAGGAAGAGGTCAAGTATGTTGGAGGTCTCTCCAAGGCGGTCTGGGATACGGGTAGGGTGCTGTACAAGCTGCTCTAGGTCATTATGGATAGAAAAGATGTAGGCTTGTTCACCAGGTGGATCAGTGAAAGGAGAGGAGAGCCAAAGGTGGTGGTGAACATTGAAATCTCCTAGAACGGAGATTTCAGAGAAAGGAGAAATGGATAGAATGTGTTCCATCGTAGAAGTTAGTCGAAGAATTTTTGATAGTCAGTAGAATTAGGGGATAAGTAAACAGCACAGATATATTTAGTCAGAGAATGACAGGAAAGCCGAAGCCAGAGTGTAGAGAATTCAGAAGAATCGAGTTCAGGAACACGAGAGCAAGATAAGTCGTTGCGTATATATACACAACAGCCACCTTTGGCTTTGAAATGAGTATAGAAAAAGTAGGAGGATACAAAAAAGGGTTTGCTGTCAGTTGCTTCAGACAGCTGAGTCTCAGAAAGAGAAGGTGAGGTTTAGAGGAGGAGAGGGGGTGCTCAACAGAGCGAAAGTTAGAGGAAAGGTCGCGAATTATAGGAACTCTAACATAAGTGCAGAAATGCTATAGTTTGTAGTTAACATAACTGTAGCAATTGTAATATACTTGCAGTAATGCAAGCGTTTGTAGTTACATAACTGTAGCAACTAACATAATTGCAGGAATCACAAGTGTGGTCATTGGAGCTATATAAATGATACATATGTCTATCTATCTATCTATATACCTAGGCTGCTTCCCCCAAGGAAAGGGAGGTAGCCGAGACAGGACGACACACTCTCCATTTACTCATCCATTCAAACACATTCATTCACATCTTAGCCCCAAAGGGGAGAACGGACAGATCCTCACCGCACCACACCGCACAAGGGTCAACTGCGCAATGCATCAGTGACATCCGCAGCAGGGCCCGACAGCAGAACTGGTTTACCCCTGCCACATCATAACAGACCCATCCCCTTACCCGCACCTGACCTGACTAGCTGATCAGACCAAATGAGGGAGAATATCCCCTCAGGGCTGCGTCATCACTTATTTATTCACAATTTCTCTCCATTTATTTCTGTCACGCACAGCCACTCTTCCTTGCTCAACAGACATCCCTCTCGCATCCAGCGCTCTCTTCACACTGTCCATCCATCCTATTCGTGGTCTTCCTCTCAGCCTTACACCTCTCACATCAGATCTAGTTATCTTTTTCACCAATCGCTCATTATCCATTCTCTCCATATGCCCAAACCATCGCAACAACCTCTGCTCAACTCTACCAGCCATCTCCCGAACAACTCCAGTTCTCCTTCGCACTTCATCATTTCGCACCCGATCCATATGTGTCACTCCACACATACTCCTCAGACACCTCATCTCCATTACATTCAAACTTTTCCTCTCTGCTACACCCATATTCCATGTTTCAGCCCCATATAATGCAGTCGTTACCACAACACCCTCATACAGCCTTCTCTTTACATCCATTCTAAGCGAACGACATTTAAACACTTTTTTCATTCCTCCCAGCACCTTTCCTACTTCATTTATTCTAAACTTCACTTCTGCATCTATTCTTCCATCCACAGCAACATGTGACCCTAGATATTTAAAACAATCTACCTCCTCAAGCAACTCACCATTCAAAACTATATTCATCCCCCTACCATCTATCAACCTCGTACACTTCATCACTTTACTCTTATTCTCATTTACTTTCAAATTCCTCCTTTCACACACCCTTCCACACTCCTCTACCAACTGTCTCAATCTCTCCTCTGAATCAGTCACAAGTGCAGTATCATCTGCAAACAGCAGCTGCTTCAGATTCCAATCTCCACCATCAACATTTACCAGACTCAGACCACCTAAAACTCTTGCATTCACCTCCCTTACAACACCATCTATGTAAATATTAAACAACCAAGGCGACATCACACATCCCTGTCGCAGCCCCACTCTCACGGGAAACCAATCACTCACAGCATTTCCCACTCTTACACATGCTCTACTATTTACATAAAAACTTTTCACCCCTTTTAGTAACCTACTATCAAGTCCATACAATCTTAAAACAGTCCACAAAGCCTCCCTATCAGTTCTATCATACGCTTTCTCTAAATCCATAAATGCCCAAAACACATCCTTGCCTTTCGCTAAATACTTTTCACACACTTGTCTCACAGCAAACACCTGATCAACGCATCCCCTCCCTCTCCTAAAGCCACACTGCTCATCACTAATCACTCCCTCTGTACCCTCTCTAACTCTCATAATTAACACTCTACCATACACCTTACCTACAACACTCAACAGACTTATACCCCTAAAGCTAGTACATTCATACTTATCACCCTTGCCTTTATACAACGGGACCACACAAGCACTTGCCCAGTCAATTGGCACCATACCTTTCTCAAAGCACACGTTCAACAATCTTACTAACCAGTCAACAATAGTCACTCCACCACCCTTCAGGCATTCCACAGCACACCCAACCATACAAGCAGCTTTCCCTGTTTTCATCTCTTTTACTGCCTTCTCCACTTCCTCCTTCGTGATCAAAGAATCATTCAATTCTCCCAACACATTTATTCCTTGCACCCTTCCATCCGCCACAATCTCAGCCATATATAACTAATACAATAATAGGAATGTAATCATATCACGAATCACCCATTTTTGATGTAGCTGTTCATTTGAGACCCCACAGGTGAATTGGCCTAGTTTTGTGAGACACCATAGGTGTATGAGCTTAGTTATGTGAGATACCACAGGTGTATTATCTTAGTTATGTTGCACAGTTTATTTGAGACACCATGAGTGTATTGACTAAGTTATGTTGCACAGTTTGAATTAAGATGTCATCATCTGTAACCCATATTTTGTTATTTTATATAAAATTAGATAAATAATATTTACAATATGTACAAAATTCACTTAGTTTCCTTTTTACCACACATCACTTGATACTATAGTCCTCCAAAGGTTGTGAAGTCAACTTATTATGTTTGCTCATTTTTATATTCATCTTTAGGTATGGGCTGCAAGTACTAATGGGTGTGGTTGAGTATAGCACACTGTTGCTAGCTCCATTTGTGTTAGTCATTTTCGCTTGAGTTTCCTTGTCACTGTAATATGAAGGATACATGTGTACTTATATTCTGATTCTCTGGTTTTACTAGATTTTCATATGTATGTATGTTCATGTAAGGATCTTGTCTCACTGTGTATATACGTAAGGTTGTATGTAAATGAAGTAGTACTATTATTCTAAAAAGAGTAAATGTTCGACTCACTGATATTAATTGTGGTGGGAATACTGGCTAGGGTGCTGCTGTTGATGATAGTGATGATGGGTGAAGGGTGTTGGCAGTGCTTGATTGTGGTAGGTCAGGGTCCTGGTATGGCTGCGTCAGCACTCCGTGTCAGCACTGCGGGGTCAAGACTCTCGCTTGCCTCCTCCTGGTGGTGGAGATGATGGTGGTGGGGATTAATGGTGGGGGTCGTGGTGGGGTGGTGGAGTAGGTGGGGGGAAATTCAGCTGTTTGGGGGTTTACTTAGGTGACACTTCACTCACTTTCGTTTTTCATTCTTCTTGTACATTTGATTTTCTTTACTTGTTGAAATTAACTTGTAGGCTTGTAGAGTTGTTGATAGACGTAATTTGTCGCTGCTACTGTTTCTCGTAGATCGTGGAGTTGCAGTTGAGGTGGTTAGGAGCGAGTCTTTTTTGTTTGTTTGATTGATGATTGTTACTTGTACAGGAGTCGTAAATTGTTTCGATTGAGACGTTAATCGGCTTCGTTTACAGCTCGCCACCACTCTCGATGGCGTAGTTTATCGTACTTCGTTCGTTATTACCGCTTGCCACCTGTCTCGATGGCGTAATCGTAAGTACTTGTAGGAGATAGGGGAAGTCGATTATGGATCGTTAAGCTCAGCCAGAATAAAGTATGAGATGTAGTGTCAACGAGGTGAGTTTCAGCACTCTTTGGTTGCGAAGTTTATTGCACAGTTATATGAATAGTGAGTAACAGTGTAACGGAGAGTGACCCTAGTGTCGGACCTTCTCTCTAGTTCCTCTCTCCCTTCTTCTGATCTGAAGGGAATCTCTGACATTATATACAGCTTGGAGAGGATGTGGGTGTGTGTTGTAGTGTCTGGCAGATTTCCATCCATGTGGAGTAACTGACTAGGGCTGATTACTCCACGTGTTTGAATACGTCATGGAACTCTTGGTCGTCTGGACTACGAGGATGTTTGAGATACATCATATGTTAAGGATTCTTGATGGTCTGGGACATCAAGATTGTGGATATACATTATGTAAATTGACATTCCTATTGAGAAACTGTGTATGTTTCCAGCAGACACTACATCCTGTACACTGTGTTTATGTAACCAAATTAAGGTGCCTGGTGGTTTAGTGGGTAATTAAGGCACTCCAATCGGATTTATCCTGTGTAGGTTTATATCCAAGGGATGGTTGGGGATTACTGCTCACGTTATGTCATTCAGGGATGAGTGACGCTGGTCACTCTCATCTTAAATGTTAGGACCTACTTGCCTAGCCCCGGGCTCCTACGCTCCTCCTAGGGCAACATAGGATTGGATATATATATATATATATATATTTATATATATATATATATATATATATATATAATGGATGCAAAAAGACTATTATTGCACTGCATATGCCGAATAAAGATTCAAAGAATGTTGAAACCCACTCTCCCTGTATCATCAAAAACACTGAAAGCACCTCCATAACAGCCACCCTTCATTCGTCAATATCAAAAACTTTAAAAACAAAAGTTATTAAAGATTTTTTGAAGTGGGACATAAGTCCCCTCCCCTCCATATAAAAAACAAATCCAGAAAAGTCGACCACTTTTTTTCCCCTTCCTTGTCCACATCCTCTTCCTCCTCCATCTGCTTGCATGTCTTTTAGAGCATATCATCATCATCATCATATTCCATTATTGTTTTTTTTTCGCTTCCTTTGTCTCTTAACGATTTCTCTCCCTCCCATTGAGCTTTTTTTCCTTCCTTCCCTCATTCTCTCCAAACCTTTCTCACCCTGAGCCTCACTAGCCTGTTTGTACTCGTCTTCTTTTTATTTATTTCTTCTCTTTCCCCTTCTCATCCTCCTTCTTCTCCTTCTCCCTCTTCTCCTCCTCTTTCTTCTCTTTCTCCTTCTTTTTCCCCTCCTCTTCCTCCTCCTTTTCCTCCTTCTTTTTCTCCTCCTCTTCCTCCTCCTTTTCCTCCTTCTCTTCCTTCTCCTCCTCATCATCGAAAATGTTTCTCATCTTCTTAATCCCCTCTTCCGCTTCCTCTTCCTTTTTGCATCACAATTCCCTCCTTTCTCCCCTTTTCCAATCATTTTTTTTCGTTTTCCTCTTTCCTTTCATCTTCCTCTTTCTCTTCTCTTCCTCTTCCATCAGACATTTCGTCTCTTCTCATTCTCTCGTCTTCCTCTTTTTCCCGATCCTCTTCCCTAAGATGTCCGACTTACACCTCATCGCTATCTACCACTGCCAGTACCACTGGTGACTTCTGATGCTGCCTTTACTCACACAATAAGCAATTAAAAACTACAGAACAAAAGCATGAAACAAGTGCAACACAGGAAAAATGCAAGAAAATGATTAAGAATATAAATTATTGAATATTAGAACTGAAATGAAAATGAAATTGTAGAAGGAAAATATAGGAGTAGTAAAAATGCAGTTGGATATGCGTCATATATACAGAGAGAGAGAGAGAGAGAGAGAGAGAGAGAGAGAGAGGTAAAAAGTAATACGTTAATAAGAATGAAATGTGGACAGGCTTCAAACTTTTTCTATTGTATGCAAATATATATATATATATATATATATATATATATATATATATATATATATATATATATATATATATATATATATATATATATATATATATACATTTCAAAAAGAAGTTAGGAAAGAAGAAAAAAGGAAATACACGTTTTTAAAATTCTGTATACTACAAAACTAAAAATGTGTAAAAAAGCAAACCAACCCTATTAAAATTACGGAAAAAGAATGAAGAAAAGAACATTATACATTTCTCGTGCATTCTTAAAAAAGAAAAATCACACACATACACACACACACACACACACACACACACCAGCGCACACAAGCACTGACGCCTACGCCTGCCCGCTCCATCGTCCCTCTTCCCCCACACACACATACATTTCCATTCCCCGTTTTAGCCAGCTAACATGGCATGAAAGAGAGAAACGTGGAAAAAATTGTCTCCTTTTAAAGAAACTAGTCATGTTGATTATAAAGAATACCGAGCCAATGCGGTACATTATTATCGGCAGACATTTTGACTGGTAGTAAATTTTTATCCTTTTCAGTCACGATACGTTTTCTTAATTTTATTCTTACTGCTAGTTTTAGATCCATCTATCTATCTATCTATCTATCAAGAGAGAGCGAGATAGAGAGATACATTGCCTCCACTGACCTCTTCAAAGCTTAATAAAATCATCCGGCAGACACAACAATCACGGCTGAAGGGGCAATCACTCACTTGAGTTTGGCTGTGATGTGCTTCGTGTGTGTATACGGGATGATAAAGGTACAAATAGTCAATATTATTGATGGGCTAAGTCATGAACAAGGACTTTAAATTACAAAGTTATTGGTAGCTTTGTGAGTAAAGATGTGAGAGCAACGAAACATTATTTCATACATATTCAAGAAAGTACGTTTGCAAAATATTTGGTAGGTGTATGAGTGAAGACAGAAGTATAAACATGCGATATTATACTTAGCGTAACCCCTTGACTTTTAGCATTTCTCTCGACTTATAAAGAATAAGTGCAATATTTGCCATTATTTGACAGACAGACAACAGTATGAAATCACAAGCTAATACAAGAGTGCATATGGATTCAGTTTTCGGGTAGTTTAATGTGCGTAATTAAGAATGTTTTGGTAACCCATACGGATCACTTGGATCATGCCTCCTGCAGAGGCGACACAATGTTTGAGGCAGACACTGGGTACCGGAGAGACAGCACGCACTTCTGCGTTGTATAACCGCTACTCCCCTACAATAAAATCCAGTACACTGTGACATCTGTCAGTAGCCGATTCCCCGGGGTTCTGGAAAGGGGAAAAAAGGAAATACATGGTGGCGTAATGCGTACAACACGAAGACAAAAATGCTGAGACAACAGGGATGGGAAACACAGAGGACAACATGATGGTGAAAGACTCATCAACGAGGTAAGAGAGAGCTACTTAACGAGACTTCTATAATTACTTTATCTACCCACGCCTTCCTCTTACATAACCCAAGAAACCTACAGCATTCCCGATCTCCAGCCCGATATTTAATCCGTATTACAAACGAGTTAACAAATCCTCTGGTGTTAGCCAGATTAAAATTCCCTGATGACTAATAGCAGAAAGATTGGCTTTATAAGCCTCTGATTTCTATGGTTTGTGACGGTTGAATAAAAATTGTTGATGTTAAATGAAATGCATATTAGCACCACCGCTGAGCTGAGGTTTCACATCTTGAAGGTGACATATTTTATTAGTTTTCCTTGCTGCCTCCACACGATTATATTTAGCTTAGGAGAGCTTCCTAGTAGAGAAGCAGTGGATGGACGCTAAACGAAACCTCGGGTTGAGAAAACTGGCGCCTTAGCCTACCATAATCATCTAGCATCAGTACCAATAATACATCTATGAAATAAGACACGTAATGAAGTAACTGACATCCATTCTAGTCTGGAATGCTTGTGTGTGTGTGTGTGTGTGTGTGTGTGTGTGTGTGTGTGTGTGTGTGTGTGTGTGTGTGTGTTTCTATGTGCTTGTGTGAGTGTGTGTTTCTTTGTGTTTTTGTTTGTGTTTATGTGTGTGTGTGTGTATGTGTGTGTGTGTGTGTGTGTGTGTGTGTGTGTGTGTGTGTGTGTGTGTGTGTGTGTGTGTGTGAATAGGCGCGAGTTCACACCGACCAGTCCACCTGCATCACCTACTTTGTCTTCCCTTCATACTCTCTCTCTCTCTCTCTCTGGGGGGCGCGGTAGCACAGTGGTAGCGCGCTGGACTCGTAATCGGGGGATTGCGAGTTCGAGCCTCGCCCGGGCTGCCGTGCTGGGAGTGGTAGCTCGCTCCTGTAACCCTAGCGGGGCTATATAGTCCAATACAGGGCTTAGCTCGGGGGAAATCCATTTCTCCCATTTCTCTCTCTCTCTCTCAATTCGTTTTCTGAAATCACAGCGACACTGGAAGCTTAATATTCCCTTACGACTTACCATGATATTTTTATGACTGCACACACACACACACACACACACACACACACACACACACCAGGCTGAAGTTGCCCTCATCCTGCAATCCAGCATCATTCTCTTGAGGGATAGGGAGGTAGTTAAGGGACATTTGTATGAGCGGGCAGTGGTGCTCATCTGTTATTTCTGTGCCACCACGAGAAGGCGTCCCTTTCCAATGTTATTTTTATGAGCTAAAGGAAACTTATAAACAGTCGTATCATACACGATGTCTGCTTCAGGAAACTTTACGAAAACTGGCTGTGGTGGTCTGGAGGCTTGTGTTCAATACCTCACTAGGATTTACATAACGGTATCCAACTTGCGGTCCGGGGAACATTTTTACTTTGGCAGCGTCTTCCTACATGTAAGTGGTGCATACTCAGGGATATTATTCTCTCTCTCTCTCTCTCTCTCTCTCTCTCTCTCTCTCTCTCACGGTAGAAATAGTTTAATATAAAAGTTGTAAGGTATTTAAAAGGGACAATCGATTCACAAGAGATTCTTTAATAAGATAAATAAATCGACTGACGGTGCAATAAACAAGTTATAGTTCTCTAATGGATAATATTATAATCAGGTTTCATTGCAGAGTTGTATAAAACTGTCTGACAGAAAGAAGAGTCAGACATAAATGTCTTGGTAATAAGTGGTTAGTGTAGATGTAAAAGTTCATCATGGAAAGAAACTGAGATAAGGGACTGGCTCATGAATAAGGTAGCTCAGCCCAGTGATGATTTATTGAAATCAGAGCTGTATGAGCTCGCAAAGAAATTTTGCAACAACGGCAAAAAGTATCTGAATGATACAAATGCTAAAGAAGCATGGCATAGGGTTGTGAGGTTTGTCACGAATTCGCGCGAGTGTATTTATAAAAATTCGTGACATTGTACTGTGATGAGAAAACCACGAACTCTAGTGGAATTCCCACTGGGCATCACTCAGTTCAACCGTCCCCGTATTCACTTCGATCGGGATGGTTTTCAGAACATTTGTCACTGTTTCACAAGTGATCATTCTTATCCACGACATTAGTGTTTTCACTGAGTGATTTATTGTAAGCCTATATCGTTCACCTTCTTTCCGTTGACCGTTGAACTTAGGCCACGCCTACTTCCTGCGAATACGGTCAGCTCGTACCTCCCTTCCTAGTTTGAAGTTAGACAGCTTTGAGTCGCCTCGAGGGTAGGACCGCTTGTGCCCAGCGTAGAACAGCGTCTCTGTTGTACAGCGAGTTTCTGAATCTCCACCTGGACGGTGAATTGGCAAAGCGGGCTTGGAGCGAATAGCAGCGTTGGTGTTCATCACAGGCGCCCAGACTTTCATTTTGGCTCCCCTTTATTGACCAGTATTTCTGTTCGTTTTTCTTGGCTTAAGTTTAATTAGCTTTTGAATGAGCGAGTGAGTGTATTCTCCTTGTTATTTTGAATTCATTTTTGAGATTCATAAAATGTAAATTTATTTCATTGTAATCAATAAATTTACAGTTCTTTTCTTTGAGCTTAATGTAATTAGACTCGTGTTTTATTTCTCCACATTAAACTTATTTTAGTTGCCGCTCCTAGTTTGCACAAACTCTTTACATTATCCTTAACTGGTACTTAGGCCAGTTCTTTTGTATCAAGCTTAAATCCGTTGTGCCAGCCAGGAGTTAAGCACCGGCAAGAACCTGTTTATTATTATTAGCATTAGTTATTGATTGTCAGGGGTGGAGTCACTTTCTCAAGAGGCTAACAGTACTAACAAACAGCACGCATGAGTAATTAGTCTCTGCTGTGTACTGTTGAGAAAGTTTATATATTCTCGTCCTTAGAGAATCGGCGAAGTAAGCCGGCATAAAGTAAAACTAACTTCTTGATTTTCTCAAGTCAATCCCTTTTTTCTATTTTCAAGTAATATCCAGCATTCTTAATTCATAAATCCACATCCCCCCATGACATCTGGCGACCTCATTCCAGGATATTAACTCCTAGCTCTAATGTTTTTAATGAGATAATACTCACTTACACCTAGGTATTTATCATTAAAGTTTATAGGCACTATTTTACTGGTGGTTATTGATTCATTTCTATTAATTTTACGTAATAGTTTTCCCAGTCAATTGCATTTTTTAAAATTTTCTTTCTTTACCATTTTAACTAGATAAAACTGGTCACCACCAACCTGTGCCTATATTCTTTACTTTTGATTATTAGTATTTCCCTGCAAAATAGCAGTCAGTACTCAGTCTTTAGTCTACTCAGCCTTAGTTGAGTTAGCGTCATGGCCACTAAAATAGATGTATAGGAAGCCAAAGATTTGGGGCTTACTGACCCCCAACAAACAAAACAGCATGTGCTCTCAAGGTTTATTTACGAGCAGGAACATGAGAATGATGCCCGTGAAGAATGTCGAATTCAACGTGAATACAAACGAGAACAACGTGAACACGAGAGAGAGAACGCGAACATGAGCAAGAACAACGCGAGAGAGAACGAGAACACGAACGTGCCGAGCGCGAGGCATGTGAGAAACTTGAACTTGAGATGCGAAGCTCAAGCGAGACTTCTTGGCTTCAGACACTTCTGGTGCAGCTAACCCAAGCTCCACGAGCGCTCTCCCTACACATGTTCTGGCGACCCCACACATCAAGCTTCCTCCATACAAGGAAGGCGAGTGAATTGAGCCATTCATAGCTCGTTTCAAAGACATGGCTCACCTGTACCAGCTGGATGAGGCAGCTAATGGTTCCAGTTTCTTAGCTTGTTTGAGGGCCATGTCCACGATATTCTTCACAGAATTCGTGGAGACAATCTTACTTTTTTTTTTTTTTTTGCCTATCGACCATTGCGGCCGGAGCCCCTGGTCATTAAGGCAAAAATATATATATGTATATACATTGATACATATATACATATATATACGAACATATATATTGTCACGGTTTTTTTAAAAATAAATGCTAATATTATTTATTTAATTGATAATAACGTTCAATAATATAGAAGAGCAGGGACAATGATTGTCTTGCTAAATCAAGCAGCGATTACTTTACGCTGGCTTGCTTCGCACGATTATCTAAGAACAAGAATTTATAAACTTTCTCAACAGTACACAGCAGAGACTAATTACTCAATTGCTGTTTATTAGTACTGTTAGCCTCTGGAGAAAGTTACTTCACCCCTGACAATAAATAACTAATACTAATAATAGTATCAGGTTCTTGCTGATGCTTAACTCCTAGGAGGCACAACGGATTTTATGCTTAATACACAAGACTGGCCTAAGTACCAGTTATGAATGGCAAACGTTTATGCAAGCTAGGAGCTATGAGAGAAATAAGCTTAATTGCAGAGAAATGAAACAAGAGTTTACATTATATTAAGCTCAAGAAAAAGAACTGTTAAATTTATTGATTACAAAATAAATTTAACGTTACATTTCAAAATCAAATTAATGAGATTGCACTCACTCACTCACTCTAAAGCTAAATTCTTACGCCTAGGAAAAACACCTTAACTAAACTCTTAAGTCTAGGAGGACGAAAAGAAATACTGCTCAATGAATGCGGTGTATCACCAACGAAGGGTGGCAGTCTAGAGAACTGTAGTCTAGTGGAGCCTGGGTTGACCTCTCACTTCTGGAGCACAGAACCTCACTCCGTCACAACAATCACTCGACTGAGTAACTCGTGGGAAAAAGGAGAGAGCGCTAGGCCTCATTTTTTAACGGTCTAGAGTGAGCGAAACGCACCCAAAACAAATCGCTCAGCGGAAGTGCTAATGTCTCACACAAAGACGATCACTTATGACACTGAAAAATTGATTTGACAAGGCTTCCGTCCGAATGAGCGGTTAGCTGAATGATAAACTGGGATTCCACTTGAGTTCGCGGTTTCCCACAAAAGCCAATGTCACTAGCCGACTCGTGACATGACGCCCCATCAAAATCAAATCTTTTTTCCTTCAGAAAAAAGATTTCAATATGCATACATATAAATCCTAGCTCAGTCACACAAGATTCACACTGTGGTGTGTGTGCTATCCTGCTACAGGAGAAAGTCGCAGTCGCCAGTGAGCAAAAAAAACTCGTATTTACGTTAATAGAAGCAGGCTTGAGGGAAAAAACTCCGTGATGACAGTGAAAATCCTGTACTCAGGTCAAACTGAGCGAAAAGTCGCTACATTTACACTGACAACTAATTGTTGTGTAGCGTGATGTATGTAATACATGGTGTAGGTGTAACAGTTGTGGTGTAACTGTACCTACGTGTAAAATGACACAGTAAATATTAATGATATGGTGAAGACGAAGGCAGAGGAGAAGAGGCGGCAGCGTGCAGCAGACGATCAGCTGGCCCACACAGCAAAACTGCTACGCCTATTGCTGTACCTGCAAAATCAATTGAGGTGGAGCATCAAAAATGTCAATGAGACAAAAATTTTATTATGTTACAATTACTCTCTCTGCCTAGCAGTCAGTGCTACGAAGTACATTCGAGGTCGCCATTATCCCCCTTAACCTACAGTACTTATATTAGTATCGGGGAGCTGAGAATCCTTGTGCAAACTCGGGTCTTCCATAGCCTCGAGTCGCCTCTGCGGAGTTCTCTCTCGAACTTCCCCCTTAACCTACAGTACTTATATTCGTATCGGGGAGCTGAGAATCCTTGTGCAAACTCAGGTCTTCCATAGCCTCGAGTCGCCTCTGCGGAGTTCTCTCTCGAACTTCCCCCTTAACCTACGGTACATAATATGTATGTACAGGCCCTGGACATAATGTGTCCTGTGGGGCCAATGGGCAAGACATCAGGTCTGCACCCACTTCACCACTACCCTGTCTCTCAACTGACTCAGAGATTACAGGTGTGGTTACGAACGGCACAGGAAGGACATGTCCCTGATTAGTGGTGTTACTTTGACACACACTGCAGGAATGGACAAAACAATCTATGTCTCGTCCCATCCCTGGCCAGAAAAAGTCAGCTCGGATACGGTCCTGGGTCTTCCTTTTGCCCATGTGACCTCCTGAGGCTGAACAATGACCCCATTGTAACACTGCTTGGCGGTACTTGGCGGGAACGACAAACTGCAGTCGAACCTCGCCCTCGGGTGTTCGTGACTCACGGTAGAGCTGTCCTTGTTTGCAAAGGAACTTGGCTCGACTTCCCCGTGAATACTTAATCACTCGACCCTTTTGTTTGTTTCGCACGGCAGCAAGTGTCGGGTCAGAATGTTGTTCTTGTACAACAAGTTGACTACACATCAGATCTTGTGGCGATTCAATGATCACTGGGGTGACACAGTCTGGAGCCTCAGCCATGGCTCGTGTTACTGCAGCAGCCGAAGTCTAAGTAGCGTCATGTTCGGTGTAACTATCCTTGACACCAGAAATGTTGCCTACTATAAGGTCAAATAAGAGTTCTGGCATGACAACTGCGAGTGTCGTACCAGTATAAAATGGAGATGCCACGTGGATACATGCCTCAGGGAACAATCTCACTGATCCATCAATAAGGTTTGCATGGATCTGTCGACCTGTATACTGCTCAGGCCGAACTAGACTCTGCTTGACAGAGCAACCTGAGGAACCATTATCTCTCAGGACCTTCACAGGAATGTCTCCCACAAACCCTGGCTGAACAAGGAAGGTACCGTCACCTGTGGGAGGGCCTGTGGAGGAAGCAGCTAGCCACTCATGAGGCTGCTGAATTGATGCGGCAAACATTGTGCCTTGAGAATTATATTGGGAAGATGGAACATTGGCCATCTGTGGAGGGGGGTTTACTGTCACTGTGGGACTAGTGAACTGTGGGGGAGTACCCATACTGGTAGGGACGTGACCACCGTGCTGCTGCTGAGGAATGAAGGCTGCGTTAGCTTCCTGCCTCTTTTGAGCTGGTGGTGAAAAATTTTGTCCCGACGGTCGGTTGCGTGGCTGATACTGCTGCTGGTTAGGGTACTTGTTGTACCTCTTCCACTCAGGTTTCTGAGTGTTTTGCCCCTGGTCCTTCCACTGTGGTTTTGGACCTTGGCCATTATTCTGAGAATGGCCTTGTTGGTGGGGTTCAATCTGAGACGGCTTCCCAGACTTGGCAGTATCTTTTCTGCTGTTCCAGGTGTTTTGCTTACGAGTTTGATACCCGTATGCAGTGAAGTACACGTCAGCCTTTTCTGCCATTTGGCTGGCATCTTTCACCTGGCAGATCTTAAGCTGTGCTATGAGCTCAGCAGGCCATGACCTCTCTAGCTGTGTACGCAGCATAAGGTCAATTATCCCCTCACGCGTGGAAGGAGTTTCATCTTTCTCCATCCACTCATTTAAGTAAGCAGTGAGACGATCAAGGAACTGAACAGCTGTCTCCTTGTCTTGGAGACGAGCTCGCATGAACTGAACTTTGGCGTTGTCTACTGTGAGACCATATGCCTTAATGAGTGCAGCTTTCATCATCTCATACGTGAGATTGTCTTCATGAATTCTGTGGAGAATATCCAGGGCAGGGCCCTCAAATAAACTAAGAAATTGGATCCGCTTAGCTGCCTCATCCAGTTGATACATGTCTGCCATGTCCTCAAAACGAGCTATGTACGGCTCGATTCGCTTGCTTTCCTTG
The DNA here is from genome assembly GCF_032717465.1 of Coenobita brevimanus. Classification (NCBI taxonomy): domain Eukaryota; kingdom Metazoa; phylum Arthropoda; class Malacostraca; order Decapoda; family Coenobitidae; genus Coenobita; species Coenobita brevimanus. Next base: position 6,932,281 of record NC_137066.1, read on the forward strand.
TATGAAGGAAGCTTGATGCGTGGGGTCGCCAGGACATGTGTAGGGAGAACGCTCGTGGAGCTTGGACCAACTGCACCGGATGTGTCTGAAGCCAAGGAATCTCGCTTGAGCTTCAGCATTTCATATTCGTGTTTCTCACGTGCTTCTCGCTCGGCACGTTCGTGCTCTCGTTCTCTCTCGCGTTGTTCACGCTCGTATTCGCGCTGTTCTCGCTCTTGTACTAGCTCGAGGTCGCGTTGTTTTTGCTTGTGTTTGCGCTGTTGTCGCTCTTTTTCTAACTCGAGCTCGCGTTGTTTCTGCTAGTGTTCGCGCTGTTCTCGCTCACGTTCATGTTGTTCGCGCTCGTATTCGCGCTGTTCTCGCTCACGTTCATGTTGTTCGTGTTTGTATTCGCGCTCTTTCTCACGCTGCTCCTGATTATGCCGTGAGAGTATATACTCTTTAATTTCGGTTGGGTCCGTAAGACCCATTTCTTTGGCTTCCCGTAAAAATACAGTGGTAGCCATGACGCTAATTTACTAACCAAGCCGAAACTGAGTACTGACTGCTGCTTCGCAAACGAATGCTAATAACACAAGTAAAGAATACAGACACAAGCTACTGGTGACCAGTCTTATCAAGTTAACTGGAAAAGAATAAAACAAAAATGCAAATAACCGAGAAGACACAATAATTAACACAATGGGTACGGCGGCTACCCAGGAGCGAATAAAATCGTCTGGCGTTACCAAGAATAAACTAGAGTTAAGTACTCTATTGATTAATAAAGCAAAATTCACTTGCTAAATTAACGGTAACCACCAGTAAACTTGTGCCTTTAAACTTTAATGATAAATACCTAAATATGAACGAGTGAGTATTATCTCGTTAATAGCTTTAGAGCTAGGAGTTAATATCCTGAAATGAAGTCGCCAATTGTCACGGGGTTTTTAAAATGACGAAAATATTTTTTAAATGTTAATAATGTTCAATAATATTGAAGAGCAAGGACAATGATTGTCTTGCTAAATCAAGCAATGATTACTTTACGCTGGCTTGCTTCGCACGATTATCTAAGAACGAGAATTTATAAACTTTCCCAACAGTACACAGCAGAGACTAATTACTCAATTGCTGTTTATTAGTACTGTTAGCCTCTGGAGAAAGTTACTTCACCCCTGACAATAAATAACTAATACTAATAATAGTATCAGGTTCTTGCTGATGCTTAACTCCTAGGAGGCACAACGGATTTTAAGCTTAATACACAAGACTGGCCTAAGTACCAATTACGAATGGCAAACGTTTATGCAAGCTAGGAGCTATAAGAGAAATAAGCTTAATTACGGAGAAATGAAACAAGAGTTTACATTACGTTAAGCTCAAGAAAAAGAACTGTTAAATTTATTGATTACAAAATAAACTTACCGTTACATTTCAAAATCAAATTAATGAGATCGCACTCACTCACTCACTCAAAAGCTAAATTCTTATGCCTAGGAAAAACACCTTAACTAAACTCTTAAGTCTAGGAAAACGAAAAGAAATACTGCTCAATGAATGCGGTGTATCACCAAAGAAGGGTGGGAGTCTGGAGAACTGTGGTCTAGTGGAGCCTGGGTTGACCTCTCACTTCTGGAGCACAGAATCTCACTCCGTCACAGCAATCACTCGACTGAGTAACTCGTGGGAAAAAGGAGAGAGCCCTAGGCCGCATTTTTTAACGGTCTAGAGTGAGCGAAACGTGCCCAAAACAAATCGCTCAGCGGAAGCGCTAATGTCTCACACAAAGACTATCACTTATGACACTGAAAAATTGATTTGACAAGGCTTCCGTCCGAATGAGCGGTTAGCTGAACGATAAACTGGGATTCCACTTGAGTTTGCGGTTTCCCACAAAAGCCAATTTCACTAGCCGACTCGTGACATATATATACATACATACACACATCCATGCATATGAACATACACACTTTCATGCACACATACATATATATATATATATATATATATATATATATATATATATATATATAAAAATAATTTGTATTTTACTATTTTTTTGTAGTTTTATTTTTATTTTTATTTTTTTTTTAATTTATAACCTTATATTACTTATAAACTAAAATGCCTAATTTAAAGACCTTAAAAGTAATCACCTGGCTGACAAATCGCTAACCTATACTAAATCCTAAGAGACAAATAACTAGACCTACACTAATGGTAAAAAAGCCTCGACCAAGAAAACATCATTGACTGCAGATATGAAATGCCTTTCTACATTACATACCTGCACTCATCACCTGGTGACTGTCAGTCGAGGCACAACCTAATATAGGGGACATCAATATATGAAAAGGAACCGGACAAGTCAGGAACATTTCCATGTATATCAGCTGTCGGCCCTAATTAGAATAACTTAAGCAAGATGGTATAATGTATTTATATATTTTGTCTAAAAAGTGAAGAACCTCGCCCAGCAGACCACCATCGACTGCAAGTGCCCAATACCTTTCTATATTGCACACTTGCACTCATCAGCTGGTGACTGTAGGTTGAAGAACGGGGTTTAATGTAGGGGACATCAATAATAGAAATAGATCCGTGGGTGGAGGAACTATTTCAAATACATCAACTGTCAACCCTAATTAACAGAACTATATATACATATCTACAGGTGATAAAAACTATAACCATACAGTAAAAAAGTCACATCACTCTGATCAGTCTGGTCTCTCTCAGGAAAGCCATCAATTTATCAGTCATAACAATATCCCCATCACCCAGGATGGTGGAAAGGGTGAAGGGGACGTCTGCTGTGCCGCAGTAATTTATAAGTGAAGCACGTTCACAAATAAATCGCCGACAGTGCAGGATGATATGACTGATCGATAACACCGCATTACAGATGTAACAGTGCGGTGGGAAGCATTTTTCCATATATGGTTTCATGTGAGTAAAAATGGTGGCATTGAGCCGTAGCCGTGCCAATACTTTTTCTTGAAGGTGACTGGGGCGGTTGGCTGTGTCCCAGTCGCCCAGGTGCGGCTTACAAGTTAGAATATTTAGTCTGGTCCACTGACCTTGCCACAGAAGATTTATTGATTTCTTTCCGAGAAAGAGACTCGACCATAGGTCATGAGGAGCGCCCCAAGTCTCCTTGAGCTCTACAGCCGACTTTGCAATTAAGTCAGCCTGTTCATTGCCGTAGATATGACAATGACCAGGCACCCGGATCAGCGTGAATGACTTGTTGCATGAATGCAACTTATTAACGATGCGGCCCTGGATCTCGTGAGAGTCCATAGTACAAGATGCAATTGCCTGAAGGGCTGATTTCTAGTCTGAAAATATGACAAATGAGTCATGCCTAGAACTGAGAGCATAGTCTATGGCTCTGTCAATAGCAAAAAGTTCGGAGGTAAACACAGATGTATTAGTCGGCAGCCGATACCTGAGGGCACATTCAGTCGACCACACACCTGCACCTACACATTCGACTTGGAGCCGTCGGTGTACAAGTGGTGGGACCCCAAGTGACGAATGATGGTGTTACGAAATAAGTGGTGGACCTCCACCTCCGGCGCCTTGGCCTTTGGTGCTGGGAGCCATGTAACAACAACAGTAAAGCTGGGTGGCTCCCAAGGCACTATATTTTTAAGCACCAACTTGTCACAGTCACTGGGGTCCACACCAAGCTCCTGAGTCAGCAAGTGGATGCGAACGGCAAGTGGACGACGCACCCCCCGCATGAGATGGTGGTATTGACACAGGGGGGTACAGACCACATTGCCGATATTACTTTTCTTATATGTTCGTATCCCATACGGAAAGGCCAGGTGGTCACGGCAAATACGAAGGGGAGGCACATTCGCCTCCACTTCCATATGAGCTACACGGGTACACCTGATGGCTCCAAGACACATTCACAAACATTTATTCTGTAGCACATCCATTCCTTTCAGCGTGGCATCGGATGCCAAGCCATACACCCGTGCGCCATAGTCTAGCTTCGATTGAATAAGGGACTTATACACCATTCATAAAGATTTTCTGTCGGCACCCCATGTAGTACCCGCTAGGTACTTAATTAAGGACATTTAATGGTTTATCACAACGAGCAAGCAAAGTATTAATGTGAAGTTTAAAATTCATTCTTCAATCAAAGTGGAGGCCCAAAAACTTTTCAGAATTTTGAAAAGATACCGCTTGATTATCCAAAAATAAACATAAATCGGGGACGTTACGATTAGTGAAGACTACAGTGGCACACTTACAGGTGGAAAACTTAAATCCCCACTGCAAGGCTCATTGGTGGATGGAGTCAAGGGCTGCTTGAATCCGCCCAGCCAAAAATTGTGCATTATTGAAAGAGTGCCATATTGCACAATCGTCAGTGTAGAGCGAGTATTTAAGATTCCTCGGGATGGGAGCTGATGACAGAATATCATTGATCATAATACTAAATAAAGTAGGACTAAGCACGCTTCCATGTGGCATCCCGTTTTCCTGGATAAATATATCCGATGTTACGGTACGGGGCAATTTGACAGAGAAAGTCCTGTCCCTTAAGAAATTTGAAATAAAAATAGGCAAATTTCCTCTTAAACCATAAGCATAGAGCTTCATTAGTATACCGTGTCGCCATGTCATGTCATAGGCTTTATGGATGTCCAAGAACACCCCTATCATAAATTCTTTATTGGCAAATGCCTCTGAAATACAATGCTCCAAATTCATTATATGATCTAGTGAACTTCTGTATTTACGGAAGCCACATTGTTGATTATTTAACAAATTCTTCGACTCTAAAACAAAAAGAAGCCTATTGTTTACCATACGTTCCATGACCTTACATAGACAAGAAGTCAACACAATAGGACGAAATGAAGTGGGATTCACAAGACGACCAGCCTCTTTGGGTATCGGTATGACGTGCGCAAAGTGCCATGAGTTAGGGAACGTTCGAGACGCCCAAATCTCATTGTACAATGCTAACATCTTAATCAGGTTGTCTTGATTAAGATGTTGGATCATACCGTACGTGATGGTGTCTGGTCCAGGGCTGGTGTCTTTACAGGATTTAAGGGCAAGGAGCAGTTCATCTAGCGTAAACTCTTAGTTGTATGGGGAGTCTACGTCTTCTGTGGCAAAGTCAATGATCTGTAGCTCAGCCGTGCGTTTATAATGTTGGAAACGTGGATCATAATTGGCTGAGCTACTTAATGAGGAAAACTCCTGGCGAGGATGTTAGCAACGTCCACGGGGTCGTCATAGATGTTATTATAGACCTGCAGGGTGGTTATAGGGAAGTATGGGTCTTTATTATTTAATATTCTTATGGTGGACCAGACTTTACTTAATGGTGTTGTACGAGTCACCGTGGACACAAAGGATTGGCAGGAGTCATGTTTGGCACTTATAATTATTCTCCTTGCCTCAGCCTGTGCATGTTTGTATGAAATAAAATTTTTCTCAGTGGGCTGACTATCAAATATCCTGTATCTCCTATTGCGTTTTCTTAATGCTTGTCGGCAATCCGGCGTCCACCAATGTGCTCTATGCTTCGTGTGAACTGTAGAAGTCTTGGGAATAGCAGCCTCAGCTGTGTGTAATATGGATTGGGTCATATTTTCGACCTTAACATCCATGGTTTCCCCAGATATATCTAAATTCGCGATCCTTGAGAAGGATCCCTAATCTGCTTTCTTATAGTTAAATTGGAGGTGGAGGGTCCGAAATGATGTCGCATGTATAAGAAAGACAGATGGGTAAATGATCACTTCCCAAGGAGTCGTCGTAAGGGTCCCATGAGAAATCTTGATGTATACCAGGGGAGGCCAAAGATAAGTCAATGGCCGAAAAGTTACCAGTACGATCATCTACACGAGTCGCTCTACCATCGTTCAGAAGACAGACGTTGGACTGTAGTATTAGGTCGGCTACTTGGTCCCCATGACCATCAATCCTCAAGCTACCCCATTGATAGTGATGGGTGTTAAAGTTGCCCAACACTAACTTATTCCCAGGTAGATGTTCAACTAGTGAATTTAAAGCATCACTTTCAATGGGGCCATGTGGAGGACAGTACAGAGAGCAAATAGACAGATACGTGTTATTAAATTTTACTCTGCACGTGACAGCTTCCAGAGTAGAATTTGGAATCACTTCCGTTTGTGGGTGTGATTTGTGTGTGTATAAGGTGACTCCGTGACCTTCATATCTTCTATACGAGTGGTAGTATTTTAACTGTGGAGGATCAGGGTGATCCTCCAGGCGCATCTGTAAACAAATAACGTCTGGCCTGTGTATTGACAGCAAGATTGCTATATTTGGTAACTTATTCCCGACACCTCTACAATGCCACTGTAATACAGTGAAAGTAACGGTTTAAGATTTACAAGGGTGGCCAGTGCTCTTAGTTTTTTTATGCTGCCCGCCACCAGGCGAGTGGCTACTGGGGGACCTTTCCCAGTGCTTGCTCGTGGAGATCTCTATATTCTCGTCAATAACAAGGCTCCCAGATTCCACCGAGGAAGAACTATTCTTTCTCTCACTTGCTGGACCAGGAGTGGGAAGGACGTGAGGACGTGACTGTTTGGTGAGGGTGGTCAAATTTATATTATCTGACTTGTCAGGTTTCTGTTTTGGCCGCACTGACTGCGAAGGAGCAGCGGCAGCCTGAGAGTATGATGTAGGAACAGGGATGTCCGTCAGAGAGTTGGAGCATACAGGAGGCTTAGACTGAGAGGTAGGGCGTGGGGCATGAGGAGCGAATGTTGGGTCAGTCTGCGTTTGCACGGTGCACATCACGGGATGGGACACAACCGCTGATGCATAGGAGATATTAGGCTTGGGAGTTGCATGCAACTCCTTCACCTTCTTCCTAGCATCGTAAAAGGATATGCCCTCAGTCGCTTTCACAGTGCAGACCTCTTTCTCCTCCTTCCACTTGGGACAAGCCCTAGAGGAAGTGGAGTGAGCATCCTTACAGTGGAAGCAACATTCAGTCTCAGATGTACAGTGTTCAGCAGTATGTCCTACAGTCACGCACCTGCCACACACGAAGTTGGAAGCCCGACAAGCCTTTTCGTGGTGTCCATAGAGTTGACACTTTGCACCTCAAAGGAGGTTCGGGATGTATGGTCTGACATTGATAATTTCGTATCCAACTTTCACATTGGCTGGAAGAGATACTTTTCCAAAAGTCAAAACAACTGTTGCGGTCTTCGTCCTTATGCCTTCTGAAAATCTCGTAAAAAATCTGGCTTCTATTACATCTTGATGAGCAAGTTCCTGTACGATTTCTTCCTCTTCCATAAGCACCAGATCCCTGCAGGTGATAACACCCTTGCAGGAATTCATGGAGAGGGGGATCGTCATCTGGACATCGTAACTGTGGAACTTCCTCAATTTCAGCAAATCCTTGACCTGGGCAGAATTGATAGTCTTTACCAAGAGATCTCCACTTGCAAGTTTTTTTAACTTGTTCCACCTCACCTGCACACCCATCAATCACCTTCTTGATGATGAAGGGATTGAGGCTGGACAGGGGAGTTGAACCAACCGCATGGAGCATGACAAATGATGCATTATTTGCATTTATATCAAGTGCTCGGTTCCGGGGCGATTCAGTCTTGGGACGGTCCGTCCGTTGGTCAGTCGGGGGTCGGTCAGGACTACCTCCTCCCCTGAAGGGGGAGGAGGCAGTCCTACATTGTGGTAATACAGTCTTATGGAACCCAGCATATGACAGTTGCCCATGTTAGTCATCAGTTAGCAGGCGAGACATCAGGTCTGTGCCTACATTGTCACTGCCCTCTCTTTCAACTGACTCAGAGATTATGGGTGTGGATTCAAACAGCACAGGAAGGACATGTCCCTGATTGGTGGGACGTTGACACCCATTGCAGGAACGCACAAACCTATCTATTTCTTGTCCAATTCTTGGCCAAAAATAGTCAACACTGATATGACCCTGGGTTTTCCTTTTGCCCATGTGACTTCCTGAGACTGAACAATGACCCCATTCTAACACTGCTCGACGGTACTTAGTGGGAATAACAAACTGCAGTCAAACCTCGCCCTGGGGTGTTCGTGACTCACGGTAGAGCCGTCCTTGTTAACGAAGGAATCTGGCTTGACCTCCCTGTGAATACTTAATCACTACCCTTTTGTTTCTTCCACATGGCAGGAAGTGTCGGGTCAGACTGTTGTTCTTGGACAACATCCTGACTACTAATCAGGTCTTGCGGCAATGCAGTGATCACAAGGGTGACACAATTTGGAGCCTCAGTCATGGCTCGTGTTACTGTAGCTGAAGTCTGAGTAGCGTCATCTACAGTGCAACTATACTTGGCACCTTGTATGTTGCCTATTATAAGGTCTAACAAAGGTTCTGGCATGACAGCTGCGACTGTCGTACCAGTATAAAAAGAAGATGCCACCTGGATACATGCCTCAGGGAACAATCTCACTGATCCATCAATAAGCTGAGCTTGGATCTGTCGACCTGTGTATTCCTCAGGCCGAACTACACTGCCTGACAGAGCAACCTGAGGAACCATTGTCTCTCAGGACCTTTACAGGAGCGCCTCCAACAACCTCTGGCTGAACAAGGAAAGTACTGTTACCTGTGGGATGGCCTGTGAAGGAAGCAGCCAGCCACTGATGAGGCTGCTAAATGAATGATGCGGCAAACATGGTGCCCTGAGAATTTGATACCTGAGGGGTCGTACTCACAGTCTGGGGAGATGAAGTATTGACCACCTGCGGCAGAGGGTTCACTGTCACTGGGGGACTAGTGAACTGTGGGGAAGTACCCATACTGCTAGGGACGAGACCACAGTGCTGCTGTTGAGGAATGAAGGCTGCTTTTGCCTCCTGCCTCCGATACACTGGGGCTGGTGCTGAAAAGGATTGTCCCGATTGTTGATTGCGTGGCTGATACTGCTGCTGGTTAGGGTACTTGTTGTACCTCTTCCACTCAGGTTTCGGGATATTTTGCCCCATGTCCTTCTGTGGTTTCTTTGGACCTTGGCCATTATTCTGAGAATGGCCTTGATGCTAGGGTTCAGTCTGGGACAGTTTTCCAGATTTGTCAGCTTTCCTGTTCCAGGTGTGTTGCTTACGAGTTTGGTACCAGTACACAGAGAAGATTGCATCAGCCTTCTTCACCATTTGGCTGGCATCCCTTACCTGGCAGATCTTAAGCTGAGCCATAAGCTCAGCAGGCCATGACTTTTCTAGCTGCATGCACAGCATAAGGTCAATTATCCCCTCTCACATGGAAGGAGTTTCATCTTTTTCCATCCACTCATTTAAGTAAGCAGTTAGCCGATCAAGAAACTGAACAGCAGTCTCCTTTTCTTGTAGATGCGCCCTCATAAACTGACTCCTGGGGTCGTCAACTGTGAGACAGTACACTTTGATGAGTGTGGCACTGTGGTCTTCATCATCTCATACGTGAGATTGGGGGACTTTGATGCATGGTCACGGAGGGTGTGGACGTGTTTTCATTTGCTCTCTCATCTATTTTTCAGGGCTGCCTCACCGGCATTAGTTCTTTTTTTTTTTTTTTTTTCACCCTTCTGGTGATGTGTAGGATTAGCTAGTTCTCAAATACCTCCCCTCCCTGTTAGTTTTGAACAGTAGCTGTCTGTTCTAATAAACTGAGTTTACCTTTGCTTATTGACCACGGAGGGTTCCCCCCACTGATCACTCTGGGGCGTGAATTGACACGGTCGGGTCTCCCTGGAGTGGTTTGAGAGGGCAACCTCAGTCATAGGTGTTCTACCCCAGTCATTTTGTCCTTTGGCTGTTTTCTCTCCTCCTTCCCACGTCCCCCGTTAGGGGGGAGTGGATTCTATGGCAGACACCCCTACTGCCTCCCCCCCCTTCAGGGGGGGAGGTAGTCCTGACCGACCCCCGACTGACCAACGGATGGACTGTCCCACGACTGAACGGCCCCGGACCCGAGCACTTGATATAAATGTAAATAATGCATCGTTTGTCATGCTCCATGCGGTTGGTTCAACTCCCCTGTCCAGCCTCAATCCCTTCATCATCAAGAAGGTGATTGATGGGTGTGCAGGTGAGGTGGAACAAGTTAAAAAAACTTGCAAGTGGAGATCTCTTGGTAAAGACTATCAGTTCTGCCCAGGTCAAGGATCTGCTGAAACTGAGGAAGTTCCACAGTTACGATGTCCAGGCGACGATCCCCCTCTCCATGAATTCCTGAAAGGGTGTTATCACCTGCAGGGATCTGGTGCTTATGGAAGAGGAAGAAATCGTACAGGAACTTGCTCAGCAAGATGTAATAGAGGCCAGATTTATTACGAGATTTTCAGAAGGCATAAGGACGAAGACCGCAACAGTTGTTTTGACTTTTGGAAAAGTATCTCTTCCAGCCAATGTGAAAGTTGGATACGAAATTATCAATGTCAGACCATACATCCTGAACCCCCTTTGTTGTGCAAAGTGTCAACTCTATGGACACCACGAAAAGGCTTGTCGGGCTTCCAACTTCGTGTGTGGCAGGTGCGCGACTGTAGGACATACTGCTGAACACTGTACATCTGAGACTGAATGTTGCTTCCACTGTAAGGATGCTCACTCCACTTCCTCTAGGGCTTGTCCCAAGTGGAAGGAGGAGAAAGAGGTCTGCACTGTGAAAGCGACTGAGGGCATATCCTTTTACGATGCTAGGAAGAAGGTGAAGGAGTTGCATGCAACTCCCAAGCCTAATATCTCCTATGCATCAGCGGTTGTGTCCCATCCCGTGATGTGCACCGTGCAAACGCAGACTGACCCAACGTTCGCTCCTCATGCCCTATGCCCTACCTCTTAGTCTAAGCCTCCTGTATGCTCCAACTCTCTGACGGACATCCCTGTTCCTACATCATACTCCCAGGCTGCCGCTGCTCCTTCGCAGTCAGTGCAGCCAAAACAAAAACCTGACAAGTCAGATAATATAAATTTGACCACCCTCACCAAACAGTCACGTCCTCATGTCCTTCTCACTCCTGATCCAGCAAGGGAGAGAAAGAATAGCTCTTCCTCGGTGGAATCTGGGAGCCTTGTTATTGACGAGAATATGGAGATCTCCACGAGCAAGCACCGGGAAAGGTCCCCCAGTAGCCACTCGCCTGGTGGCGGGCAGCATAAAAAACTAAGAGCACTGGCCATCCTCGTAAATCTTAAACCGTCGCTTTCACTGTATTACAGTGGAATTGTAGAGGTGTCGGGAATAAGTTACCAAATATAGCAATCTTGCTGTCAATACACAGGCCAGACGTTATTTGTTTACAGGAGATGCGCCTGGAGGATCACCCTGATCCTCCACAGTTAAAACACTACCACTCGTATAGAAGATATGAAGGTCACGGAGTCACCTTATACACACACAAATCACACCCACAAACGGAAGTGATTCTAAATTCTACTCTGGAAACTGTCACGTGCAGAGTAAAATTTAATAACAAGTATCTGTCTATTTGCTCTCTATACTGTCCTCCACATGGCCCCATTGATAGTGATGCTTTAAATTCGCTAGTTGAACATCTACCTGGGAATAAGTTAGTGTTGGGCGACTTTAACACCCATCACTATCAATGGGGTAGCTTGAGGATTGATGGTCATGGGGACCAAGTAGCCGACCTAATACTACAGTCCAACCTCTGTCTTCTGAGCGATGGTAGAGCGACTCGTGTAGATGATCGTACTGGTAACTTTTCGGCCATTGACTTATCTTTGGCCTCCCCTGGTATACATCAAGATTTCTCATGGGACCCTTACGACGACTCCTTGGGAAGTGATCATTTACCCATCTGTCTTTCTTATACATGCGACATCATTTCGGACCCTCCATCTCCAATTTAGCTATAAGAAAGAAGATTGGGGATCCTTCTCAATGATCGCCAATTTAGATATATCAGGGGAAACCATGGATGTTAAGGTCGAAAATATGACCCAATCCATATTACACGCAGCTGAGGCTGCTATTCTCAAGACTTCTACAGTTCACGCGAAGCATAGACCACATTGGTGGACGCTGGATTGCCAACAAGCATTAAGAAAACGCAATAGGAGATACAGGATTTTTGATAGTCAGCCCACTGAGAAAAATTTTATTGCGTACAAACATGCACAGGCTGAGGCAAGGAGAATAATAACCAAACGTGATTCCTGCCGGTCCTTTGTGTCCACGGTGACTCGTACAACACCATTAAGTAAAGTCTGGTCCACCATAAGAATATTAAATAATAAAGACCCATACTTCCCTATAACCACCCAGCAGGTCGATAATAACATCTATCTATGACGACCCCGTGGACGTTACTAACATCCTCGCCAGGAGTTTTTCTCATGTAAGTAGCTCAGCCAATTATAATCCGCGTTTCCAACATCATAAACGCACGGCTGAGCTACAGATCATTGACTTTGCCACAGAAGACATAGACTCCCCATACAACCAAGAGTTTACGCTAGATGAACTGCTCCTTGCCCTTAAATCGTGTAAAGACACCAGCCCTGGACCAGACACCATCACGTATGGTATGATCCAGCATCTTAATCAGGACAACCTGATTAAGATGTTAGCATTATACAATGAGATTTGGGCGTCTCGAACGTTCCCAAACTCATGGCACTTTTGCGCACGTCATACCGATACCCAAAGAGGCTGGTCGTCTTATGAATCCCACTTCATTTCGTCCTATTGTGTTGACTTCTTGTCATGGAACGTATAGTAAACAATAGGCTTCTTTTTGTTTTAGAGTCGAAGAATTTGTTAAATGATCAACAATGTGGCTTCCGTAAATACAGAAGTTCACTAGATCATATAATGAATTTGGAGCATTGTATTTCAGAGGCATTTGCCAATAAAGAATTCATGATAGGGGTGTTCTTGGACATCCATAAAGCCTCTGACATGACATGGCAACACGGTATACTAATGAAGCTCTATGCTTATGGTTTAAGAGGAAATTTGCCTATTTTTATTTCAAATTTCTTAAGGGACAGGACTTTCTCTGTCAAATTGCCCAGTACCGCAACATCGGATATATTTATCCAGGAAAATGGGATGCCACATGGAAGCATGCTTAGTCCTACTTTATTTAGTATTATGATCAATGATATTCTGTCATCAGCTCCCATCCCGAGGAATCTTAAATACTCGCTCTACGCTGACGATTGTGCAATATGGCACTCTTCCCGTAATGCACAATTTTTGGCTGGGCGGATTCAAGCAGCCCTCGACTCCGTCCACCAATGGGCCTTGCAGTGGGGATTTAAGTTTTCCACCTGTAAGTGTGCCGCTGTAGTCTTCACTAATCGTAACGTCCCCGATTTATGTTTATTTTTGGATAATCAAGCGGTATCTTTTCAAAATTCTGAAAAGTTTTTGGGCCTCCACTTTGATAGAAGAATGAATTTTAAACTTCACATTAATACTTTGCTTGCTCGTTGTGATAAGCCATTAAATGTCCTTAAGTACCTAGCGGGTACTACATGGGGTGCCGACAGAAAATCTTTATTATTGGTGTATAAGTCCCCTATTCAATCGAAGCTAGATTATGGCGCACAGGTGTATGGCTTGGCATCTGATGCCACGCTGAAAGGATTGGATGTGCTACAGAATAAATGTTTGCGAATAATGTCTTGGAGCCGTCTGGTGTACCCGTGTAGCTCATATAGAAGTGGAGGCGAATGTGCCTCCCCTCCGTATTCGCCGTGACCACCTGGCCTTTTCGTACGGAATACGAACATATAAGAAAAGTAATATTGGCAATGTGGCCTGTACCCCCCTGTGTCAATACCACCATCTCATGTGGGGGGTGCGTCGGCAACTTGCCGTTCGCCTCCACTTACTGACTCAGGAGCTTCGTGTGGATCCCAGTGACTGTGACAAGTTGGTGCTTAAAAATATAGTGCCTTGGGAGCCACCCAGCTTTACTGTTGATGTTACATGGCTCCCAGCACCAAAGACCAAGGCGCCGGAGGTGGAGGTCAACCACTTGTTTTGTAACATCATCATTCGTCACTTGGGGTCCCACCACTTGTACACCGACGGCTCCAAGTCGAATGTGTGGGTGCAGGTGTGTGGTCGACTGAATGTGCCCTCAGGTATCGGCTGCCGACTAATACATCTGTGTTTACCTCCGAACTTTTTGCTATTGACAGAGCCATAGACTATGCTCTCAATTCTAGGCATGACTCATTTGTCATATTTTCAGACTCGAAATCAGCTCTTCAGGCATTTGCATCTTGTACTACGGACTCTCACGAGATCCAGGGCCGCATCGTTAATAAGTTGCATTCATGCAACAAGTCATTCACGCTGATCCGGGTGCCTGGTCATTGTCGTATCTACGGCAATGAGCAGGCTGACTTACTTGCAAAGTCGGCTGTAGAGCTCAAGGAGACTTGGGACGTTCCTCATGATCTACGGTCGAGTCTCTTTCTCGGAAAGAAATCAACAAATCTTCTGTGGCAAGGTCAGTGGACCAGACTAAATATTCTAACTTGTAAGCCGCACCTGGGCGACTGGGACACAGCCAACCGCCCCAGTCACCTTCAAGAAAAAGTATTGGCACGGCTACGGCTCAATGCCACCATTTTAACTCACATGAAACCATATATGGAAAAACGCTTCCCACCGCACTGTTACATCTGTAATGCGGTGTTATCTATCAGTCATATCATCCTGCACTGTCGGCGATTTATTCGTGAACGTGCTTCACTTATAAATTACTGCGGCACAGCAGACGTCCCCTTCACCCTTTCCACCATCCTGGGTGATGGGGACATTGTTATGACTGATAAATTGATGGCTTTCCTGAGAGAGACCGGACTGATCAGAGTGATGTGACTTTTTTACTGTATGGTTACAGTTTTTATCACCTGTAGATATGTATATATAGTTCTGTTAATTAGGGTTGACAGTTGATGTATTTGAAATAGTTCCTCCACCCACGGATCTATTTCTATTATTGATGTCCCCTACATTAAACCCCGTTCCTCGACTAACAGTCACCAGCTGATGAGTGTAAGTGTGCAACATAGACAGGTATTGGGCACTTGCAGTCGATGGTGGTCTGCGGGGCGAGGTTCTTCACTTTTTGTACAAATTATGTAAATACATTATACCATCTTGCTTAAGTTATTCTAATTAGGGCCGACAGCTGATATATATGGAAATGTTCCTGACTCGTCTGGTTCCCTTTCATATATTGATGTCCCCTGTATTAGGTTGTGCCTTGACTGACAGTCACCAGGTGATGAGTGCAGGTATGTAATGTAGAAAGGCATTTCATATCTGCAGTCGATGATGTTCTCTTGGTCGAGGCTTTTTTACCATTAGTGTAGGTCTAGTTATTTGTCTCTTAGGATTTAGTATAGGTTAGCGATTTGTCTGTTAGGTGATTAGTTTTAGGGTCTTCAGATTAGGCATTTTAGTTTATAAGTAATATAAGATTATAAATAAAAAAAAATATAAATAAATAAAAATAAAACAAAAAAAATAGTAAAATACAAATTATTATTTTTATATATATATATATATATATATATATATATATATATATATATATACAGTATATATGTACGTGTGCATGAAAGTGTGATGTTCATATGCATGGATGTGTGTATGTATGTATATATTATATATATATATATGTTCGTATATATATGTATATATGTATCAATGTATATACATATATATATTTTTGCCTTAATGACCAGGGGCTCCGGCCGCAATGGTCGATAGGCAAAAAAAAAAAAAAAAAAGTGAGATTGTCTCCACGAATTCTGTGGAGAATATCGTGGACATGGCCCTCAAACAAGCTAAGAAACTGGAACCGTTAGCTGCCTCATCCAGCTGGTGCAGGTGAGCCATGTCTTCGAAACGAGCTATGAATGGCTCAATTCACTCGCCTTCCTTGTATGGAGGAAGCTTGATGTGTGGGGTCGCCAGAACATGTGCAGGGAGAGCGCTCGTGGAGCTTGGGTTAGCTGCACCAGAAGTGTCTGAAGCCAAGGAGTCTAGCTTGAGCTTCGCATCTCAAGTTCAAGTTTCTCACGTGCCTCGCGCTCGGCACGTTCGTGTTCTCGTTCTCTCTCGCGTTGTTCTCGCTCATGTTCGCGTTCTCTCTCTCGTGTTCGCGTTGTTCTCGCTTGTATTCACGTTGAATTCGACGCTCTTCACGGGCATCATTCTCACGTTGCTGCTCGTAAATAAACCTTGAGAGCACATGCTGTTTTGTTTGTTGGGGGTCAATAAGCCCCAAATCTTTGGCTTCCTGTACATATATATTAGTGGCCATGACGCTAACACAACTAAGGCTGAGTAGACTAAAGACTGAGTACTGACTGCTATTTTGCAGGGAAATACTAATAATCAAAAGTAAAGAATATGGGCACAGGTTGGTGGTGACCAGTTTTATCTAGTTAAAATGGTAAAGAAAGAAAATTTTAAAAAATGCAATTGACTGGGAAAACTATTACGTAAAATTAATAGAAATGAATCAATAACCACCAGTAAAATAGTGCCTATAAACTTTAATGATAAATACCTAGGTGTAAGTGAGTATTATCTCATTAAAAACATTAGAGCTAGGAGTTAATATCCTGGAATGAGGTCGCCAGATGTCACGGGGGGATGTGGATTTATGAATTAAGAATGTTGGATGTTACTTGAAAATAGAAAAAAGGGATTGACTTGAGAAAATCAAGAAGTTAGTTTTACTTTATGCCGGCTTACTTCGCCGATTCTCTAAGGACGAGAATTTATAAACTTTCTCAACAGTACACAGCAGAGACTAATTACTCATGCGTGCTGTTTGTTAGTACTGTTAGCCTCTTGAGAAAGCGACTCCACCCCTGACAATCAATAACTAATGCTAATAATAATAAACAGGTTCTTGCCGGTGCTTAACTCCTGGCTGGCACAACGGATTTAAGCTTGATACAAAAGAACTGGCCTAAGTATCAGTTAAGGATAATGTAAAGAGTTTGTGCAAACTAGGAGCGGCAACTAAAATAAGTTTAATGTGGAGAAATAAAACACGAGTCTAATTACATTAAGCTCAAAGAAAAGAACTGTAAATTTATTGATTACAATGAAATAAATTTACATTTTATGAATCTCAAAAATGAATTCAAAATAACAAGGAGAATACACTCACTCGCTCATTCAAAAGCTAATTAAACTTAAGCCAAGAAAAACGAACAGAAATACTGGTCAATAAAGGGGAGCCAAAATGAAAGTCTGGGCGCCTGTGACGAACACCAACGCTGCTATTCGCTCCAAACCCGCTTCACCAATTCACCGTCTAGGTGGAGATTCAGAAACTCGCTGTACAACAGAGACGCTGTTCTACGCTGGGCACAAGCGGTCCTACCCTCGAGGCGACTCAAAGCTGTCTAACTTCAAACTAGGAAGGGAGGTACGAGCTGACCGTATTCGCAGGAAGTAGGCGTGGCCTAAGTTCAACGGTCAACGGAAAGAAGGTGAACGATATAGGCTTACAATAAATCACTCAGTGAAAACACTAATGTCGTGGATAAGAATGATCACTTGTGAAACAGTGACAAAATGTTCTGAAAACCATCCCGATCGAAGTGAATACGGGGACGGTTGAACTGAGTGATGCCCAGTGGGAATTCCACTAGAGTTCGTGGTTTTCTCATCACAGTACAATGTCACGAATTTTTATAAGTACACTCGCGCGAATTCGTGACAAACCTCACAACCCTATGCCATGCTTCTTTAGCATTTGTATCATTCAGATACTTTTTGCCGTTGTTGCAAAATTTCTTTGCGAGCTCATACAGCTCTGATTTCAATTAATCATCACTGGGCTGAGCTACCTTATTCATGAGCCAGTCCCTTATCTCAGTTTCTTTCCATGATGAACTTTTACATCTACACTAACCACTTATTACCAAGACATTTATGTCTGACTCTTCTTTCTGTCAGACAGTTTTATACAACTCTGCAATGAAACCTGATTATAATATTATCCATTAGAGAACTATAACTTGTTTATTGCACCGTCAGTCGATTTATTTATCTTATTAAAGAATCTCTTGTGAATCGATTGTCCCTTTTAAATACCTTACAACTTTTATATTAAACTATTTCTACCGTGAGAGAGAGAGAGAGAGAATAATATCCCTGAGTATAATGCACCACTTACATGAAGGAAGACGCTGCCAAAGTAAAAATGTTCCCCGGACCGCAAGTTGGATACCGTTATGTAAATCCTGGTGAGGTATTGAACACAAGCCTCCAGACCACCACAGCCAGTTTTCGTAAAGTTTCCTGAAGCAGACATCGTGTATGATACGACTGTTTATAAGTTTCCTTTAGCCCAGAAAAATATTTGAAAAAATTCAAAGAAATTCTCCTTTATCCCCGGTTACCAAAAATTTAGTGATTTAAGAAAGTATACGCAGCGACCTGCCGGTATACAGTATTTTGGAATGAAAGGAGTGACTGCCTGGAGCTTGCATGATGGGACCTCCAGGGGTGGAGGCGGATGATGACTAAGGCGATGCCATATCACGTCATTTGCTGCACTGATAGCCTGATACCTTCTACAACTTTTACATCTTATTATGCCTAATATTCATAGCCACATTTCACACAATGAAACCTCTGTTTGGTAAGATTTTTTTTATCGATAATGTGAACTGTAATCGAAATCGATAACAGAACTATGGAATCGAAACTGTAATCGATCCAAACGTGTTATGGGTAGAATCGTAGGCTAATCGTAGTCATAGTCTTCGTAAGTAAACGTAATCGTAATCGATTCCCTGGATGATGGAATCATAATACGTCTGGCGTGTACAGTCCAGCCATGAGTAAAAATTCCCCGACAGTACTTTGTCCGTTATGTTAGTGGAAGGTGTTACTTGAAACTGTGTGTGTGTGTGTGTGTGTGTGTGTGTGTGTGTGTGTGTGTGTGTGTGTGTGTGACATAGCATTAAGAAGTACACAGCAAAAGAGTATGAGAAGGAATACTAGTCTCTGTCGTTTGTGGGAAAAAGATCAACATTTTTATGCTCAAATGATTGTCAGAGGACTGTGGACGAATTTTTGCTCATGGCTGTACTGGTTCGTTGTTTGATTGTTGCGGACAGGCGGTCCCTTGTGAGCTATCGCCTCACTACCGGAGTGGCAGGCTGTGGGGCTCGAACCCACTCCAGAGCTTTCCCCAAAGTGAAGTCAGTGCTAATCCGACCGAGTCACCGAGTCGTAAATGTCAATAGTTATCAGAAGCCTTCATGGTTCATGGGTGGGGCGAGGGGCGGGTACAGGTAACCATGTTTTGGGGAGTGAAAGCCACTCCAGCTCGTCACCAGAACGTGACGCTGGTGATCCCATGAGACACTTTGCTGTAATTGTTCTTTGTGATGAAGTTTTCGGTGATTCAGAAGGAACGGCACGATTCAGAGTGACTTCCATTATGGCGGACCAGCCTTTGCATCTTATTACGTTTGAGTTTATTGCATTCTCTCGAACCCGGAGGAAATTGCAGCTTGGAGTGCAGAGGAGGAAGTTTGTAGTCCAGCTTTGCTCTGACAAATATCTGCCTGCGAAATGTAAAGGGGATTTTCTCCCCTGCCAAATGTGTGTGTGTGTGTGTGTGTGTGTGTGTGTGTGTGTGTGTGTGTGTGTGTGTGTGTGTGTGGCCAGACATGACATCAGAGAGAGAGAGAGAGAGAGAGAGAGAGAGAGAGAGAGAGAGAGAGAGAGAGAGCACACAATTACTATAGTTATTGCTGACACAGAACAAAAATAATATAGTACATGGGTAAACGGGTTCCCAAGCAAGTAATCAGCTTAGATTAGTGGTAATGAGTTCCGTATTTACCACTTCTTGTTATTTCATTCAGCCTGTGAGAACATCCTATTGTGATGAGGTTATTGAAGGCTGACCCCCTTAGTTCAAGAAATCCACCCTACACTGAATTAGATCCTTTAAAGGTATCAAGGATGAGGTAAAGACGATGGCATGTACTGAAGAAGTTAAAACGATTGTATTGTTGGATTCAGAGCCAAAAGCTTTCTGGAGGGTGTACATTCAGTTGACTATTTACTCCTCTTCCATACAATTGGGTCGCACTGTTGTATATTATTACTGGTATCACGTTATTGTTGTCAGCTCTGAAAAGCCACCTGGTAGCAAAAAGTTACCAAAAACATCAATGTACCTAACCTCACCAGTGCGAACACTATCCTTGACTGAGCAAAATCTTGAGAGAGAGAGAGAGAGAGAGAGAGGGTGAGAGACAGACAGACAGAGACAGACAGACAGACAGACAGACAGAACAGACAGACAGACAGACTGACAGATGAACAGACGCTCTCGTTCTGAAAGAGTTGACGTCATTTTCGGGTACAGGTTGGCTGCTGATCCGTACCCTTGCGATCCTGGTGTCCATTTAATTACATAATTAGAGGTCGGTCTCGCGTTGTTTGGGCGTCTCATTTACACTTTCTTTCTCCCCCCTTTATTCTTCCTCTTTGAACTTTCTTCTCTTCAACTCGTATTCGTGTCTCCTCTTTTCTTGTTTTTCTTCCATCCCTCTTCCTTCCTGTTTGTTCTCAGTATCTCTTCTTCCTTTAACCTTCCTTTTTGTCTTCTTTCATTCTTCATGTCTTTCCTTCTTCTTTTGTTTCTCTACTCTTTTTCTTCCGCCTCATCCATTTCTTATTTCCTCCTTTTATTTCCCTGACTTTAAGCTGCCCACACACGCAGAGGCCTGGCAACACGATTTTGTGAGGATTGGCGTCAAGAGGCCAGTCCTCACAAAATCATCACCGTGTGTGGGCTCTTGATTCCAATCGTCAGATGGAATTATTCGGCCTCATGGAATTACGTCTGGTTATAAATCCACGTGAGGCCGGGAAAGGATTGGCGTCATTGACGCCAATCGCCTGCATGTAGGGGACGGCTCGCGCCAGTCGCTTGAGGCCACGTGAAGCCAAACGTCTGCGTGTAGGGAGGGAGAGCAGACCGAGAGCAGACATCAAGGCGCAAGTCGTTTGCGTGTGTGGAGGCATGAGAGCAGATGAGAGCAGACATCAAGGCAACAGTTGTCTGGTGCACACAGAGGCGTGTCGACATCTGCTCATCATCAGTTGCACATCATGGCTTTAACCCGTCACGTCCCAAGGTTCTCCGCACCTCCGACATCCCCCAGTCCCGAGCTATTTTGGAAATTTTTTTTTTAGCTAAAACTTCCGCTTTGGTTGAGAAACGAAGGAAAATCACCAAGAAAGGGCTTACCGTGGTCTATAAGTGGTCGGAACAGGTGAAGTCCCCTGCGCCAGGTATCGTATTCTATCATTGACGTGTGAGGCGCTCATGTTTTCTATGGTAGGGAATATTGGGAGAAACAACACACAACACCTCTATATTTATTGAATTTGAACTAATAAACAATAACAGTAGCAATATAATGGATTTCAGACACATATATATGAAAAATAAGCATTGTACCATCGCGCGAGCATAATGAGTTAGGTCCGAGTCGTAACATACTATATGCTAAGTTTCTTGTATCAGTCAACCTATCATTTTTTCTACTTGTATACTTCTGTTTCAATGACATTTTACCAATTTCTACTGTTTGTAAATGTTTTCAGATGTTTTCATTCATTATGATGACATGCAGCATAAGTTTAGCGCACATCGGCTTACTAAGCGCACTCGCTATGACTCGTATTTCAACATACCCAATTGTTTTATCACTTTCCTATTATTTTTCCCTTTACATAGAACCTTTCCTCCACCACTGTAAATGTTTTCAATTATTTACATTCATTACGAGGGCATTTAGCGAAATGCTAGCGCATATTCACGTAGCAAGCACAATCTCAAACACTCGTGTTTCATCTTCTACTTTATTCATTCACTCCAATTATACTTTCCCACTTACATTACACATGTTTACACCCCTATACTGCACTGTACATACTTACTGGCATTATTTATTCAAGTGAGCGTCAGAATATCGCATGAAAATACCCTCGCAATGAATGTTTCGACCAACATAATACTCAAACACTTATATACTAATTCTTCACATATATTACACACTTTCCCACTTGTTGACTTCTATTTTCATTATTACGGGCCTTATTCATTCAACTGAGCGTCAGGATATCGCTTCTCTATACACACGCTAGGAATATTTTGACTTAGAATATATTTCAGCACTTACAATAATTTGAACTTATATTATACCCGTTAGCATTTCCAATAATAATAATTACATATTTACAGGCTTTATTTATTGCACTGAGCGACAGAATATCGCATCATAAAACCCTCGCTAGGTATGTTTCCACTTACAGCATATTTATACACTTACATACAATTTTTGCACTTATGTTATACCCGTATGCACTTTATACTAATATTTTCAGATCAGCATGACTGATAATTTCACTGAGCGTCTGTTTGTCGCATTACTTCATAGTTTCAGCGTCCTGTCGCATTCACACCACATCAGAATTGCATCAAGGTGTGATATTCGCTGAAACATGGGTGAATACAGAGACCCACGTCACACTCGACGCACTCATAGAGGGTGTCCTTCCTCTGTGTTGTGAGTCTCACCCGGGAATTGCTACACACGTGACACCTGCGTTGGGGCTAGGTCTGTTTGGCTGGGGAGGGATAGGAGTGGGGAAATGGCGGCCGGATATTCTCAGGGGAGTTTGGGCAACAGGGGCAGTGTGGGTGCGATGTTGGGGCCTTTCAACAGCATAACGTGCAAACATCTTTCTTGTGAGCTCACTCACAAACCCTTCAAAGGTTTCCTGAACTCCTGTTGTCATGGCGTGAAGATGGTGGCAGTTCAGAGCAGTGATGTCTAGCAAGTGAAAGAAGTTTCTTATACGACTTCATCGTGGTCCTGGCACACTCTACCGTCGATATCATGGAGTCTGACTGGTCCACCAGGTGCATGTTTATGTTATAGTCCATGACACACTCAGGTTTCCAAATGTGACGCCTGTTCTCGCTCCGGTAATCAACGGAATCAGTACGGTGCATCAAGGGGCGGTGAACCGTTGACAAGAGGCTTACTTTTCTATTATGGTTCCACACAGTTGCAAGGATGTTGTTGGCTTTGAAGAAGACAACCTCATTCCTGTCGTTTCCACCCTACCTTGGCCATGTGATGCCGGTTCACCTTCACGGTTCCACAGACTCCCGTTTCATGCATGTGAAGATAACGAGCGAGAAGAGGGCTAGTGTACCAGTTGTCCAGGTAGAGGACTTGGTCACGATGAAGGTAGTCTTCTATCATCGTCTTTACCACTGCTCCTGACAGTTCAATATTCCGATCTTCTATTATGTCTGTCCGTGCACCGGTGTACAAGACTATGTCTTGCACGTATCCAGTCCTACAGTCGTACATAGCAAAGATCTTGAACCCAAAACGGTGCCTTTTACTGGGTATATACTGCCTAAATGAAATATTACCTCTCCACAACACGAGACTCTCGTCTATGACGAGGTCTCTTTAGGGATAAAATGACGAACGAAAGGTTTGCCTCAGGTGATCAAAGACCAACCTAATTCGCCTCATCTTATCTGTGTCGTTCGCATTTGCAGGATCATGAACATCATAGAAATGGAGGCGACTTAGAATTTGTTGAAACCGATTACGGCTCATCACTTGCCCAAATATTGGGGTAAACATAACAGGGTCCCTTGTCCAGTAAGCCGGAATTCAGTTCTTTCGTTAATACCCATCAAAAGGACCAGGGCAAAAAATAGGAACATTTCTGAAAGGAAGACAGGGTAATCATATATGATAGAATGCCTACTCCTTGTTCCCAATCTTTCACTCTCAAGGCGCTGGGTGCTTGCAAACAGGTTGGTTTGGTAAACAATCTGCTCCACGAATGCCTCACTAAAAAACAGATGGAAAAAATCCAACCTGGTGGAATTACAGTGAATTCCGGGAGCAGTGCAGCCAGAGCGCCCCTGCTCAATGAAGGGTTGAATGAGGGGAGAAAAATCACTCCCATCCTCCCAATTCCATCCCACAAATCCCTTGTCCCCATCATCCCCATCACCGCCTTCATGTGGGTGGGGAGGAGATCCTGGTGGGGGAGGTTGGGGAGAAGGAGTGCGGAGGGCTTCCCTACTGTCACTCCTCTTCCCTCTGCCTTTACCCTTTCCCTTTCCCTTACCCTTACTGCCTTGAGGAACATTAGGGGGCTGTGGGGATGAAGTAGGGGAATATTGGGGAGCATAAGACGTGCTGGGGAGTGGTTCCTCCCCACCTTCCCCCTCCATGACAACACCACGTGATTTTTCACGCACCCTAGCTCGCCCACGTGTTAGGGGATATTGGGGAGCATAAGACGTGCTTGGGAGTGGTTCCTCCCCACCTTCCCCCTCCATCACAACCCCACATGATACAGAACGCACCCGCACTCGCCCACGTGATACACCCCGCCGCCTCACACTACCTAGGGAGAGCAATGACTCACTCATGCCACTGTCACTTTCCATACTCCTCTCTGCACTTTCCCTTTCACTTCCCACTCCCTCCACAGCACTTCCTAACTCCCCAAACAAAATACTAAGCCCATACCTGATCGTCCGATGTGGTGTGCGCTCGGGGCCACGATGAGTTATTCCCTCACGTGGCAGCACATCCCACGACTCCGTCCTCGTCCTCGTCCTCGTCCTCGTCCTCGAATTCGGGTTCCACATCACGTTGGGGCTGGGCGTAGGATGTTGCACGTGGTTTCTTGGCCAGCTGCCCCTCTCTAGCATCACGGTAAGTCACGTACTGCCGCTTCTTAGGGGATGGGACTTCTTCATCACTGCTGGTGGTTTCCTCCTCCTCTGGCTGCACATAATCTTTATCAACAACCTCGTCATCCAGTGGGGAATCACTGTCGCCTGTAAAGGCGTCCAGGGCGGCTTGAATTTCGGCCTCTGAGAGACCTCTCGTAGCCATGTCTGAGCAGGACCGTTGCTACCAGGTGAGTGGACAAGCCGCGGGTTAGCGTGGGTCGCGCAGGGTCGCCAAGTGTCCCAGCCTGGTGGCAGGTAGGGGAAGGTCATGCGAGGATACGTACCAAAAATCAAGCACAAAATTTGAAAATTGTCGAAATTATGCACTTTGCAATTGAACGATGTACCGGTACGTCGCCGGGACTGGCAAATGCAAATCATTGCAACGTACCCATACGTCGACGGGATGGGGCGGGTTAAGTAAAAGACAGAAGAGTGCTCTACTGATAGTGCTAATGAGTGACGAATCTGAAGAAGAACGTTGTCATAAAAAAAGTGGACTATGGACAAAACCGTGGCTAAAAAAGAGAAACAAGCTTTCTCATATGGTGTTGCTGGATGAACTGAGAGAAAATAACCCTGATGATTTTAAAAACTACTTAACGATGACTGATGATTCATTCAGATATTTGTTAACACTGGTTTCCCCGGTGATAACGAAGAAAGATACAGTAATGAGGAAATCCATATCAGCAGAGGAGAGGCTAGCTGCAACCCTGAGGTTTCTTGCAACAGGACGGTCACTGGAAAATCTGAAGTTTTCAACAGGTATCTCCCCACAAGCTCTTGGACTAATAAATCCCAGAGACATGCCAAGCAATTTACGATGCTCTGAAAATCAACTTTATGAAGGTAGGTAAATTATGGTAACGTCTTTGTATCATGTTTTTATTGGAAAACCAATGAAAGAATACAAATTATACTTGTGAACGTACTGTAATCATCTTCTTAGTACAAAAAATCGCCATTCTCATGTTGTATAGTTTCTAATTGAAATCCAACGAAAAAAATAAAAATAATGCTTGCCAAAGTCCTATAATTCTGTTAGTAAAAAACAAAAAAAAATCGCTGTTTTCAGGAATTACTTTGTAAGTGCAGACACATCAGTGGTATTAATTATACCCAATCCTTAACGACAATCATCAGCGTGTGTGGGGTTTTGTCTATGGTGCCAAGTCTTAAGGCTAGTCCACATATGACTAACCTCACAGAATCGTGATGCCAGTCCTCTGCGTGTGTGGGCAGCTTTAGTTTTTATATTTTATTATTTTCTCTTCTCCCTCCTTCTCCCTCTTCCTACTCCCGTCCTTTTATTTTCTCTCGATTCTCTTCTTCCTTCCCTCATCCTAGTCTTCCTCTCCTTGCCTTTTTTCTCTATCTCCTATATTTTGTCGCTATCTACATTTTCCTTACTTCCTTCCGTTTTCTCTTCTCTCTCTCTCTCTCTGTCTCTCTCTCTCGGAACGTCGCCAATCAATGTGAAGGATGGCTCGAAGCATGGGCCTCTGGTTTATTGTCCTTACTACGGATCTGTCATCTTCATATATTCCTCTTCCTACGTCCTAAATCATTCTATCTTCTTCCAGCTTCGCTTCGAGTTCGAAATTTATCTGTTTTGGGATTTATATTTCGTTGATGTACATCCACCCTGAAGAACGTGGATTGTACAATCACTCTCAATAGCACCTTTTCGCGTCTGAAGGGTCGAGGTAATGAAACGAAATTTCATCCTGCTTAGGTTGTACTAACTTGGCAATTTCACTGTGTCAGAGGGATTCATCATCCAGTCGTGTACTGCTACATCAGGATCGCAGGGGCTCAGGGTTATCCTGTTTGATCCAATACCGACACATGCCACCGAGGGACACTACGTGGTAAATCGATCCCAACTTTCCCTTAGATTCATTCCATTCTGGGACACATTCTATTGCGGGAACGTAACCCACTAGACTATCAGACGCCCATTTATTGGTTGTTTGGGAGCCATCCATCGTAGTGCATGATTTTCTGGAGTACAAAAAGACATATGACTTACCACGTTATAAAGAATCACTTGGATGACATGCCAAGTTGCTCGACAGTTAAAAAAAAAAAAAAAAAAACGAATTCGGTTATGCTTCTATTGCTCCGTGCCATGAATTGTTCAATCTGGATAATTTTACCCAAGAAAGGAAAAGTTTTTTGTCAAGAATATAAAACTGATCTGGCATGACTTGGACCCTTTTCATGTATAATCCTTAGACTGACTTCGACTTTATCAGAGAAAGCGAGAAGGAAGTGAAATGCCTAGTACTCCTTTTCACTTAGTCTCCCTGCACTTGCTAAGGAACTCGGAATTCGCATGGTTTGTGTATCTGTAATGCCACCTCGTTCATCACTCCACAACCCGTACACAATCTCATCTCCCTCAGCCTTGTAATAACCTCGAGATATGTGTACAGTAGGTGCATCCCATCCTTTTCCAGGCACCAGAGATTCCATTATATCTCACTGCTTCCGACCATACAATCTCACATCAGCCAAACTCATCTCTCCTCTCCTGCCCTTTTCTTCCTCGTTTCTTCTATTGTCTGTAACAGTCTTTCCTTTCTCGACCATATCTGTTATTAGGTCAGCATACTAAATAGGGGAGGGCTACCGTATTTATTTCGTTTCTTTATTCTTTCTTCCAAACACCTTTTCAACTCTGCGTCATTCCTAAGAGTATATTTCTTTATCAGATCGTTTTAAATCTGGTGCAGTTGTTCCATGGTCAAATGGCCCCAAATACCTTTTTCTTTTTTTCTTTGTTGGTCTTTTATAGAGACTGATGGGGGCCATACGCCAAGCCATATAAACACGCACATGATGAAATCGTATGTTTTTGCATTTTCATTAATCATCAAGGTAATTTGTTAGACGCATGTCATTGTAGTGGAACTGTGTGAGGAACATCTTGCACTCCCCTGAGAATGATAGAAATATAGTCTGTGTATGCTTTCTTGTTTCCTGTTCCACACTTGTTATGGTTATCTTCCTGCTTTCTCCAAACACACACACACACACACACACACACACACACACACACCTTTGAATCCTATTTTTTTCCCTCTACCTCCCTCATCTTCCCTCCTATTGACTTTTTCGTCATCTTTTCTTTTCACATGACTTTCCGTTCACCTATCTCTCCGTCATTTTCCTCCTCATTTCTTGGTATAATTTTTCTTCTTTTTCCTTCATAATTCTTTTCTCCTGACAAAATTTTCCTCCCATACTTTCTCACTCCACCTCGTCCTGCAGCTCCTTTTACTACTTCTTAACTGTCTTTTCGTTCTGTTTTCATTGGTCTCTACATCGCTTGCACATGACTCTCATGCCCCCCCACCCTCAACCCGTTCTTCCATTCTTAATTTTCCCGTTCATTCTCTCTTTGACCTTCCTTCCTATTTCTTTTCCTCCGCATCCTCCCCTGCCTTCTCTTTACCTTTTCCTTTTTGCATCCGGGAACCAGTCAGTCAAAGGTCCAGGTCATGGTCCAGTTCAGGTCGCGCCATTATCTCAACAGTTACTGATCCATTTGGCAACTGACGTGGCACTTAAACTGTGCGTGGGCAGATGAAGAAGTTATTATACTTGAGTGTATATCCATCAAAGGTCAAAGTTATGAGTAAATGTCCAATTTGGGGTTTTGTCTGAGTTCTTTTGGCCTAGTTATTCATCTTACAGAAATTGTCATTTATCCTCAGGAAGTAACAAATGAAAATAATGTAGTGAAATAGTGGTAGTTGGAATGGTTGGATCAAGGAACAGTATTATCATTAGTAATGGAAAATGCCATAGACTATTAACTAGGATACCCGACATTTGTATTTTATCGGCGCTGAATGTCACCATTTGGTCAAGGATTCCATGTGTCTTATATAATCGGTGGGATTAAAATTTAGCACTTTATATATACGGTACATACATACATATATATATATATATATATATATATATATATATATATATATATTGTTACGGAACACAGAAAGATAATGTACACTTTAAGTGAGAATACTAAAAATCACTACTGTCCCGTAAAGTTCCAGGTTCAAAATAAAAGAGTTAGGTCGAATTACAAGTTAAAGTTTAATGCTCAAACTAACAACAAAACATTCAGGACTCATAAGGATAATGTAATGGCAAAAAACAGGTTAAATATATGGTTAACTGCAATAGCCTCTATTAACACGAAATTAGCATGAGTAAATTTATCTAAGTCAGCCCTGATAAAATGAAAATACCAGATAATACTCAGTGAATGCAAGATATATTATTACAGATACGAAATATTATTAATAATGGCTGACAGTAAAACTTTACATTTAGCACAAAAACCTCACTAGGCCGACGAATTAACACCTTATGCTATACAGTACAAGAAAAAATGCAGTAACACTTATACTCAAATTACACAGCTGCTAGATGGTTGGAGACTTCCTGAGCACTCACAATAATCACAACTGTACAGGGGAGGACAGAGATGTGAACAAAATGAGGAGTAGATCTAAGTGGCAATTAATGTACAGACTGAGCTCATTATATAGGGGCCGGCAGAGCTTGATACAGCTTGTAAGAAGGACGCGCAAATGAAGCCATGGGGACAAAGAGTTGACACTCCTGCTCTGAACAACAGAAAGAACGACTTACTCTACTATAAGGGAGGAGGGGGGGAGTGAGGTGGAACACGCTCGTGATCAAACATGCAGCATACTGTACGTTAGAATTACACAAAGGATGATGAAATCTATATTGTATTTTGTTTTTCTCTTGGAGGGAACTGTTACTGCGGGCTCATGGCCTTTGGTTCCTTCTTCCTCGCATAAAAAAAAAAAAAACTCCCCACAAGGAAAAAGAAATTTACAAAGGAAATTTCTTATTACTCTAAAACAATCTGTCTAAAGTCTAGATAAGCAATCTGCAATAACATTTTCTTTCCCCTTGACATGTTGTATGTCTAATGAATGCTCCTGAAGAAGTAGACTCCATCTTGTCAATCTCTGATTTTTATCTTTAAACTTACTAAGGAATTTCAGTGGGTTATGATCGGTATAAATGACTATGGGGTCAAAACCAGAACACAAATAAAATGAAAAATGCTGTAAACCCAAAATCAAGGCCAAAAGCTCTTTCTCAATAGTTGAGTAGTTCTTTTGAGGTGGAGTGAACTTCTCACTGTAATAAGATACAGGGTGTTCAATACCCTGATCATCCTCTTGCAGCAAAACAGTCCCAGCTCCTGTATCACTTGCATCGACAGCTATCTTAAAAGGCTTAGCAAAATTTGGAGTAGAGAGCACTGGCTAATTTAATAGGATAGCTTTAAGTTTGTTGAAAGAGGATTCACAGTTATCGGTCCAGACAAATTTAACTCCCTTTTTCAGTAGGTCTGTAAGTGGTGATACAAGAATTGAAAAGTTAAGAACAAATCTCCTGTAATAACCTACCATTCCCAAAAATCTTTGTAGCTCTTTCCTACTTTTAGGTCTGGGAAGATCACTTATAACCTGAACCTTAGCTCCTGGTGGTGCAACATGTCCATCACCAATTACGTACCCAAGGTACTGAACTTTAGCTTGACCAAACTCACACTTTGATAAATTAGCTACAAGATTAGCCTGAACCAAACGCTCAAGAAATTTACTGACATGGCATAGGTGATCTTTCCAGTTGTCACTGAAGATTAATACATCATCAATATAAACAACACACCCTGCCAAACCCTCTGTTACAACACTCATGAGCTTCTGAAATGTGGCTGGTGCATTCTTCATACCATATGGCATTACAGAACATGCAAAAGTCTTTCCTAGTGTTACAAAACATGAGATCTCCCTAGCACGTTCAGTCATAGGTACTTGCCAGTATCCCTTTAACAAATCAAACTTACTTATGTACCTAGCCTTTCTGATCTTGTCTATGCAATCTTCCACGCGAGGGAGAGGGTAAGTGTCTGTTTTGGTTATCTGATTAACACATCTGTAGTCGATGCAAAGCCGCTGTGACCCACCTGGCTTAGGGACTAGAGCGACAGGAGAACTCCACTCGCTCTGACAGGGCTCAATCATCCTGTGGTCCAACAGGTAGCCAAGCTCCTTCTGGATGAGAGGAAGTTTCACTGGGTTCACACGGTAAGGAGGCAGTTTAATTGGCTTTGCGTCTCCAACATCGATATCATGCATCAACACAGTGGTTCTTCCTGGAGTAGCACGGAACACTTGCGGGTACTCCTGCAGTAATGCCGAAAACTCCTGCCTTTCCTCGGGAGCTAGATGAGAAAGCTTAGTCTGGAGATCATTCATGATATCAGGATTCTTCCCCAAACTATCACTCAGGCTCATACTGCATGGGAGAGCTTCACTTGCAGACTCGGGTGGAACAGCTACAGTGCAGACTGGATTATTTTCGTCCCGCCTGTGATATAAATTTAGCATGTTGATATGACAAAGTTGCTTGTTACTTCTACGATCTGGTGTGGCGATGACATAGTTGACATCACTGAGTTTCTCCACGAAATAAGGACCACTAAACTTGGCTTGAAGAGGTTGCCCATGCACCGGTAGCAGAATCAAAACCTGATCTCCTAGCTGAAAGTGGCGTAACCTGGACTTCTTATCATACCAAGTCTTCATCTTCTCCTGAGCAGCTCCTAAATTCTCTCTCGCCAGCTGTAAAGCAGTGGACAGCCGTTCTTTGAACTTCATCACATACTCCAGCAGGTTGACGTCATCTTCCTCCGACAGCCAGCATTCCTTGAGTAGCTTAAGGGGTCCTCTTACTTCATGGCCAAACAGTAGTTCAAAAGGTGAGAAGCCCAGTGATTCATTTGGAGATTCTCTTGCGGGAAACACAATGAATGGAAGACCTTTATCCCAGTATTTCTGATGTTCCAAACAGTATTTCTTGAGCATCGATTTGAGTGTTTGATGATATCTCTCCAACGCTCCTTGGGTCTGGGGATGGTAAGCTGAAGACGTGATCTGGGTGATGCCCAACTCTTTCAGAGACTGCTTGAAAACATTTGACATGAAATTACTTCCCCGGTCGGACTGTACCTCCTTGGGCAGACCAAACTTTGTGAAGAACCCTAGCATTTCCTTAACCACGTTCTTTGCTGAGATATTTCTAAGTGGAATGGCTTCAGGATAATGAGTAGCCATATCAATCAGGGTCAACACATAAGAAAATCCTGAAGAAGTCTTAGTAAGAGGGCCCACAATATCCACCAACACACGGGTGAATGGCGCCTCAAAAGGAGGAATGGGAACTAGAGGTGCAACCTTTTTGGTCTGATTACACTTCCCCACACCTTGACAGGTGTGACAAGACTTACAATACCAGGAAACATCCCTGAAGATACCTGGCCAGTAGAAGTGTTTCAAAATGCGTGCCACAGTCTTCCTCACTCCAAGGTGTCCTGCCAAACTAGAATCATGAGCCACTCTAATGATATCCTGGCTACAAACACGAGGGATGACAACTTGATGTACAACCTCCCACTCACAGTTGGCTGATGCTGTTGGGGGTCTCCACTTCCTCATAAGTACTCCTGACTTTATATAATAACAAGTAGAAGCACCAGCTGACTCTTCCTCACTGCAAGCAGAGTTAGCTAGACCTTTCAACTCAGGGTCAGCAACCTGCAACTCAACCAACTCTTGATGAGACAAATTATCAACACTACGGGGTACTGCCTTATCTGGTGAGTGGTCCAAATTAGCAAGAAAAGTGTCAGCTAGGATAATATCATCATCATCATTATCCTCTAAGTCACCAGTAACTTTAGACTTAGCCCTAGTGACAGCACATGCAGGGAACACAGCAGGGACATCACAATCCTGGGCCGCAGCCACTGGCTCACTAGACAACTGAGGAGCTGGACACACTTGACTTCCACCAATATTATTTCCAAGTAAGAAAGTTACACCTGACATTGGGAGTGTCTCAACCAACCCAACCATAACGGAACCATTAGCAAAACCAGACTCTAAATTCACTTTGCACAGAGGGACAGAGAAGTAATTATTCCCTACACCTTGTAGGATTACAGTTTCATCAGAGGAATTAACATTAGAGCCTAGAACACTGGTCAGCATAAGGGATTGGCAAGCACCTGTATCACGATATATTTTAACTGATTTCCTGTCATTACTGTCCAGAAGACTGACAAAACCATCAGACAGGAAATTAGCACATGAACTCTTGAGAGTGTCACCCACGTTACTGCTCAAAAGAGGAGCTTCATCATGAGGATTTAATTTACCCCTCAAAGCAGGTTCAGTTAACTCAGTTAAAGAATTCTGGGTACTCTCAAGGGTGGACACTAGACCAAATGACTGAATATTTAAAGACTCCTTTTTGTTCACATCACGCTGTCTCCTGAAACATTTCTCTGTAGTATGACCAAGCTTACTACAATAAGTACATTTACTTTTCTGAAATAAAGAGGTGGAGCTGGTATTTACTTCCTGAGAAACATCATCTTTATTCTCTTTCCTGTTACCTGTACTCTGAGTAGAGGCAACGTACTTACTCTCAGCTTTCCCTTTTTCTTTAAAATATCTCTTGTGAGTGAGAACATATTCTTCAGCTAAAACTGCAGCATCAGACAAATTATCTATTCTTCTCTCATCAAGATATAGGCTTACATCTTTACTAATACACCTTTTGAAGTCCTCCAGCAAAATCATCTGCTTAAATTTACCAAAATCAGAATCCACATTCTTAGAATTTAACCACTGCTCTAACAGATCTTCTTTGATTTTTGCATACTCAACATGTAATTGTTTATCTTGCTTATAAGTTGTCCTAAATTTTACTCTATAGGCTTCAGGAACAAGCTCATAGGCCTTAAGAATCAAGCTCTTAACGACATCATAATTATCAGATTGATCCTGAGGCAAAGATGCATAAGTTACTTGAGCTTTACCAGTGAGAACAGTTTGAAG
The DNA here is from genome assembly GCF_032717465.1 of Coenobita brevimanus. Lineage (NCBI taxonomy): Eukaryota > Metazoa > Arthropoda > Malacostraca > Decapoda > Coenobitidae > Coenobita > Coenobita brevimanus. The sequence continues at coordinate 6,966,068 of NC_137066.1, forward strand.
GAGTACTGGCCAATACTCTTTGGGCCAATTAAAACCTGTAGCTACCCTCTCAGACAACTGAAAATACTTTGTTAAATCAGATTCATTAAAAGGAGGGACAAGTTTAACATTTTTAGCCACATCAAAATCATCAGAGCTAGATGATCCAGTTCCACCTTGTTTCATGCGATACTCATGGTCTGCCTGAATCCTAGCAATTTCAACTTGTGCCTCAGCCTCCTTAGCTTTTGCCTGAAATTCAGCCTCCTTAGCACGAGCCTCCTGCAGGGCTAGCTGTAACTTAGCTAATTCAATCTGCGTTTGCTCATTTAGAGGAGTTACATTAAACAAGCTTTCATTAATGATGTCAACAATTTGATCTTTAGAATGATGAGAGCGAACAGCAATTCTCAATTGTTGAGCAACAAGCTTAAGTTCATTCTTTGTTCTGTTTTCTACATCACACACTGTTTCCACATTTGACAAAAAATCTTTGGCTTCATCAAGCGTAGTAATAGTAGACATCATGAATAAATCACAGTCACAAAATATCAAGCAATATCCTTATGATAATATCCTGAATATCCTGATAAGAGGTCGCCAAATTTATGTTACGGAACACAGAAAGATAATGTACACTTTAAGTGAGAATACTAAAAATCACTACTGTCCCGTAAAGTTCCAGGTTCAAAACAAAAGACTTAGGTAAAATTACAAGTTAAAGTTTAATGCTCAAACTAACAACAAAACATTCAGGACTCATAAGGATAATGTAATGGCAAAAAACAGGTTAAATATATGGTTAACTGCAATAGCCTCTATTAACACGAAATTAGCAAGAGTAAATTTATCTAAGTCAGCCCTGATAAAATGAAAATACCAGATAATACTCAGTGAATGCAAGATATATTATTACAGATACGAAATATTATTAATAATGGCTGACAGTAAAACTTTACATTTAGCACAAAAACCTCACTAGGCCTACGAATTAACACCTTATTCTATACAGTACAAGAAAAAATGCAGTAACACTTATACTCAAATTACACAGCTGCTAGATGGTTGGAGACTTCCTGAGCACTCACAATAATAACAACTGTACAGGGGAGGACAGAGATGTGAACAAAATGAGGAGTAGATTTAAGTGGCAATTAATGTACAGACTGAGCTCATTATATAGGGGCCGGCAGAGCTTGATACAACTTGTAAGAAGGATGCGCAAATGAAGCCATGGGGACAAAGAGTTGACACTCCTGCTCTGAACAACAGAAAGAACGACTTACTCTACCATAAGGGAGGAGGGGGGGAGTGAGGTAGAACACGCTCGTGATCAAACATGCAGCATACTGTACGTTAGAATTACACAAAGGATGATGAAATCATAGGCTATGTAACAATATATATATATCATCATCATCATCAGCCGTTTGAGTATCCACTACAGGACCGGCCTATCCCGACCGAAGTCGGGACGATACAGCCAATGTATCTCTACCAAGTGGCTTAGGCTGTCTAGTAGAGATTGTATGTAGGGTGAGAGGTGCTTGTAGGTGTAATTATAATGTTGGAGTGGCTTTGGATGTGTGTGTAGTCTGTGAACCAAGTGTAATCGGCCAGCGCAAGCCGACTGGGTGCAAGCATATTTTATAGTATGGGACACTGGTTCAACCACAGCACCCCTTGTGTCCGCCAATGCAATACGTGGCCGGGTGAACACTCCCAAAGTTTTTGACCCTGGCGGGACGCAAATCCTGGCTCACCCGTGTACGAAACGCACACTCTACCACTGTACCACAGAGGCTCTCTCTCTCTCTCTCTCTATATATATATATAGTGTTACATAGCCTATGATTTCATCATCCTTTGTATAATTCTAACGTACAGTATGCTGCATGTTTGATCACGATTCGCCTCGTGGCTTCTATAGTGACCAAGCTCCCGTGTTCTACCTCACTCCCCTTTTCTCCTCCCTTATAGTAGAGTAAGTCATTCTTTCTGTTGTTCAGAGCAGGAGTGTCAACTCTTTGTCCCCTATGGCTTCATTTGCGCGTCCTTCTTACAAGTTGTATCAAGCTCTGCTGGCCCCTATATAATGAGCTCAGTCTCTGCATTAATTGCCACTTAGATCTACTCCTCATTTTGTTCACATCTCTGTCCTCCCCTGTACAGTTATTATTATTTTTGTGAGTGCTCAGGAAGTCTCCAACCATCTAGCTGCTGTGTAATTTGAGTATAAGTGTTATTACATTTTTTTCTTGTACTGTATGGCATAAGGTGTTATTTCGTAGGCCTGGTAAGGTTTTTGTGATTAATTTGGAGTTTTTGATGTCAGCCATTATTAATAATATTTTGAATCTGTAATAATATATCTTTCATTAACTGAGCATTATCCGGTTTTCTCATTTTATCAGGGCTGACTTAGATAAATTTACTCTTGCTAATTTCGTGTTAATAGAGGCTATTGCAGTTAACCATATATTTAACCTGTTTTATGCCATTACATTATCCTTATGAGTCCTGAATGTTTAGTTGTTAGTTTGAGCATTAAACTTTAACTTGTAATTTTACCTAACTCTTTTGTTTTGAACCTGGAACTTTGCGGGACAGTAGTGATTTTAGTATTCTCACTTGAAGTGTTCATTATCTCTCTCTGTTCCGTAACAGAAATTTGGCGACCTCTTATCAGGATATTCAAGATATTTCATAAGGATATTGCTTGATATTTTGTGACTGAGATTTATTCATGATGTCTATTATTACTACACTTGATGAAGCCAAAGATTTTTTTATCAAATTTGCAAACAGTGTGTGATGTAGAAAACAGAACAAAGAATGAACTTAAGCTTGTTGCTCAACAATTGGGAATTGCTGTTCGCTCTCATCAATCTAAAGATCAAATTGTTGGCATGATTAATAAGAGCTTGTTTGATGTAACTCCTCCAGATGAGCACACGCAGATTGAAATAGCTAAGTTACAGCCAGCCCTGCAGGAGGCTCGTGCTAAGGAGGCTGAGTTTCAGGCACGTTCTAAGGAGGCTGAGTCTCAGGCACGTTCTAAGGAGGCTGAGTCTCAGGCTCGTATTCAGGAGGCACAAACTAAACTTGCTAGGATTCAGGCAGACCATGAGTATCGCATGAAACAAGGTGGAACTGGATCATCTAGCTCTGATGATTTTGATGTGGCTAAAAATTTTAAACTTGTCCCTCCTTTTAATGAATCTGATTTAACAAAGTATTTTCAGTTGTTTGAGAGGGTAGCTACAGGTTTTGATTGGCCCAAAGAGTATTGGCCAGTACTCCTGCAGAGTGTTCTCACCTGTAAAGCTCAAGTAACTTATGCATCTTTGCCTCAGGATCAATCTGATAATTATGATGTCGTTAAGAACTTGATTCTTAAGGCCTATGAGCTTGTTCCTGAAGCCTATAGAGTAAAATTTAGGACAACTCATAAGCAAGATAAGCAATCCCATGTTGAGTATGCAAAAATCAAAGAAGATCTGTTAGAGCAGTGGTTAAATTCTAAGAATGTAAATTCTGATTTTGGTAAATTTAAGCAGATGATTTTGCTGGAGGACTTCAAAAGGTGTATTAATAAAGATGTAAGCCTATATCTTGATGAGAGAAGAATAGATAATTTGTCTGATGCTGCAGTTTTAGCTGATCAATATGTTCTCACTCACAAGAGACATTCTAAAGAAAAAAGGAAAGCTGAGAGTAAGTACGTTGCCTCTACTCAGAGTACAGGTAACAGGAAAGAGAATAAAGATGATGTTTCTCAGGAAGTAAATACCAGCTTCACCTCTAGATTTCAGAAAAGTAAATGTACTTATTGTAGTAAGCTTGGTCATACTACGGAGAAATGTGAACAAAAAGGAGTCTTTAAATATTCTGTCAATTGGTCTAGTGTCCACCCTTGAGAGTTCCCAGAATTCTGTAACCGAGTTAACTAAACCTGCTTTGAGGAGTAAATTAAATTCTCATGATGAAGCTCCCCTTAGGAGCAGTAACATGGGTGACACTCTCAAGAGTTCATGTGCTAATTTCCTGTCTGATGGTTTTGTCAGTCCTCTGGACAGTAATGACAGGAAATCAGTTAAAATATATCGTGATACAGGTGCCTGCCAATCCCTTATGCTGACCAGTGTTCTAGGCTCTAATGTTAATTCCTCTGATGAAACTGTAATCTTACAAGGTGTAGGGAATAATTACTTCTCTGTCCCTCTGTGCAGAGTGAATTTAGAGTCTGGTTTTGTTAATGGTTCCGTTATGGTTGGGTTGGTTGAGACACTCCAAATGTCAGGTGTAACTTTCTTACTTGGAAATGATATTGGTGGAAGTCAAGTGTGTCCAGCTCCTCAGTTGTCTAGTGAACCAGTGACTGCGATCCAGGATTGTGATATCCCTGACATGTTCTCTGCATGTGCTGTCACTAGGGCTAAGTCTAAAGTTACTGGTGACTTAGAGGATAATGATGATGATGATGTTATCCTAACTGACACTTTTCTTGCTAATTTGGACCACTCACCAGATGAGGCAGTACCCCGTAGTGTTGATAATTTGTCTCGTCAAGAGTTGGTTGAGTTGCAGGTTGCTGACCCTTAGTTGAAAGGTCTAGCTAACTCTGCTTGCAGTGAGGAAGAGTCAGCTGGTGCTTCTACTTGTTATTATATAAAGTCAGGAGTACTTATGAGGAAGTGGAGACCCCCAACAGCATCAGCCGACTGTGAATGGGAGGTTGTACATCAAGTTGTCATCCCTCGTGTTTGTAGGCAGGATATCATTAGAGTGGCTCATGATTCCAGTTTGGCAGGACACCTTGGAGTGAGGAAGAGTGTGGCACGCATTTTGAAACACTTCTACTGGCCAGGTATCTTCAGAGATGTTTCCTGGTATTGTAAGTCTTGTCACACCTGTCAAGTTGTGGGGAAGTATAATCAGACCGAAAAGGTTGCACCTCTAGTTCTCATTCCTCCTTTTGAGGCGCCGTTCACCAGTGTGTTGGTGGATATTGCGGGCCCTCTTCCTAAGACTTCTTCAGGATTTTCTTATGTGTTGACCCTGATTGATATGGCTACTCGTTATCCTGAAGCCATTCCACTTAGAAATATCTCAGCAAAGAACATGGTTAAGGAAATGCTAGGGTTCATCACAAAGTTTGGTCTGCCCAAGGAGGTACAGTCAGACCAGGGAAGTAATTTCATGTCAAATGTTTTCAAGCAGTCTCTGAAAGAGTTGGGTATCACCCAGATCACGTCTTCAGCTTACCATCCCCAGACCCAAGGAGCGTTGGAGAGATATCATCAAACACTCAAATCGATGCTCAAGAAATACTGTTTGGAACATCAGAAATACTGGGATAAAGGTCTTCCATTCATTGTATTTGCCGCAAGAGAATCTCCAAATGAATCACTGGGCTTCTCACCCTTTGAACTACTGTTTGGCCATGAAGTAAGAGGACCTTTTAATCTACTCAAGGAATGCTGGCTGTCGGAGGAAGATGACGTCAACCTGCTGGAGTATGTGATGAAGTTCAAAGAACGGCTGTCCACTGCTTTACAGCTGGCGAGAGAGAATTTAGGAGCTGCTCAGGAGAAGATGAAGACTTGGTATGATAAGAAGTCCAGGTTACGCCACTTTCAGCCAGGAGATCAGGTTTTGATTCTGCTACCAGTGCATGGGCAACCTCTTCAAGCCAAGTTTAGTGGTCCTTATTTCGTGGAGAAGAAACTCAGTGATGTCAACTATGTCATCGCCACACCAGATAGTAGAAAGAACAAGCAACTTTGTCACGTCAACATGCTAAAGTTATATCTCAGGCGGGACGAAAATAACCCAGTCTGCACTGTAGCTGTTCCACCCAAGTCTGGAAGTGAAGTTCTCCCATGCAGCATGAGCCTGAGTGATAGTTTGGGGAAGAATCCTGATATCATGAATGCTCTCCAGACTAAGCTTTCTCATCTACCTCCCGAGGAAAGGCAGGAGTTTTCGGCATTACTGCAGGAGTACCCGCAAGTGTTCCGTGCCACTCCAGGAAGAACCACTGTGTTGATGCATGATGTCGATGTTGGAGACGCAAAGCCAATTAAACTGCCTCCTTACCGTGTGAACCCAGTGAAACTTCCCCTCATCCAGAAGGAGCTTGGCTACCTGTTGGACCACAAGATGATTGGGCCCTGTCAGAGCGAGTGGAGTTCTCCTGTCACTCTAGTCCCTAAGCCAGGTAGGTCACAGCGGCTTTGTATCGACTACAGACGTGTTAATCAGATAACCAAACAGACACTTACCCCCTCCCTCGCGTGGAAGATTGCATAGACGAGATCGGAAAGGCTAGGTACATAAGTAAGTTTGATTTGTTAAAGGGACTGGCAAGTACCTATGACTGAACGTGCTAGGGAGATCTCATGTTTTGTAACACTAGGAAAGGCTTTTGCATGTTCTGTAATGCCATATGGTATGAAGAATGCACCAGCCACATTTCAGAAGCTCATGAATGTTGTAACAGAGGGTTTGGCAGGGTGTGTTGTTTATATTGATGATGTATTAATCTTCAGTGAAAACTGGAAAGATCACCTATGCCATGTCAGTAAATTTCTTGAGCGTTTGATTTAGGCTAATCTTGTAGCTAATTTATCAAAGTGTGAGTTTGGTCAAGCTAAAGTTCAGTACCTTGGGTACGTAATTGGTGATGGACATGTTGCACCACCAGGAGCTAAGTTTCAGGTTATAAGTGATCTTCCCAGACCTAAAAGTAGGAAAGAGCTACAAAGATTTTTGGGAATGGTTGGTTATTACAGGAGATTAGTTCTCAACTTTTCAATTCTTGTATCACCACTTACAGACCTACTGAAAAAGGGAGTTAAATTTGTCTGGACCGATACCTGTGAATCCTCTTTCAACAAACTTAAAGCTATCCTATTAAGTCAGCCAGTGCTCGCTATTCCAAATTTTGCTAAGCCTTTTAAGATGGCTGTTGACGCAAGTGATACAGGAGCTGGGGCTGTTTTGCTGCAAGAGGATGATCAGGGTATTGAACACCCTGTAACTTATTACAGTAAGAAGTTCACTCCACCCCAAAAGAACTACTCAACTATTGAGAAAGAGCTTTTGGCCTTGATTTTGGGTTTACAGCATTTTTCATTTTATTTGTGTTCTGGTTTTGACCCCATAGTCATTTATACCGATCATAACCCACTGAAATTCCTTAGTAAGTTTAAAGATAAAAATCAGAGATTGACAAGATGGAGTCTACTTCTTCAGGAGTATTCATTAAACATACAACATGTCAAGGGGAAAGTAAATGTTATTGCAGATTGCTTATCTAGACTTTAGACATTGTTTTAGAGTAATAAGAAATTTCCTTTGTAAATTTCTTTTTTTTTTGTGGGGAGGTGTTACATAGCCTATGATTTCATCATCCTTTGTATAATTTTAACGTACAGTATGCTGCATGTTTGATCACGATTCGCCTCGTGGCTTCCATAGTGACCAGGCTTCTGTGTTCTACCTCACTCCCCCTTCTCCTCCCTTATAGTAGAGTAAGTCGTTCTTTCTGTTGTTCAGAGCAGGAGTGTCAACTCTTTGTCCCCTATGGCTTCATTTGCGAGTCCTTCTTACAAGTTGTATCAAGCTCTGCCGGCCCCTATATAATGAGCTCAGTCTCTGCTTTAATTGCCACTTAGATCTACTCCTCATTTTGTTCACATCTCTGTCCTCCCCTGTACAGTTGTTATTATTGTGAGTGCTCAGGAAGTCTCCAACCATCTAGCTGCTGTGTAATTTGAGTATAAGTGTTATTACATTTTTTTCTTGTACTGTATGGCATAAGGTGTTAATTCGTAGGCCTGGTAAGGTTTTTGTGATTCATGTGGAGTTTTTGATGTCAGCCATTATTAATAATATTTTGTATCTGTAATAATATATCTTGCATTAACTGAGCATTATCTGGTTTTCTCATTTTATCAGGGCTGACTTAGATAAATTTACTCTTGCTAATTTCGTGTTAATAGAGGCTATTGCAGTTAACCATATATTTAACCTGTTTTTTGCCATTACATTATCCTTATGAGTCCTGAATGTTTAGTTGTTAGTTTGAGCATTAATCTTTAACTTGTAATTTTACCTAACTCTTTTGTTTTGAACCTGGAACTTTGCGGGACAGTAGTGATTTTAGTATTCTCACTTGAAGTGTTCATTATCTCTCTCTGTTTCGTAACAATGTATATATATATATATATATATATATATATATATCCAGTCCCACTTCGCCCCATGAGAAGCGTAGGAGCCCGGGCCTAGGCAAGATGGTCCTGATATTTAAGATGAGATTGACCAGCCTCACTCATCCCTGAATGGGATCACATGAGCAATAATCTCCAACCATCCCTTGGATATAAACCTTCACCAGCTCAAACCGATTGGAGCGCCTTAATTAATATATATATATATATATATATATATATATATATATATATATATATATATATATATATATATATATATATATATATATATATATATATATATATATATATATATATATATATATATATATATATATATATATATTCAGTAGAGAGAGAGAGAGAGAGAGAGAGAGAGAGATTTACAGAAAGACAGAAGTGATGAACAGATTTTGTTAAATGAGAGAAAAAAAAGTATTCGGGAGCAGAATGCTAATCGCCCACCAGAGTATGCTGTTGGCTAAGTTGCAAGCTACTTGCAAACCAATGTGAAGAAAACTTGCAAAACTCTACGGAATTCAGTCACCGCTTTTCACAAAAGCCAAACCATTACAAAAAAAAATAGTTGACCTTTGGTAGCCATTTTGGTGATCGTGATCTTCACCCTGAGTGCCCATTCTCGAACTCGTCCAAGATTTTGGACATATCTTGATTCCCTGAAGGTTTCATGTTGAGAGCTCGAGCCGTTCATGAGATATAATGGTAACAGATACACACACACACACACACACACACACACACACACACACACACACACACACACACACACACTCCGAAAGACACACAGACGCCGGCAAAAACAATGCCACTCCGCCTTGCTAAAGACGGACGATAAATACAGCCAGATGAATGATATAGTGAGGTGGCAGAGGGAAGTCTGTGTGTGTGTGTGTGTGTGTGTGTGTGTGTGTGTGTGTGTGTGTGTGTGAGGAGGTAGGAGGCGTATGGGAGTGAGAGACGGAGGAAAGAGTTAAAGAATGCATTAGGGTAAAGTAGGGTTAAGCGAGGTGGAAGTAAAGATATTGAAAAGCAGGTAGAGAACGGAAGGAATAGCCAGACATAATGAGGAAAGAATATAAGAAATGAAAGGGAGGATAGTATAAAGAATAATGGAGAGAGAACAGAAAGAAAAGAAGTAAGATGATTTGGGAGAAAAAGATAGGAACAATAAGAAAGCGAGAACAGGATGAGGGAAGACTGGGAAGACAGAAGGAAGGAAAAACTAAGGAATATATAAGAAAGCTGATATTTGTCCCTTATCTGAAGTGAAGGGGAAATATGGAGAGAATGAACTGTGACAGAAGGAGGAAGGGATTAGAGGGTAAGCCAGGTTTGATACCCACGGGACCTGCCAGCCGTCCACAGCTGCCAACTTTATGTTTTCTCCAAGAGAGGGTGGAAAGGGAATAATGGCCGCTACTGTACCTGCATATTGTAGAATACTGCATGAAAAATATAAGTGGTTACCCCCTCTACCCCTGAGAGGCGCAGAATAGGTGATAGAGGAGCACGGGGGGAGCGGGAACCTGACGGGGAGCGATAGTCTGCCCTAGTCTGCCCAATCAGAGCTTCGACCCGTTGCTGGAGGGAAAGGGGTGGTGGGTTGGAGTTTAGCTCGAATACCTGAGTATAGGTCAGTGGTTCTTAACTTTGTTGGAGGCACAGAACCCCGCAAGAGTCATCCGTGCGTTCACCGAACCCTTCGAAATTGGAAAAAATGTATAATCTAATTCGTAAGTTGTAAATTTCATCAACGCTCAGATTCCTTCAAAACATACTATAGGTTGTTTTGCTAGCCCATCGAAACCATCCGGGGGAAAGGGAGGGAAGGTAAAGTGGAAGGAGCGAGATCAGGGCTAGAAAGAATGAGGTGAGGTTTAGGAGGATGTGCCGCCCGATTTACCCCAGTGAGGGAAATACGGTGATAGGGGAGTGTCATAGTAGGCAGGGAGAGGCCGATCGCCACCCATACGTGGAAGTAACGATAGAAAGAAGTGACCGTGTTGACCATTGGCCTCTTTTAGCGACCGTTTTGGCACTTCTCTAATTGTAACAAGATACCTCCCGTCCCTACCACCTGTTCCTCGCTTCAGGCCTTTCCTGTTCCACGTAGCCTCGTTAACTTGCCCATTTGATTGGGGTCCTGGGCAGTTTCTGGACCCACCAAGGCTCTTTGAATTTGCTCTCATTTTGAAAAGTGGTTTTAAACATTTGGAGAAGCTGGGGAACACTGCCCCTACCAGACACCTGCAGGTTTACATTCCCACTCCTAGGTGAACTGCCAACCAAGGCTAACGAGCTCCACCTTCCTTGCTAGATGGTACAGTATTTGTCTCAAAAGCTGATCTGCATTTTGACAGGTTTTATTGAGTCTTGTGCTCAGTACAGGCTGAACGTAGTGACACTACCGCAACCACTATATGGATCAAAATATAACTCCACATGCACTACAACTATTTTGGAAACAATGCACTGCCCCTATTCTAGTCATTACCAATACCCTAAATACAAGTAGATTTATTTAAATAACATTTCTGCAGCGCTGATACTTTTATCAGAAAGAACTTCCCAGATGCAGGTTACGGCTTTCATTTACTGAAACTCAACTAACATATTTATTATATAATTATTTTATTCACAAAAACTAAACTGAGTAAAAAATAACTAAGCCTTAGGGTAATTAGTGAAATACAACTGTAGTTTCTTCGTTACCTAACGTGTGTTTGCCAAGCTGAATATATAATATATTAGGTATGAATGATAGATCCACAACCTCATGTGCATCCAAACAGCATCTGGATTAAAATACGTATCCGCATTTTCGTTCATATTTTCACTGAAATCACAATAAGCATTTGCATCCACATCCGCACCTGCTGAATAAGGATGTAGTGGATGCTTAAAAAATTAAAGTTGCGTCTCTGTTTCTCTCTCTCTCTCTCTCTCTCTCTCTCTCTCTCTCTCAGTTAAGAGCTGGTGATTTAATAGAAAGTTTAGCTTTGGACCTGATAAGTGTAATTTTGTTAGGCAGACACAAAAGTAGCAACTGGCACCGGCCATTGAAAGTCAGTAATGCTGTAGCTGTGGAGGAAAGAACTTTCCTCAGGGTGAGTGAGTTTACTTACCAGTAAGTACTTTTTAAAATCAAGAATATAAATTTATGACTATATAGATGTTTGCATGAACATTTTTATTATGCTGTTGGTACCTATACTGCTGCAGGTGCGATCACCCGCTCTGGCGACATGTGATTCGATATTTCAGTTTTAGTTCATATCCACCTTATCATATTTTAGGTAAACTATGGTGTATGTAATACACTGTATTATGTTAACGAGATATTTCTTTTGTGAAGTATATTACTTGTTGCTACACAAAGAACCTTTGGTATTATCTAGTTCATTTTGTGATTATCATGATTTAAAGACATTTTTATGACTCATCCCAAAGTACTCTTAAATTAATCATTTAGGAGTAATGGATGTTTATACATTTTTTTTTTTTTATCATTAGATATTTGTTTTGATTCTACCTGATTGCGCTCTTTCTAAATCCCCTCAGCCTGAGACATTCTCTCTCTCTCTCTCTCTCTCCATTGCACGTAACTGCAGCCAAGAATGTGGCGTTTTTGTGGTTTTGGCTATACTGGAGAGTTTGATGATATTAAAAGGTTTTGAGACATTGGCGATTTTAGCAAGGTTGCTGTTGGTTGTGGTGATGATGATTTTGATAATATTAACGATATTGGCACTCTGGGCATTGGTTTGGATGTGGTTAATGCTGGTTATTATATTCAATTTCGGCTGTTTTTGCTGAATTTGGCTTTTGCTGATGTGGCAATATTATATATATATATATATATATATATATATATATATATATATATATATATATATATATATATATATATATATATATATATATATATATATATATATATATATATATATATATATATATATATATATATATATATATCATCTCATCAGTCGTTTGAGTGTCCACTGCAGGACCGGCCCATCCCGACCGATGTGGGTACGATACAGCCAATGTATCTCTACCAAGTGGCTTGGGCTGTCTAGTAGAGATTGTATGTAGGGTGAGAGGAGCTTGTAGGTGTAATTTTAATGTTGGAGTGGCTTTGGATGTGTGTGTAGTCTGTGAACCAAGTGTAATCGGCCCGAGGAAGCCGACTGGGTGTAAGCATACTTTATAGTATGCGACACTGGTTCAACCACAGCACCCATTGTGTCCGCTAATGCAATACGTGGCCGGGTGAGCACTCCTAAAGTTTATGACCCTGGCGGGACGCGAACCCTGGCTCACCCGTGTACGAAACGCACACTACCACCGTACCACAGAGGCACCATATATATATATATATATATATATATATATATATATATATATATATATATATATATATATATATCCAGTTCTACTTCGCCCCATGAGGAGCGTAGGAGCCCGGGGCTAGGCAAGATGGTCTTGACATTTAAGATGAGAATGACCAGCCTCACTCATCCCTGAATGGCATCACATGAGCAAAAATCCCCAACCATCCCTTGGATATAAACCTTCACCGGCTCAATCCGATTGGAGCGCCTTTATTGATATATATATATATATATATATATATATATATATATATATATATATTCAGTACAGAGAGAGAGAGAGAGAGAGAGAGAGAGAGAGAGAGATTTACAGAAAGACAGAAGTGATGAACAGATTTTGTTAAATGAGAAAAAAAAAAAAAAAGGATTAGGGAGCAGAATGCTAATCGCCCACCAGAATATACTGTTGGCTAAGTTGCAAGCTACTTGCAAACCAATGTGAAGACAACTTGCAAAACTCTACGGAATTCAGTCACCGCTTTTCACAAAAGCCAAACCATTACAAAAAAAAATAGTTGACCTTTGGTAGCCATTTTGGTGATCGTGACCTTCACCCTGAGTGCCCATTCTCGAACTCGTCCAAGATTTTGGCCATATCTTGATACCCTGAAGGTTTCATGTTGAGAGCTCAAGCCGTTCATGAGATATAATGGTAACAGATACACACACACACACACACACACACACACACACACACACACACACACACACACACACACACACACACACACACACTCCGAAAGACACACAGACGGGGACAAAAAGAATGTCACTCCGCCTTGCTAAAGGCGGGCGAAAAATACAGCCAGATGAATGATATATTGAGGCGGCAGAGGGAAGTCTGTGTGTGTGTGTGTGTGTGTGTGTGTAGGAGGAGGAAGGGGGCGTATGGGAGTGAGAGAGGGAGGAAAGAGTGAATGAATGCATTAGGATAAAGTAGGACAAAGCGAGATGGAAGTAAAGATGTTGAAAAGCAGTAAAACAATGGAAGGAATAACCAGACGTAATGAGGAAAGGATATAAGAAATGAAAGGGAGGATAGTATAAAGAATAAAGCAGAGAGAGTAGAAAGAATCGAAGTAAGATGATTTGGGAGAAAAAGATAGGAACAATAAGAAAGCGAGAACAGGATGAGGGAAGACAGAAGGAAGGAAAAACTAAGGAATATATAAGAAAGCTGATATTTGTCCCTTATCTGAAGTGAAGGGGAAATATGGAGAGAATGAACTGTGACAGAAAGAGGAAGGGATTAGAGGGTAAGCCAGGTTTGATACCCACGGGACCTACCAGCAGTCCACAGATGCCACCTTTATGTTTTCTCCAAGAGACGGTGGAAAGGGAATAATGGCCGCTACTGTACCTGCATATGTTAGAGTACTGCATGAAAAACATAAGTGGTTACCCCCTCTACCCCTGAGAGGCGCAGGATAGGTGATAGAGGAGCACGGGGGGAGCGGGAACCTGACGGGGAGCGATGGTCTGCCCTAGTCTGCCCAATTAGAGCTTCGACCCGTTGCTGGAGGGAAAGGGATGGTGGGGTGGAATTTAGCTCGAATACCTGAGTATAGGTCAGTGGTTCTTAACTTTGTTGGAGGCATAGAACCTCGCAAGAGTCATCCGTGCGTTCACCGAACCCTTCGAAATTGGGAAAAAATGTATAATCTAATTCGTAAGTTGTAAATTTCATCAACGCTCAGATTCCTTCAAAACATACTTTAGGTTGTTTTGCTAGCCCATCGAAACCATCCGGGGGAAAGGGAGGGAAGATAGAGTGGAAGGAGCGAGATCAGGGCTAGAAAGAATGAGGTGAGGTATTAGGAGGATGTGCCGCCCGATTTACCCCACTGGGGGAAATACGGTGATCGGGGAGTGTCATAGTAGGCAGGGAGAGGCCGATCACCACCCATACGTGGAAGTAACGATAGAAAAAAGTGACCGTGTAGACCATTGGCCTCTTTCAGCGACCGTTTTGGCACTTCTCTAATTGTAACAAGATACCTCCCGTCCCTACCACCTGTTCCTCGCTTCAGGCCTTTCCTGTTCCAAGTAGCCTCGTTAACTTGCCCATTTGATTGGGGTCCTGGGCAGTTTCTGGACCCACCTAGGCTCTTTGAATTTGCTCTCATTTTGAAAAGTGGTTTTAAATATTTGGAGAAGCTGGGGAACACTGCCCCTACCAGACACCTGCAGGTTTACATTCCCACTCCTAGGTGAACAGTCAACCAAGGCTAACGAGCTCCACCTTCCTTGCTAGATGGTACAGTATTTGTCTCAAAAGCTGATCTGCATTTTGACAGGTTTTATTGAGTCTTGTGCTCAGTACAGGCTGAACGTAGTGACACTACCGCAACCACTACATGGATCAAAATATAACTCCACATGCACTACAACTATTTTGGAAACAATGCACTGCCCCTATTCTAGTCATTACCAATACCCTAAATACAAGTAGATTTATTTAAATAACATTTCTGCAGCGCTGATACTTTTATCAGAAAGAACTTCCCAGATGCAGGTTACGGCTTTCATTTACTGAAACTCAACTAACATATTTATTATATAATTATTTTATTCACAAAAACTAAACTGAGTAAAAAATAACTAAGCCTTAGAGTAATTAGTGAAATACAACTGTAGTTTCTTCGTTACCTAACGTGTGTTTGCCAAGCTGAATATATAATATATTAGGTATGAATGTTAGATCCACAACCTCATCCGCATCCACACAGCATCTGGATTAGAATACATATCCTCATCTTCTCCAATATTTTCACTGAAATCACCATAAGCATCTGCATCCACATCCGAACCTGCTGAATAAGGATGTGGTAGATGATTAAATCTTAAAGTTGCGTCACTCTCTCTCTCTCTCTCTCTCTCTCTCTCTCTCTCTCTCTCTCTCTCTCTCAGTTAAGAGCTGGTGATTTAATAGAAAGTTTAACTTTGGACCTGATAAGTGTAATTTTGTTGGGCAGAGACAAAAGTAGTAACTGGCACAGGCCATTGAAAGTCAGTAATGCTGTAGCTGTGGAGGAAGGAACTTTCCTCAGGGTGAGTGATTTTACTTACCAGTAAGTACCTCCAAAATCAAGAATATAAATTTATGACTATATAGATGTTTGCATGAACATTTGTATTATGCTGTGTAAAGTTGGTACCTACAGTATACTGCAGCAGGTGCGATCACCCGCTCTGGCGACATGTGATTCGATATTTCAGTTTTAGTTCATATCCACCTTATCATATTTCAGGTAAACTATGGTGTATGTAATACACTGTATTGTGTTAACCAGATATTTCTTTTGTGAACTATATTACTTGTTGCTACACAAAGAACCTTTGGTATTATCTAGTTCATTTTGTGATTTTCATGATTTAAAGACATTTTTATGACTCATCCCAAAGTACTCTTAAATTAATCATTTAGGAATGTGTAATGGATGTTTATACGTATTTTTTTTTTAATCATTAGATATTTGTTTTGATTCTACCTGATTGTGCTCTTTCTAAATCCCCTCAGCCTGAGACATTCTCTCTCTCTCTCTCTCTCTCTCTCTCTCTCTCTCTCTCTCTCTCTCCATTGCACATAACTGCAGCCAAGAATGTGGCGTTTTTGTGGTTTTGGCTACACTGGAGAGTTTGATGATTTTAAAAGGTTTTGAGACATTGGCGATTTTAGCAAGGTTGCTATTGGTAGTGGTGATGATGACTTTGATAATATTAACGATATTGGCACTTTGGGCATTGGTTTGGATGTGGTTAATGCTGGTTATTATATTCATTTTCGGCTGTTTTTTGCTGAATTTGGCTTTTGGTGCTGTGGCAATGTTTTATATATATATATATATATATATATATATATATATATATATATATATATATATATATATATATATATATATATATATATATATATATATATATATATATTACTGAGAGTTCGTTGTCAACTATCATCGAAATGAGGATGTACTTTCTTGAGTCTTCTAATGTGTTTTGATGATTTTCTTGGTGGATTTGGTGCGTTTGGTAATTCTGGCTACGATAACTTTTTGTATTATTTTCAAGCCACCACCAGACGATTTTGATGATTCAGGAAGAACTTCCAGCAATGAAGGGTTAATGAAAACTATTGTTCGTAGCTGGAAAAGCCTCTCCTATCCTCAGTAAAATCATTTGAAGATAAAATGATTTAAAATCATAACACCTTCGCATGGAAAGGATGAAACTAAAAAAAAAAAAAAAAATGTATAGCAACCCTATACTGAAGGCGAACCTGCACTGAGGGGATGATTAAGGAAGTCGTTGGATGTTTATCTCTCTCTCTCTCTCTCTCTCTCTCTCTCTCTCTCTCTCTCTCTCTCTCTTCATTGTTTGTACTCACCTCTCTATCTGCCTATTGCACTATTTATATACAATATATATCTACACTTTCTATCTACACTACTTGTTAACATCTGTTTATACTATGCTTATATGATTACACTGTCTACATCACCTATACTACATTTATCTATCTACTCTTTCTATCTCTGTTAATCTACTTGTCGTTCTGTCTATAACGAATAAAACATCAGAGGATAGCTCTTAAACGCTCTGAAAATTTTTAAATTAGTATTATGACAAACTGGCTGCTGCAACCAGGAGTTGCTCCCTGCCGGAAGAATACATGCATTGGTAATTGGAAATATGATACCCGATACTGAGACGGGTAATCTCGTGTGTATAATTCGTTCACCTTAATTTTTCTTGGCACTGCTAAACTAATATCCACGAAAGGTATCTGTTGTCCCTTCCTTAAATCACAAACTATAGTTACAAGAGAAAGCTGATTATAAGTATGTGGCATCCTTCGTTGGCCTAACTAACTCAGCACTGACTCAGGCACAACAGTCTGAGTGAGCGAATGGAGTCACCAAGGGAGAATGCTGTGGGAACTTGGTGGCTTGTCGGTTATATTCATATATTTGGCTCCTTTGCAGTGAGTTCGAGGCTGCATACTTATCACTGAGTTTGAGGTATAAACGCAGACAAACTACATAAACACAAACGCACCCTATACCGCTGTTGACTGTCACTTCGCTCTCATCGCCTGTGCCTTGTAGTGCACAAGGTATGCGGGGGTTAGGAAAGGACAAGGAAGTATGATACTTTACACTTCCCTAGCACTGTGAGATTGAAGGGTGGGGGGAGAGGGCTTTTTCTTAGTGGAGGACTAGGGGGAGAGATGGAGGAGGAAGAAGAGAGGGTGCTGTGAGGGAAGGGGGGTGGAGGGTGCTGGGAGAGGTGGGTAAGGGAGGATGGCTGCTTGGATATAGGAGGGAGCAAAGGTGTTTGGAGAGATTGAAAGGGGAGAGGTAGGGGTGAGAGGTTAGAACCCGAAGACATGTTATGACCCTAGGGAGATGAGAAGAATGGGGATAGATAGAAAGAGGCCGGGATACAGGTGGAGAGAGGAATTGTTGGGGAGGTTTGAGAAGTAAGGGTAAGCGGGGAGGAAGAGAACGAAATGGCGGTGGTTGAGGGTGAGGGGAAATGAAGAGGGATAAGGGAAAAGACATTGGGAGGAGGATTTGGGAAGGGAGGGAGGAGAAGAAAGAAGTCTGGGGAGGGAGGGGAAGAGCATAAGAGAAGGAAGACCGTAAGAAGGAATTTAGGAGAGGAAAGGGGAGGGACGTAAGGAGTGGGAGGGGAGATGGGTTCGGGAAATGGTGCACAGTGAGTGTCTTATCTTTCTTATCTTATATACATATGCACAGGGCTGCATGTACAAAATAACTGAAACACACACACACACACACACACACACACACACACACACACTCTCTCTCTCTCTCTCTCTCTCTCTCTTGCACACTGCTCCAAGCTACTTATTTGCTACTTATTTAAACTGGCTGATTTCTCTCTGTAATATCCATTTCTAACCCTCTGCCACTGCACACCACCTCTGTCAAGATATTGGCATTGTGATTTTGGCTATATTTGAGAGTTTGGTGGCTCTAAATGATTTTACGATATTGGTGTTCTTGATAAGGCGGGCAATGTTAGCGATGTTGGCGATTTTGATACAGTAAACGATACGGCAATTTTGAACCTTCTTGTAGTAGTAGTTGCTCCCTAGGCAGTCTGGCCGAACAGCCCCGACTTGGACCTTGTTCTGGATGTTGGTTATGTTGGCGAGTTTAGCAGCGTTGGCGGCTTTGTTGATGCTGGCTATTTCAATGATGTGATCATGTTGTCGGTGTTGTCTATAAACTTTTTATTTTACTTATTTAATTATTATTATTATTATTATTATTTTGGGGGACAAGAAGTTATGCGTTTTGACAATTGTCTTCAAAGGCGAGGTTAGTTTTGGTAATAGCAGATAATTCTTCATTAAGAGAGTAGTTCATCTACATTACAATGAAGAAATTTTGTATTGTCTCCAGATAACCAATAGACGATTTTTACCTGCGGCTGAGCCGACAGATCTTCGGTATACACCTGAGAGATTTTTTTTCTCCCTCATCCAAAGTTCGAATATATAGATAAACTTTGAGAGCTCAGAGCGATTTTCTTATTACATACCAAGTATTTAGAGTTGATTTGACATGTCAGCTGTTGCATCAGCTGATGTATGAGCTGATTATTTAGTAGTTTTTAATTTGGGCCACAAGGGGGTATTTTAACAAAACAATTTCGCGGATAATGTGAGCTTCAATAAGAAACTTTTAAAAATTGGCTGCAATAGTTTCGCCGCAGGTTTGCGAAGACAGTCTCTTCTTGTGCTGATTCAGGCGGGACCTCCAGCAATTAAGGGGTTAGTGAAAGCTGCAACACGGAATTGGTCATTCCTAACTCGAATGAAACCGTCTGAAGATAGGTTGAGTTAAAAACAAGACACTTTCGCATTATAAGGGTTGAGCTGACTTTAAAAACTTCAACAGTGACAAGAATATACGGAAGTCGAACCCATACTAAGAGGATAATAAAAGTAGGTGACTCACACCGCAATCTCTCTCTCTCTCTCTCTCTCTCTCTCTCTCTCTCTCTCTCTCTCTCTCTCTCAGCTTACATTATTTTCTACACAGTATATCTTCAATGAACGTTTACAGTATGAATCAATATAAACTATGTATCTACGCTATATGCCTATTGCTATCTACCATGGACATAGAGGATTGTCCAAAAACATGGGATATTTGTACAATGCATCTTACGAACAATTCCCTGCCATAACTAGATTTTTTTTTTTTTTTCAAGAGGAGTAAGAGTAGGGGAAGATGGAAATTTTGTACCCTTATCCCGAAACTTTTGTAATATCAATGCGTTAGAATGAAATAAGATTTTTCTGTCGCCTTGTCTGGGAAAATAACTCAGAGTTACAACAGTGGTAATCATGAGTATGTTTGTGGCCTCATCACTAATCCTCCCAGCCCAGCATTGACTCAAAAACACAAAAGTCTGACTGGGTAAGTGGAGTCAGCAAGGGCTTGGTAGGTTATGCATATGGGCTCCTTTACACTGGGTTCAGGCCCTGTTAACTGTCATTGAATTTGTGCTGTAAACTCTCACAAGAAAATCTATCTATCTATCTACATTATATCGAAATCTACCATCAATCATTCTGTTTCACCTTTTGTGACTTGTTGTGAGAGTGAAGGCTGGGGGAGAGGGCGTTTTGGGGTGTAGGATGGAGAGAAACATGGAGGACGGAGCAGGAAGGGTGCTGTGAAGGAAGAGGGGAAGGATGGAGCATACAGAGAGAGGTGGTGAAGGGAGGATCGCTGTGTGGGGTTGGGAAGGGAGAGGGTTAGGGTGATGGGAAGCGGGGGGGTTAGGGGCGTGAGGTCAAGCACGCAGAGATGCTATGACCCTAAGGAGATGAGGGTTGAGAGGTTAATGAGAAGGGAAAGGCCGCAGGACAAAAGTTGGAGAGGGTTTGGGAAGTGAGAGCAAAAGAGAGAGGGAGAAGAAAATACGGGTGTAGGATGAGGAATGAAGAAGAGAGGTGGGGAAAAGACACTGGGAGGAGGAACTGGGGAAGGGTTGGGAAGGGAGGGAGGAAACGAGGGGAGAGAGGAAGGAAAAGTGGGGAGAGAGAGGAGGGATGGGAAGATTAACAGTGAAGGGAGTCTGTAGGATTTAATCTGGGATAATATAGGGGAGGGGGAGGGGCAGGGGAAGGGTGAGGGGGAGGACTGGGGAGATGATGCACGGTCAGGAAGTGTTTTACGCTTCTCATCTTAGGCACACACACACACGGTGTGTGTTAAGCTGTGTATGTGTGTGTCTGTTTACGCTTGTCCGTTTCTTCCACAAGAACGGTAATAGATAACAACAAACTTATTTTTATATTAGGTCGGGGCAAGTCCAGGGAGTGCTAAAAAAAAATGGGGATCGCTTGCGGCGCAACTGCGTGAATGGCCGGGAATCGCGACACGAGAAAGTAAGCGAAAATAATTTTTTCAACATTTTGCTCAGAATTGGTCATTGTGGGCTCAATAATGAAATGGAAACAAAGATTTTTGCAAACATCTTGTGATAGAAAGGCTATTAGTTATTCCCGCAAATTCTGCGGGCAAGCACTAGTCCACAATGCTAGATGCCATCTCTCTCTCTCTCTCTCTCTCTCTCTCTCACACACACACACACACACACACACACACACACAGTAACTCTCCGTGTTTCACTCATGTCTTCCGAACATTTGGAAGGAAAACATCCTGTGTTCGTAAATGCAACGTCACTGGGTTCATAGTTAGAATTTTATGATCTATGCTCCAAATGATTATGCTTTCAGTGTAATAAGTGTCTGACAGTCCCAGTTGCCCACTATGTCTCCCAGTTAAAATGTAAAATCTTTATGGAGTACGTTTTGGCTAATAGGTAATTAAAAGGTAATTGTTTCGTTGCCTGAACATATTGATGGATAATTCCTTCGTTAGTAAACTAGTTACTTCTTATTTGATCATTACTTTATAAATGGCTAGTGGTATATACATTACTTGAGTTAAACATTTTTTCTGCACTTCTGTGCTATTTGCACCTCATGTTAACCCTTTGGCTGCAGCCTAGTGAGTTTCTTTGGACAGAATTGAATCGTCTGTCGTTAGCTGAAGTATGATACTTTTTTTTTTTAAATTCTCCTTCAGATTGTAACTCAAGATATTTTTTTCCATTTTGCTGTAGTGGTTTCCCCTGAGCTGAATCATATCGTCTGGTGTCAGCAGAATAAAACAAAACGTACACGTATTGCGACTACAGGGTTAGCACAGACTGACGGCTGTAATGGACCATATGCTGGCTGGCTTATTCTTCACTCCATCCTCATCGTATATACAATTAAGCTGGGGACCTTGACTGTAAATTCAACGGTTGCATATTGTAGTTAGGGGGAAGCTTAGGACTTTGGGATAATTGACTCGTATTCTCGATAGGCATTAATCTAAGTTTCCTTTTTTTCAGTGACTTAGGGCATTCTACTAAATCTCTCCCGCAACCAATTATTTTTTTACCTATATCTTGATCTTTCAGTATGGTGGCGACTTTATAGTATTAGATATTCCCCAACGAGACGATTTTATTAAGCACGGCAAAGATCCCTAGTAGTAAAGGGATTAATAAAAGCTCTATCTAGCCTCTTCAGTATAGTGATTTGTTTGTGATTTATTCTTGATGCTACCAGAGTTATATGTCAGTTTGGGAAACAATCTTGAAGTGGAGGAGTTAATGGACGCTATACTATCCTTTAAGTCTGAAAAGCCTCCCGTAAGCTAAATAACACAGCGAGGAGATAAAAATCTAAACAAAAAGACGTCTCCGTGCTGAAGGGGTTAAAAATGCGGCCGTCCTTGCAGATGGACAGAAGTCACCAGACTGCCTGGTTCACATCCACCACAGAAGTCAACACAACATGGCGAGGCAAGAGCCCAGTTACACCCAAGCAGCAGTCTTATCTTGCCCGTGAGTATCGTTTCACATTTATGGCGATGTGCACAAAACAGTACCATCATTATTTACTCAAGATTACATAATCTGGTTCTGAAAAGGAGACGAAACACGGACGACAAAGATTTTAAGATGTATGGAATAGCATTATGTGTAATTTGGTTGTGTGAAATGCAGACAACATCAATATCATTTATTCACTGTAATGTCCCCAGCAGTTGCTACGAGGCTGAACTGCAGTCAAATACATTAAAGTATCAAAAAAAACGTACTGTACTACCCTGGAAGTTAAGAAAAACCATCCATACTACACGTGCAGGGTAATAAATGCAACACCATCAGAAACCCGTGCATACTACACGTGCAGGGTAATAAATACAACACCTCCATACCACACGTGAAGGGTAATAAATGCAACACCTCCATCAGAAACACCTCCATACTACACGTGCAGGGTAATAAATACAACACCTCCATCAGAAACAAGTCCATACTACACGTGCAGGGTAATAAATACAACACCTCCATCAGAAACAAGTCCATACTGCACGTGCAGGGTAATAAATACAACACCTCCATCAGAAACAAGTCCATACTACACGTGCAGGGTAATAAATACAACACCTCCATCAGAAACAAGTCCATACTGCACGTGCAGGGTAATAAATACAACACCTCCATCAGAAACAAGTCCATACTGCACGTGCAGGGTGATAAATACAACACCTCCATCAGAAACACGTTCATACTACACGTGCAGGGTAATAAATACATCTCCATCAGAAACACGTCCATACTGCACGTGCAGGGTGATAAATACAACACCTCCATCAAAACACTATACTACACCCCCTCCCCCTCCCGACATTCACCCATCTGAGACATCCTTAAACAGACCTGATTGAGTTCACCAAGCTATTCCTAGATCAGGACATCACCCAGCCCGCCTCAACTATCAGCTTAGATTCAGGAGGAGTGGAATCACAGATGACACGTGGCCTACTTGGAGAATAACCCACACAACACACATAATGAAGCATTGCACAGCACATGCTACACTAAGGTGCAGACACATCAACGGCGTAAGGAATCTGTGGGACGACCTCATAGGGGCAGTTGCTTACATATGGTCGACGAGTCTGTTCAGTCAGGCAGACCAGGGTTGAGCAAGAACGGCATTGAAATATGTGGTCCGAGGAACAGAAACAACAGCAATGTATACAAGATTTCATCGCGAGACTGATTACGTTTGGGGGCACAGACGACAAGTTTATAAGGTATATGAAACATCACATATAATTCAGGAACACTTACGCCATCCTTCCTTGTCACAAAAGAGACCGTGACATGTGGAGGTGTAGGAGGACTGCTGGGCCTTGGGATAGCCTACTGCCCCCGAGATATAGGCCCTGAAGCCTTTGCCCAGAGTCGGACACAAAAAAAAAAAAAAAAAAAAAAAAAAAAAAAAATATTCAAGATTACGCAGTGTACTGTGGTTGTGATAAGGAGCAGAAGTACAAATGTCTACGATTGGAAAGCATTTCAGCAGCATCATTCATAATTCAGTAGGAACGTTTTGTAATCAGTACATGCATGTTATGTAAATGCTCGTATATATATATATATATATATATATATATATATATATATATATATATATATATATATATATATATATATATATATATATATATATATATATATATATATACAGAGAGAGAGAGAGAGAGAGAGAGAGAGAGAGAGAGAGAGAGTATACATATAGTCCTCTAGCTGTGTGTGTGTGTGTGTGTGTGTGTGTGTGTGTTCCCTGCGGCATGAATTTACTTGCTACAACATACGTACAATGCAAGTACTAAATTGACAACAACATATACTGGGACATTCCAAAGAGTCAAGGAACATATGAAGTCGAAAAGTGCAAGAAACAAGTCCTTAATACCTGTGACTGGGTACTGTGGGGAAGAGATAAGTTCGTCGTGTAATGCTGATGCTGGAAGTTCTTTGGGGTGATGAGAGTGTGTTTCATACTACAAATTGTTGTGGTGCTTGCTTGTGGTGAAATTCATGTTTACTTGCTCCAGGTCGTTTGTGTTATTAGTCTTTTGTGTTTGTACCTGTTACAGGTTGTTTATGTGGTTACCTGTAAGAGCATGCTTGTATTTTTTTCATATTACAGGATAGATGTACTGTATGTCTTTAAGCCAAAAGCAATTTTTTATTTTTTTTTTTTTGTGGCATAAGTTGTGTGCGTGTCATGTGCGAGACGATGTTTGCATTAATATATGATAGTCGTTGTGTGTTTGTACGCTGGAATTTTTGTGCCATAAATGTGTGGTTGTGTGTTAACGTGCTAGAAGTTATTTCCGTGTTTAGGTGTTAAAGGTTATTTTGTGTGTTTACAAGTTAGTGGTTTCATGTTTTCGTCCCAGCGGTTGCTTGTGTGTTTTCGTAATGTGTGTGCTTGCGTGGTTTGGACTGTGTTTACCTGCTAGAGGCTGTTTGGATGCTTACCTGCACGACGTTGTCTCTGTGTTTACATGCCAAGTGTTTTGTTTTTACATGCTAGAAATTGTTTAGTGTTTTCATTTTAGAGATCGTTTGTGTGTTTACCGTTTTCATTTTCTTTGTGTATTTACGTGTTTGCGGAAGTCGCCAGAGGGAGGAATGGGGTCGCTACCATCTCCTCACCCCCGACCCAAATGTGTACCTCCCTACCTCCACCACACCCGAGAGAGGTCCCAGGAGTAGGAGGAACTCTGGGGGAAAGCCTTGGGAGTCGTGTCTTTCTTGGTAATGAGAGAGAGAGAGAGAGAGAGAGAGAGAGAGAGAGAGAGAATTCCTATTTACTCTACAAATCGAAATCAGTAAACTTTTGAATCAATCTTCTACAACACACACACGCCACAATACTTGATGTTAAATCCAGGTCCCTCCATACACACATAGATATATAGGACTCAGATTCCAAACAACATCCAATCGCTACCGTGCCGTAAGTATGATATGTATTGATGGGAAAGGCAATGGAAAGGAAGTCTCCAGAGTGGGCGGGACCCAGATCTAAGCTTCGGGTGTGGCATTTCTCCTGGTAAAGATGAGGGACCATGACCCTCCATTGGTCCTCCACCTTGATGAAACACGCCCACCAGACAGTAGGCAGAGATACACCTAGATACAGACAACTACAGTGAGATACAGACAGATACAGGCGCTGACGAGAAGCCAACACGAAGTGGTGATGTATAACATGGGTGGAGCTAAGAAGCTGCGGCGTTCACCCAGTAACAAAAGCTCATCATGTCTCCCTGCACTTTGCCGTGGGGAAAGACCTTGGTCCCACACTAGTGAGGCGCTGCAGAGTCTATGTAGTGTACTAAAATTGTAAAGACGGCCCCCAGAGCAGCTGCTTACTTACGGTCGATGGGTTTGCTTGGATTGATGGACTGGGATTATAAGCAACAAAAACACACGGAGATGGTTAGAGATGCACCGATAGTTGTACACAGCCAGACAGATACAAAGACAAAAACAGACTCCGAAAGGTATAGAGCAACACTGGGAGACAGAGTGACATAAAACTAAAGAATGGTACGGACTAACTCGGACAGAAGTACAAGCAGAAAGATAAAGAAAAATACAGGCACAAGTAAAGACATTCTAGAGACTAAGAAATAAAGTGAGATACACGGTTACTGACACATGGAGAGGAAGGCTTATTAAAGAAATGTATCAGCAGACACAGTGACAGGCATAGCCAGACTAGCGAGAGGTAGAGCGAGAAACAAAGGCAAGTATACATACACAGAAAGAAGCATAGGAGCACACACACACACACACACACACACACACACACACACACACACACACACACACACACAGAAAGAGAGAGAGAGAGAGAGAAAAAAAAAATCTAAGAGAAATGGATACACACAGAAAGTAACAAAGGCAAGGACACTAAAACAATTATACACTAAGAAAGATGCTGGCAGACACAACAAGAAGCGGTGCCAAGACACAGTAAACCCGTCCTCGGGAGTCATTTTAGTGGTGACGTATAAACACAACAGGATATCTAATAAACGATGCCAAATATCGAATCTGGACTTAATCGGGTCAAAATTGACGATTTTATGCCCAATTGAAATTTTTAGGCCCGACCCACCTGACACTGATCCCTCTACCTCTAACGGGGGGGTGACCCCCCTGATGCAATGAGGCATGATATAGGATGCAGATTTGAAAGTTGCACCATTAAGTTTTGGTTTCACGTCGATATGACGATTTTGAATGGATTTATGGAAAAAAAAAACGATTTTTTTTTTTTTACATTTTTTGGCCCTACAGCTTGGGCCTTGGCCCAATTTGGCCCAAAATTCTATTAGGTGATCAGAACTTCATAGCCCATCATCCCTGTAATTTTAGTCAAAATCGTACAAGTTGTTTTTGCGTAAAGTTGTCTACAGACAGACAGATAAACAAACAAACAGAGTGAAAAGAATACCCGTCCCCGAGTCCCTCTGGGGCGGGGACGGGTAAAAAGTAAAAGAACGATAAGAGATACAGACAGATGGAGTGAATGTTGTTGTAGAAGCAAACACACACACATACACACACACACACACAGAGTCGTTACAGAAGCTAACAGACAGACGCAAAAGGAAGAGGGGATAAGGACAGGAAAATAGAAAGAAAAAATGAAAGAAAAAAAGAGACAAGGACAGGAAGACGGCTATACAAAAGGGTGTTTCAATGGGTAGCTGCTTCACACCTCCCAGACCTGTGCCTGAAGGTGGTAAACAGGAAAACAGATGTGCCTCACTCAACAACACTCCCACATCTCATTTCACTCCCTTCTTCTCTCATTCACCACCTTGCCTGTCCAATTGTACTCAACAAACACACCATTACATTCAACACACACTCGTCGGATTACAGTAAGTTCACACACCTCTTGCATTCAGCTCACCCACGTATTGTAGTTTTTTTTTTTTTTCATGCGTTGCTATAGTTTATTTTGGACAGCTGATCGTAAGTCTGCTGATGAATCTCAGATCTCCCACAACTCCTTTTACTACCTCGTCTGTTTCCTTGTCCTCAACTCACACATTTCGGATTGTACTCAGATTATTTTGCATTTAATTCCACACATTTCATATTAATCTATTCTCTATTGTATTCAACTCACCAATATATTGAAGTTCTATTCGTGGGTTTTTAGTACCACGTTGATTCTTGTAGGGCCTTTACAATATGTAACTGTATGCCGACAAGCGGACACACTTCCCGTTCAACTTATCAACGTTTTGTAGTTCACTTCATGTACTGATTCCGTCATGCTGTAACTTGCTCATATGAAAGATGTATAACCACCCTCCTCATCATCATGATCATGATCATGATCATGATCATGATCATCATTATCATGATCATCATCGTTATCATCGTGGCCAGCCTCACTAAGGTTATCAGACCATTAAAGTGCACAAGAATTTTAAAGGAACTTCAAGCCGTATATCACTTTTATAAATGATGAGATGCAAAGGTACAAGTACAATACCTTGTCATAAACCAGGGCACTAAAATCATCAACCATTACCGAACACTGCTGTCAGTTAGGGTACAGTAGGGTTTCTCAACCTTTTTTGCTCTAGGTCCCGTTCTGAGCCTCATTTATCTCTGAGGCTCCCTCATAGCCACTGATAATTGAGAAAATGTAGGGTACTTCACAATCTGCACTGTTTATTAACTTCAGTTGTATCACATGGAGACAAAGTGTTTCAAGTAGTTAACAAAATAGCCACTTCTATGCAGACATAATTGTGTAGTTCGTTTCGTTCCGTTTCGTTTCGTTTTTGAAGGATCCAACACGCTTGCATGCATCGGCCTTGGTCACCTAATGGCAGCTCTCCATGCTGCTCGATCTCTGGTCGCTTCTCTAATTAGTCCCTTATTCCTGAGGTCACACTCAGTGACCACATCCCAGGTCTTATTCGGTCTACCTCTCGCTACCCTATCCCCAACATTAATACTTCTCACTTTCTGCACCCATTTATCACTCCCCATCCCCTTCACATGCCCAAACCACCTCAGTCTACCTCTCCTCATCACAACACCAATACACTCCAATCCCATCCTACCTCTCAACTCTTCCATCGTAAACCTAGCCCCCACTCCCCCAGCTATCACACTCGGGGATGCACTGAACATCCACCTATTCACTACCATTTCTGTACGTTTGAGTCTGCGACCATCCTCTTCCTTTACTGCCCAGGTCTCACTACCACACAGCATTACACTCCTAACACATGCCGCATACAAAGATCCCTTAGCACGGAGGAAGAGCCCTCTCAATGTCAGGAGATGCAACACCTCCCTGAACTTCTTCCAACCACTTCTCACTCTAGCCACAGAGGTACCTCCAGCCCCACCTCTAGCACTTAGCATGTCTCCTAAATAACAAAACTTTCATACACTCAAGAGACTCACGAGCAAGTTCAGTCCTTTTACGCCTGGCAATCTCCACATGCTGTCTCCGACACACCACACACATGAAATCAACCTTTTCTCACAGTCTTCCTCTACTACCACTACATCTCTTATGCACCGACTTATCACAAACACTGCACAAGATAGAGTTATTTCCCAAGTCCTTGTGGTAAATCGCACATGACCACTCCCCCTCTTCTTTAACCCGCCGCATCCTGTTGATGTATATATACGTCCAAACGTTTTGTCACAGTGACTCCCATTGACAATTATAAACACTCAGCAATTGCAAGGTCCCTAATTTGTACAATTTTCAAATTTCGTGCTTGATTTTTGGTACATATACACGGGACACCTTCCTCTACAAGATGCCAGGCAGGGATAATGCATTACCCCGCATGACCTCCCCCCCCACTCCCCGCACGCCATTGTCTTGTCAATTTATCTGTTACCAGTGACCTGGCCAGTAAAGACGTCATGCCACGGTATGAAATTCAAGGCCACAGTGATTCCCCAATCGATGACAATGGAGGACAGTGTTTACATAGCATTAGAGGAAGAAACAGTCAGAAATGATGATCAGGTAATGTCACCAAAAAAAGCTCAGGTATGGTGATGTGTTTGGAGAGTGAAACAATGCTTATATTGCCTATATTACTGTGTGACAACCAATATACTCTTGCACTAC
The DNA here is from genome assembly GCF_032717465.1 of Coenobita brevimanus. NCBI lineage: Eukaryota > Metazoa > Arthropoda > Malacostraca > Decapoda > Coenobitidae > Coenobita > Coenobita brevimanus. Next base: position 6,995,797 of record NC_137066.1, read on the forward strand.
ATATGAGTTCGTACCAAATAAATGAATAAATACCATTTATGAGTGGTATGGAATAGTTACCCTCCCATAGAGCTCATTTTCTTTGGAACTAATCTGATAGAAAACCCAGTACAGTAAGAGGTATTGCTACCTGTATTCAGTATTTTAAATCTCAGGTGAGCGATTTCTCTATGAATTTTTGATGTTTCTCTCCAAAAGCTGAGGTTTGAGCCAAAAAAATTTTTTTCCACAATTGGTTGGGATTCGGGAGAGTCAGTGGTGGAAAATCAGTCAGGACGGGGCGGGTTAACAGTACCAGCCCCAGCCCTAGATACCGTCACTTACATTTTATCTGCATTCACTCCTAAAGGCATGTCCACACAAGCGGGCGTGATCGGTGGGCATGCTCTTCATTGGGCACATTTGACGGGCAAACCATCGAAATGCCTGAGCCCCCGTTAAGCGAAATCACCAGGTGGTGCCTGGTGGCTTGAGGAGCTACGATGCTGCCAGACGTAAGTTAACACTGGGGATCCATAGAAGACTTGCCTCCCACTTCTCACTTCGTTGTAACACGGTTCACATCAGGAACTTGCTATGTCTAGGCCGGCGTCCTACAGTGAGCCACCTAGTATTTGCTGGTCTAGACCACTTACAAATATGTTGATACAACTTTATCGTCAATATCCATGCATATAGAACGTTAAACTTGAGTGTTATAAGAACAGAAATAAACGCATAGCAGCACTAAAGGTCACTGCTGCAGAGATAAGGGAACATGGTGCTTCCATGATGATGGATGATATTAGAAAGGAAAGAGACATGTTACGAAACCAGCATATGCGTGAATCCAAGAAAGTGAAGCTTTCAAAGAAGTCAGGAGCTGGGAGTGAGGATGTTTATATCCCTAAATTATGGTGTTTTCAGGATGTGTCATTCCTCACTGATAGTGACATGATAAGACGTTCATTGTCAAACATGGACAGCTGCAACAATATAGAGGATATGTCTACAGACCATTCTGATACTGAGGTATGTAGGCATGCTCTCTCTCTCTCTCTCTCTCTCTCTCTCTCTCTCTCTTTATAAAATTATGATTATGATACGCATATTATGTGTTAAGGGCTTGAGTGAGGAGACCTACTGTACACAAACACATATCACTTCATACAATCTCCTGTTTATTGCCACGTTAGTGCACTGCATAGCCTATCCATGTTTAATAAATACACATGGCATCTGCACCATTTGGGGAGCAAACTCATATTGGATCTGCTGTACTCAGGTCAACCTTTGAGAAATTATTTTGTATTATCCTTCCACAAACTCGAGTCGTACCTCACTGATTCACCCAAGCTGCAAGCCCCAAGGTCACTCGACTGGAGGTGGCCGAGGGGGTTGTGGCTATCAGGTGTTTTGGACAGGATCACAAGGTTCCAATAATGTTAAATGATTGGTAGCATTTGTGTATAGATTTGACGTTTTACAAAGCCTTCTATCTATTTATCTATCTATCTATAGCCCGACGCCCTAATCCCGCAAAGGGTGGCCGCAGACAAAACGCCTCCAAGTCGCTCTGTCACCCACCATTTGACTACCCTCACCCCAACTCACCCCCCCCCTCCCTCATATACCTCTCAACTCCATCCCTCCACCTCATCCTCGGTCTACCCCTCCCTCTCCCTCCCTCCACCTCACCTACATACACCCTCTTAGTCAGTCTTTCATTCTCCATTCTCTCCACATGTCCAAACCACCTCAGTGTATTTCTCCTAATCTTCTCAACCACATCCACATCTACCCCACAGCGTTCATTCACTTCTTCATTCGTCAACCTGTCCCTCCACGTCACTCCACATGCTCCTCTCAAGTAACTCATTTCCACTGCTCTCACTCTTGACTTGTACCCCTCTTGCAAGGTCCATGCCTCGCTTCCATACGTCAGGGTAGGGATCACAATACTATCATGCAGTGTCTTCTTAACTTCCATACTCACCTCCCTATTTCTCATCACTGCCTTCTGCTTTTTAATATTGTTAATTGTGAAATTGTTCTCAAAAGTATTTGGGTCAAACGGTTTTATTACAAAACCGCTGCTAAAGCGATCTTAAGAAGACGAAAATGGCTTTATGAAGGGGTAACTCTGCCGTAGGTATGGCTGGTTTGGACAATGCAGATCGTGTTTAGAGTTTTGTTGAGTAAAAGAAAAGGCACTCCAAAGACGATTTGAATGTGTAATGCATAGCTTAAATTGTATGTAGTGTATATTACAGAACGCTATAGATCTTATACGCTACAAAGTATCGTAATATAATACCTCCATCTAAACAAAACACGCAACACGATTACTATGCACATATATAGAACCATATTTATATAAATTATGTAAAGCTGTATTTGCATAATTTACCTCTTGATGTTCATATAAGTCTAATAATGAAAAATGAAAACTTCTTAACTAATGAATGATACATGGAACGTACAGTATGTGCAAAAAATATTGATAGACGCAAGAAAGAACAAGAGATCCCAGCCATAAGCTGTGGATTGCTACTAAATCCCGCGGCTGGTCGAACTTTGTGATTACCAATTAGTAGGGCTGCATTAACTGAAGTGTTTACTTACCCAATATAAGATCGCCATGGCACACTTGGTTGCCATAGGCAAAGGCGTATGGCAACCCCGCGCAAACCAGCGTTATCCCCCTCAGTGTTCAAGGTGCAGCTTTAGCTGCAACTGTCAAACTGCAAGTCTGCTGCATTTTGAAGGTTGTGGAGGATAACGCTGGGTTGTGCGGGGTTGCCATACGTCCTCGCCTATGGCAGCCAAGTGAGCCATGGCGATCTGTTACTGGGCAGGTAAAAAATCTTACTTTCTAGACCCTCTCATCGGTCTTCATAAAGTCCAACAGCTGTGCGATTTGGTAGCAATCCACAACTCAGTTTCATGACTGGAATCCATTGTTCTTTTTTGCATCTATCAATAATTTTTATGCATTTTGCATTTTCTCTTTTCTATTTACTGGTTATTCATCACTCAGTACCACCATGGCACAGCACCTTCTTCATTAAAGTAATCCATAAATTCATGGTGTACAGCTTGGGCCACTTTTCTAGCATTTCGCCCTATTCTTTGTAATTCTAACACCTGCGGAGTTTCACGCCAGTCACCAGGGTGAATTGTACAACTTGAAACGTCTTCAGCATCCAAAGACCCATCAGGCGTATGTTGCTTGACATGGTCATGCTACAATATCAACCTTGCTCAGAGAGAGGCTGATAGGTGACAGAAAGAGGCCTATTCCAAATTGGTTGGCCAAAATGCCAAACGCATTCCCTGCTGTACGCTGAGCCCTAGAAAGGCGACAGGAAAAAATGCGTTCCCTAATACTTTGGGTCTGGTATGAGAATGGTTTCAGAATGTGACGCTGCCAGGGGATGGCGTCGTCTACAACAGACACATATGGTAGCCTCCTCTCACTCCCTTGGGGCGCTCTATCATTTGGCAGACCTCCTGATTCGGTGGCAGTACGACTGCTGATACTTGTATTTTCCCACACACTGCTGTCTGACACCAGCCCATTACAGCCATTAGCAACATATATAAACTCACAATTGGCATCACATATGGCCATGAGGACGATGCTGTGACTCCCTTTGTAATTAAAGTACTAGGAGCCATTGTCATGTAGAGGCCTTATTTAGATATGTTTCCCATCAATGGTTCCAATGCAGTTGGGGAAGTTCCACAATGTTTGGAAGCCAAGTGCCACATGCATCCACTCCTCTGGGGTTGAAAGTGTCTGTAAAAATGTAAAAAATAGCATGTCACTATATTAAGGCATTCTTCATTATTCATTTCCCCATCCATGAAGTAAACATACTGTCTATCTAATAATGTTTCTGTGTATCCCTATCAACGTATTTGTGTATGCAGTTTATGTATATATGTATTTTAATGTAATGTAAACATTAATAACACGTCATTATATCTTTTATTCTAGATTTTTAACGATCCTCTACTTTCTGTTCCCGATGCTGCTGAGGCAACAGCTGGGACATCTGCTACCCCAGTTGGTCAACTTGCGGCTTCAGACCCGAATGCTCCTGGACCCTCTTATGCAAGACCAGCAAAAAGACCCGCCAAAAGGATTTGCAACGAAGACCAAGTCCTGCAAGAAGCCAATAACTAACTAAGGTCATTGTCCCAAACTGATAATACTTTCTCTGCTTTCGGGACTGTCGTTTCAAGTAGGCTACAAGAAATGAATCATGAAAACCAAATTTATGCCCCAAAACTAATTCAGGATATTCTTTTTCTCGGTCAGCTTGGAAGGCTTTCGTCATCTACAACGATTATAGAGTAATGGGCAGATTATAATTAGTTATCCTATTATCATCAGTAGGTAAATGCCAATACATCTTTCCATAATGTATATATTTATTGTTAAATATATATAGGTACTACAGGAAAGTCATCCTGTTTATTTTGACAGAGCTATTCATTTCATATTTTGTATCCTACAAGAACCAGTGTTTTGTAATATACACTACATACAATGCAAGCAATGTATTATATAATAATTCGTCTTTACAGTGCCCTTGGTATCGGTCAACAGAAATCTACACACGAACTGCAATGTCCAAATCAGCCATACCTATGGCAGAGTTACCCCTTCATAAAGCCATTTTCGTCTTAAGGTCGTTTTAGCAAAGGTTTTGTGATAAAACCTTTACCAAATACTTTTAAGAACAATTTCACAATTAACACTAATGCAGAAGGTTTTGTAAAACGTCAAATCTATACACAAATGCTACCAATCCAGGGCCGGATCCAGCATTTTATTAAAGGGAGGGGGGTCGTGATTAGCATTTTCAGATCCAGGGGTAAAATGAGTATACAGTCCCCTGTCCAACCGGAAGTATTCACTGTGTGTGTGTGTGTGTGTGTGTGTGTGTGTGTGTGTGTGTGTGTGTGTGTGTGTGTGTGTGCTGTGACTCACAGTAGCCTACCATCCCAGCTCGCTAACAAATCATCCTTTTGATTAGACGATAATATGCTGGGCTTTCATCAGAACTGTGTATGCTTGTATGTTTCAGAAGGATGCTGTGTGACCTACGAGACAATGTATTATCTTACAGGGAATTGTGTAAGGATGTGATCCGAATCAACTAATGAGGAAAATTATTGTTACAACGTCTCTAACATAGTATTCTATGAATTATAAAAACATCGATGATAATGCAGGGTCAGACGGTGGCGTTAACCAAGTGAATAATGCTCTTCTACAGACCCTGATTTCTAGTCATTTACCTGCATCAAGTTTACAAAATCTGTTGGTATTTCAATATACACTATTATGTGTCACCAGTCCTGTGAATGATCGCAATGGAAGTTAACATTCTTGACATAATTTTAAGTACATTAGGAGTAAATTGCACACAAATGAACAGTGGCTTACCAGAATCGGAGCCAGTTGGAATGTCCAAGGTTCTAGACACTTAAGACTGATCTCTCTGGTCTGCATCTTCTGCTCGCACTAAAACAAATGAAGTGATCACTGATCAATCACTTTGTAATCTATATCGGGACAATAAAAAGGCCTAGGTTTTACTTAACCCTAGTCAGTTCCACATTGTAACTTTCTGCAAGGAGACTCAACAGATTGATATGTTCAGACACTTAAGATACTTAGACAAAGCAGGGATGAAGATGTAACAATATAGAAATTGGTAACATACCTATATAAGATTAGTGAGATGAGTTTCTGATCAAAATTATTGACGACTAACGATGTGAACTTACCTTTTATGCAAGCAAAAAAGTCAATCAGTGAGGTTTGGCGCTTGGATGACATTCACTATTAATAATGAGCTGCAAATCACTATTTCAAAAATCAATATCCCATTCAGCCCTGGAAAAAAAAATGTAAAATTTTTGTTCCACTTATATGATTCATTCCTTTCACACTGAAAGTATACCACTCGCAGTGATCACCACCATTACTGTACTAAGGATTTATAAAAATGCGATAAATTATATTAAGCCTAACTATAAATTTTCGGTGAAAATTCGACTCATGAATAATAGCAAAGAAAAACTTCATGTCAACAAAACTAAAATATGAAAAAGGAGTAATTTTGTGTGATAAGCAATATGCATTCTTCTTCTAGTGTCATTTTCACTGTGGTTATCAGTATACTGCAAAAAAGCTTACATCTGTCGCCGTCATCCAACATGACTTTCCAGCTGGCTAACCTCAAAATATAGTTAAATGAATAAAATCTGCCCTTCACATTAATACTATCATAAGCTGCCAACAAGGAAAAATACACTGAGCTTAATCTGTATATGTTTCTTTAAAATAAATAAGTATAATACTTCGCACAAACCTAAAGGACCGCTAAATAATGCACACACACCACTGAGCTCTATAGCATGGAGAGGTTATCTCTGCCGCGAGCGTGTGATTTTGGCCGCCATATTGAAACACCTACACTCGTCGCTTATAATACAAAAACATGTATGAATTGTGACTTTCTTTTTTCTGCTTAGTTCAAAGATTTATATGGAATACATTTAGCCCGTGAGTATAAAACAACGGTATAGGTTGCTCAGTGCAGAATTTACCTTTTACGGCACTAAGAGAAAGGTAATGGCAGAAATGGAAAAGATAGTGTGGTATTAACGTTGAAATGATACTGATGCTGAAGCTGTTTTACGTCAAAGTAATGGCACTGAAATGGTGTGGGAAGTCCTTAGACTATCCATGTATTGAAACCGAGTGTCCAGATTGATAAAGGCCGGAAGAAGCATGGAAATATCTACAACAGAGTGTGAACAGAAGAGAAGAGGACATGGAGAGAAATTCTGGAGATAAATGAGCCTGTTTAAGTGGCCTCATTCATGCAGGGATACTGGGGAAGAATCTTCCCGCCCCATCCCAGGGGGCAGTAATGTTACAGAATTAGCAACAAGATATATTTCTTACTTGTGAAATGTAACGCCATCCCACTTCGATGAATTCCTGTGCCCATTTTTGTATCTCTAAGCTGCACAGTGGACCATGGCACTACATTTTCCGGAATCATCAGCTGCTTTCAAAAACCAACGGAGCAGCTCAGTACAAAAATGCGGGCATCAGGCGTGGTGTAACATGGCTGCCGCTACGCCAGCGCCGCCCTGGCGGCTACCCATGAGAAAACCTCTCCGTACTGTAGAGCTCAGTGACACACACTCATAACCAGGCTTACCACGCAACTGGCAACCTCGAGACAGACTGGCGTAGTGTTTACTATATAAATGCTTCATTTTCATTGGTTAGCTGAGAAGCATGGCTGAATTAGGCAGCCAATTATAATTTAGCATCCTGGACGGTAAAATTCTGAGGACCACAGCTTCCCACTCTATCCAAATTGGGATTTTTTAAAGTGCTCAGTATATCACGATCCACATACAAACTGAAATGTGACATATACGTTAATGGCGTACGTCACTGTCTTCTTTACTAAGATATAAGGTTACCAGTACTGAAGTTCGACTTGCCACGGCCTAGTATTACACAATTTACGGCTGAAAATTTTAACGAAAATCGGTAAAGCATCAGAATGACGGTGTAATTTTAGCCAGAAAAGTTGAGAAATTTGCATTTAAAAAAATTCAGATCAGAAATGTTCATAATGTTTCCCCACCTCTATCTCCACCTTGGAACATTATAGGAAAACAAATATATTGGCTTCTGTAAAAGGGGAGGCGTACGCCCCTCACGCCCCCCCTCCCCCACTGGAACCTGGCCTGCAATCGCTTAACATTATTGGAACCTTGTGTTCCTGTCAAAAACAGCTGATAGCCACAGCCCCCTCGACCACCTCCAGTCGAGTGACCTTGGGGCTTGCCGCTTGGACGAGTCAGTGAGGTACGACTCGTGTTGGTGGAAGGATAATACGAAATAATATCGCAAAGGTTGAGTTGAGTATTATGTGGGTATACATTATAATGGAATATCTGTACCTAAAAAAACAGTGGAAGTAAAGAATGTCACGAACCACCCCGTGCCTTTCAGTCCTCCTTTCCGTATATGTGGTGTAAAACACTGGTTTGGCGAGTTTAAAGTGATAACTAATCAGGGATTCAAGATTTAGGTGATTTTCATTTAGCTTATACTGCGTATCTGATAAGGGCACACACGTCATGCATGTGTGCTCTTGTGTTCGGTGGCAGAAATGTGGTTCATCGGCTAAGTGGATCAGAGAGAGAGAGAGGGGGGAGGGAGAAAGAGAGAGGGCGGGAGAGAGAAAAAATACGAGTAATACAAATCCCTCGAAATGTGGATTGAAACAGTGTTTCGAGCAGATTAGCACCCTCCCCCTTACCATCAAAAGTCACTCCTCCCTCTCCATATCCCTGACGTCAGATACACTGTTATGAAGTGATATGTGTTTGTGTACAGTAGGTCTCCTCACTCAAGCCCCTTAACTCGATGTATTAACATATCAAAGTATCACAGTATCACTGTACAGTGAAATAAATATAAATCTCACCTGCAAGTAATCATCCTTTAGTACCTCGTATATGACCTGACAGGTTTCTGAGACTATGCAGGACAAGCTTTACTTAGATATGCGTGTACTATACTGCAGTGCCGCGTACGTACACCCAGTTGTTAAAAATAACAGCGTTGCCTCCAATCCAGCTTCTGTTGTTATGGTGTGTCTCATGTTTGTGTCTTGTTTTCTAATGTATGGCTCCACCTTTGCTAGGAGTGTACAGAATGTGCTTAACACTCATTCTCATGTAGTTTTTAAAATCTTGTTGATAGCCATGTTGTAGTTCTCATGTGGTAGGTCTCCATATTATAATTGCAAATCATACTAGATAGATAGATAAATAGATAGATAGAGAGACAGATAGAAGCAGGAAGTCAAATGATGAGAAGGTGTTGTGTTTGCGAGAAGTGAGCAGCGCTAAACGCTTACACGGGGGAAAGCTGACGACAGCGGCCAGTAAGGAGATGATTCAGTTAGCTGTCAGCAGTCCTCTCGTGAGACCAAGTCATGACAAAAAACGAACAAACATAAAAAAGAACAAGGTTAAACTTCACATAGGAGGCATGTTGGGAAATGAGTGTATCTTGATACCAGCTGTATGTGAGGATCAAAACGTTTCCTTATTTTTAGATACAGGCTCTCCAGTGAACTTAATAACACATGAAGAACTAAATAGAATTCTTAAAAATAAAAAGAAAGTAACTTTTCTGGATGAAGCTGATTTAGAATTAAACACAGTAGATGGTCAAGAGATTACAGTAAAAGGTATGATAAGATTAAATCTCAGTTTCACATAAACTACAAACAAAAAAAGCAAATTGTTGTCTCCACATACAAGTGGCTCCCATAAACATCTATTTAGCCATTCTTTCGTCTCATTAACTCTGCTCCTCTTACTGACTCCCTTCAACCTCTGTCTCTTCGCCGCAGTGTTGCATCTTTATCTCTTTTCTACCGCTACTTTAATGGTCACTGCTCCTCTGAACTGTCTGCTTGCATTCCTCCACCTCTACGACGGGCGCGTAGCACCCGTCTGGCAGCAAACTCTCATCCCTTTTCTGTCCAACTCTCTAATGCAAGAGTTAACCGTTACTCCCAGTCTTTCATTTATGTAACAGGTCAGCTCTGGAACTGTCTCCCTCTGTCTGTATTTCCTGCTGCCAATGATCTCCAGTCATTCAAACGCAGTGTGTCCAGGCATCTCAAAATGATCGGATCTTGAATTTGGCTCTCTATTGTATTTTGTTTTTCTCTTGGAGGGAACTGTTACTGCGGGCTCATGGCCTTTGGTTCCTTCTTCCTCGCATTAAAAAAAAAAAAAAAAAAACACATATTCTCTTCTTTTTCTCTATACACACAGCAATAATTATGCTACACAATACTTTCTTCTTCTCAGTAGTGCTGGACACCATGTTCATCATACCGCACTCGACAACCTACTGGCATCGTCGGGCACACCCGCCCATTCATCGACTCTGCCGTGTGGACATCAGTCACGGGCATGCCTGGCAGAATTTGCCCGCCGACCGCGCTGCCCGCCGGGCACTCCCGCTCGTCTGACATGACTTAAGCCATTGTGCCCCATACCATCTCTCCATTTCCTAAATCTTTCCTCCGCATCCCTTTCATTCTCTGCAGTCAACACCAAATCATCAGCATACATCTCCCACGGGAATCCATTTATGAAGTCATGAGAGGGCTGCAAGTACCATGATAAACAACAAAGGGCTCAAGACTGACCCCCGATACACATCAACATTCACAGAAAACTCCTCACACAAATCTCCATTCACCCTTACCTGGGTGCGAGCACCCACATACATGGCCATGGCCATAACCACTCTAACCAGCCACTCCTCGATCCCAAGCTTTCTCACTGCCCACTTAATCACCTCTCTAGGAACTCTGTCAAAGGCGTTCTCCAAATCAAGAAACGCAAGTGCAGTTTCCTTTTCTTTCCTATATATTTTTCCTGTAGCAGTCGAACAATACTTTTGGCATTAGTGGTCCGTTTGCCTGGCATAAACTCAAACTGCATCTCATCATTATTCACTCTTTCTCTAATCATACCTTCTAGAACTCTCACCATTACCATCCTTCCTTATATGGTCCAAAAACTTTATGCCTCTATAATTTCCTCTTTCCAGGGCAACACCCTTCCCCTTGTAGACATTTACAATTACACTCTTCAGCGACCAAAATTCTACAGAGACATAAAATGTCTTGTGGCAGTATAAAGCCTTCTAACTCAAAATATTCTAATAACCGGAGCTTATTTCTAAGTAGCCAGAAAAGTTCTCTAAAGATACGGGTATCCAGTAGTAGTATAAAGTCCGTATCAGAAAATATAAGAAAAAATACCGGTATTTTATTTTTAAGTGGTAGTGACCACATCCACCCCCTTGATGCGGTGCTGGCTACTTCTTCCTTCACCTTTATCAGTTATTTTCTGTCTGCCCTCCTCTCTTCCTATTTCTCCTATATTTTCTGTCACATTTTATTTCTCCGCTTTCCTTTTCTGGTGGCTTTACATTCAGTGACATGCCAAATGGTTTCCTGTAAGCCAGGAAACCATTTACAACGGTGGTGGTAACCATATAACCAACGCACATGTTCCCCACGCGTCAGCAAGTGGGTAGGCAGAGGGCTAGTGCCCCTCCTCATAAAACCACTAACTCAAAGACAAACGGCCATCCTTTGCCAGATTATGGCGTATGTCGATATTATTATTATCTTTAGGTGGCAAAGAAAATTCTTAAAGGCGTAAAAGGTACAGTAGCAGCATAGGGTCTGCTGACAAAAAATAATCGGACAATTGGCAGCCAGCAACTTTCTATAAAGGCATAAAATGCTTAGACGCAGGCCTTCTAACAAAAATATTCTAAGAGTCAGTACTTCATTTCTAAGCAGCAAGAAAATCCTAATATCATTAAGCGTCTAATTCTGCAAGATTTTTAGTCATAAAAGGTATGACAATTATGGGGTTCGACCTGGGGACTAATGTATGAATTTTCAGTCATTCACCTCACCCACCATACAGTTGGGCTGGTGTGGGTGCACATAAACATCAAAACTGTACATAATGTAAGTATCTACGTTCCTGCCTTTATACATTTATACTATAACATCATGGACACTGAAATGAAAGGGAAAGTTTATAAGACTGTAGTAAGGCCAGCCACGTTGTACGGAATGGAGACAGTACCACTGACAAAAAGACAAGCGGTACAGTTGGAGGTAGAACAATCGAAGATGTTGCGTTTTTCACTAGGAGTGACGAGGTTGGACAAAATTAGAAATGAACATATTAGAGGGACAGCACACGTAAGTTAGTTTGGGGACAAAGCTAGAGAGGCGAGACTGAGATGGTTTGGACATGTGCGGAGGAGGGATGAGGAGTACTGTATGTCGGGAGGAGGATGTTGGAAATGGAGTTACCAGGCAGGAGAAAGAGAAGAAGGCCAAAGAGAAGGTTTATGGATGTAGTGAAGGAGGACATGCGGGTGGTAGGTGTAAGAGAAGAAGATGCAGAAGACAGAGTAAGATGGAGAAGGGTGATCCGCTGTGGCGACCCCTAAGGGGAGAGCAGAAAGGAGAAGATCATGGACAATGAACTGGTAAAATGACTATGTCTGTATAGGACGAGATTTAGTAAATGTACTTGAAAATAATGTTTGTTTTCACTCACAGTGTGATGTGCTCGTGACGGGAAGAATTTGAATGTTGCAAAAACTCTATAAACTTGGGTGCAGTGAAAAAAAACAAGAGGGTAATCCGACGAAGGATTGGACGATACAATTCAGGTCACCCCACGTAGTATTAAAAAAAGATAATAATAATAATAATGGGAAAAACTTCTATGACTTATATAGCAGGTCACCCCCTCCCGCCCTGCCATTGTAGGGAGGATAAGGAAGGATCAAAGTGTTTCAGTGAGAAAATTATGACAGACGGCAGTTGTGAAAACATCCAAGTACGTTAGGTAGTTGCAGTGACATTGAGGAAAATATTCTGAGAACGTAATAGTGATCACAGTAACACATGGATGTTTGCCATGGGCTTACCTATTGGACAAATTGACGTGATGCAGCACTTGTTCGACAGAGACTATGTCGTCCACTGCCACATTAAAAAGACGGATAGAACTTCTGTTACGCACACAAGGAATAAATAGAAAAAGAAAACAAATACAATATGGTTTGGAACCCTGTCCGACAGGGACTCTGCCGCTGAAATAAGGTGGCTGGGAGGGGGCGCCCACCATTCGTTCTCTTGATGCAGTACTGCGTTCAGGTTACTCCGTAATTAGTGCAAGATACATGATTTCCTGTAACCCAGCAAACCATTTTGTTACTCTGGGTGATAAATGTGCAATCAGACAAACGCCTGGTGGTCAACTGGTTTAAGGAGCTCCAACTAGATGGGACATATAAGGGTTTACATCCAAGTTGTGGTTGTAGTTTACTGTTCACATAATAGAACTCAGCGGGAAGCGATATGTCACTCTGGCTATTTAATGTCGCGATAAAGCAGCCCAGCCCCGGGCCCCTTCGTTGCTGTTGGGACAGTAAGGAGTGAAAGATGATCTTTCGAAGCTTTGAGGGATTTTAGGCGATCAAACCAGAGCAAGACTACGTTTATTCCGTAACAGTCATACTTCCACTTGTCATTCTTCCCTCCGGACATAAGAGAATCGTTAGGATTGTGAAAATTTCATACGTGGGTAAGACTGAAGATAGGAGGATATGTAGATAGGTAAAAAGGACTTCAACGCACGTGGGAAGTGTGTATGTGAGAAGGCGAGGTATTGGAACTAAGGAAGATAAGAAACTGAGAAAGAATCACTATAGCAAGATGACTCATGTATGGAGCCGGGGGAAACTAATAATAATAATAATAATAATAATAATTAATAATAATAATAATAATAGTATAATAATAATAATAATAATAATAATAATAATAATATAATAATAATAATTGTAATAATAATAATAATAATAATAATAAAATAATAATAATAATAATAATAATAATAAAAATATAATAATAATAATTGTAATAATAATAATAATAATAATAATAATAATAATAATAACAATCATAATCATCATCATAATCATCATCATCATCATCATCATCATCACGACCAGACACCAACACCATCACCATTGTTTTTGCGACTGAGTAGAGTCGGATATCAACGAGATGGAAAGCAGAGTGTGAAATAATAACACTAGCATAGTCAGTGAAACGAGTCACCCATACCTTCACTCTTTAATTCTCTGTGAATCTTACTGCCATCCCACATGGTTTTCCTCACGTCTTGAAAATATATACGTGATTATAACAATTATGTCTCTATGGTAAAGCTTGTTTGGCAGACTAGTCACCTAATACCAAGTTATAAAGGGAAGTCTTTTCTGCATTAGTTAAAAAAAAAAAAAAAAAAAAAACATATAGTTACGAACTTCCACCTTCAAGTGCGTACGATGTCACCCCTCCCGCCTTAACATGGGATCGAAGGGGTGGGAAAAACTGAAGTTTGTCAGCGTATAACTGAAGACGGACAGCAGCTGTGAGGGAAAAAATTACAAGTAACACCGCAGGTGCAATTAGTGTCATGAATAACTAAATAACCAAAGGTAAATTACTGACAAAGTCAAGCTACTGTTTCCTTCTGTGTGTGTGTGTGTGTGTGTGTGTGTGTGTGTGTGTGTAAATATAATAAAACAGCTATAATTCCAATCGAAATTAATTTTGGGAAATGGTTGAGGAACAGAAAATGGGGAAACCTTTTTCTTTTCTTTTTTTTTTCTTAGAATATAAAATTGAAGATGGAGACAACAGGGCTTGGTCAAAAGTCGACCCTGGAATATCAAAATCATGTAGTATCCAAATTACATGAAACTTACAGGTAAAGTTGAAAAGAGGGAAGGGTTGAAATGATTCAGTTTTGAAAACAGTAAGTCAAAGGTCACGGTGAGGGGGCAAGGTAAGTTTATACAGTGTTGTTCTGGTTTCAACTTAAGTTTGTGGAAGTGTTTGGGGTCAGGTAAGAACAGAAGTATTCAGCAAAAGGATTAACATTGGAGAACAATCAGTCAAAGGTCAAGCTTAAAAGGTAAGGTCAAAGTTGGATATTTGAGAGGATAGAGAAAGAAATCATAATCACCATCATGATCATAATATTCTTCCCTTTGACAGTATGCATAATTACAAAAAAAAAAAAAAAAAAAAAAGAGAATTACAAGATCTTTTCACAGAGTGCCCAGTGAAATGAGTCGTACATCTGTTCACTCTATATTCATGTCTTTGATATTATCACATCCATCCCACAGGCGTAGACCTACGTTTTCCACACAAATATGTAGTTCGTTGGAATATACCGCTCTGTAAAGCTTCTTCAGTGTAGTCTGTTTCGCGCACTACGAACAAAAAAAAAAAAAAAAAAGGAGGCGGGGAGGGGGATGAGAGAAATAAAACGAAAAAGAAAGAAAGAAAGAAGGAATGAAACAAAAGAGAAAAGGACAAAAAAAAGTTAATGAATGGCTCCGAACCTGAACTCTGAGTTTCCTCTCAGACGAATACATGGCGGCAGCAAGGAAATAAAAATCGTTAGGGTATTACCTTAAACAAATCGTTTGACAATAGCACTAGTAATTAAAGACTGTGATCGTTTGAAGGTTTATATGACATATAAAACTAAAAAAAAAAAAAAAAAAAAGAGAGAAAGAAAGAAAAGTTATGAGTATAACCCTGCATCGAAATAAAATAAAAGTTGTATAACCCTGCATCAAACCTGGGTATTGGGCTTGCTGGTTGCGTCTATGTAACACCGCGGTCTTTCCCACTGCACAAGTTGTTGATGACTGACGATTATTGCTCGAAAATTATCATTTATATGTGGAGAACATTTAACTATCATTTGTGCATGAATAAAGTACTTGATGCACATAGTCCCGTAAACCTAAATATGGGGATATGGTTATGACATAGTGTACCGAATACTCTGTATGTTTCCATAAAGTACCTTAGGTAAATGTATCCTATACCACATCCCCGTCTGTCGGCATGTACTACTGAACAGGTTCAGAAGAAAAAAATACACTGGGTGTATTCAGGGTCTCTGTTTATCACAGACTAAACTAGATTACAGTATATTGTCTTGGTAAATTTGAAGATGAAATTGATGTATATTTGAAGGAAGAGGGACGGGACAGGAAGATCTGAATAGAGGGATCAGTGCAAGTTGTCGGTGTTGGCGTAAGAACAAAGAAAATGAAGAAAACCAAAAGAAAGATTACATATATTTTTTTATTTTTCACTTTATGTTTTTATTTTTTTTATAATTTTTTTTTTTTTACAATTTTCTCATTTCTATGAAGATCAGTTAAGTCTCATGGTACTCAGCCAATCAGCTGTGAGCTGAGCGTTCTCTTAGATCCCTCTTCACTACCTTCACCAGGTGATACACGGCAGCTGCAACCGACACCACCAGCCCTACAGGCACCACAACAACCACCAGTCCGAAACCCAACACCTGGAAACATACCTGTAGGGCATACAGTCCCACCCCCTTCACTATCATCATACTAATCCTACCCAGTCTCACCCCCACCCTCTTGAGCTCCTTCCTCACCTTCTCACCCACTCTCTGCATCTACATCCCACCCGCACAGTCCGAGGACTAATGACGGGTCAGCAAGTATCGCTCTGTCACTCAGATGTGTGGAAATGCTGCCAGGAGGATTCGAACCAGCGTTTGTACAGCTATGGCGATGGATATAACAGCACAACCAACTGAGCTATATAGAGGAGTCTAAAATTTTAGACTTTGGAAGGTGTATTTAAGCGTCTAAATCTCCAAGAATTTTATTAATAAATTAAATATTGCGAGGATTCGATCCAGCGCTTGTAACTGTGTGAGTACCGCAGCCTACCAAGTGAGCCATTTCGGCACCCAATATTTTATGTTTTGGAAGGTATATTTAAGCATCTAATTCTCCAATATTTTTAGTCATAAAAGGTATGACAATTATGGGACTCGACCCGGGGACTACTGTATAAATTTTCAGTCACTCACCTCACCCACCATAGAGTTGGGCTGGTGTGGGTGCACATAAACATCAAAACTGTACATAAAGTAAGTATGTACTTTCCTGTCTTTATACATATATACTATAATATCATGGACACTGAATTCGTAAAATGACTGTGTCAGTATAGGGCAAGATTTAGTAAATGTACTTGAAAATAATGTTTGTTTTCACTCACAGTGTAATGTGCTTGTGATGGGAAGAATTTAATGGTTGCAAAAATTCTATAAACCTGGGTGCAGTGAAAACCAAGAGATCATTCTGACGATGGATTGGGCGATACAAATCAGGTCTCCCCACGTAGTATTAAAAAATATAATAATAATAATAATGGAAAAATTTCCCCTATGACTTATATAGCAGGTCACCCCCTCCCGCCCTGCCATTGTAGGGAGGATAAGGAAGGATGAAAGTGTTTCAGTGAGAAAATTATGATAGACGGCAGTTGTGAAAACATCCAAGTACGTTAGGTAGTTGCAGTGACACTGAGGAAATACTCGGAGAACGTAATAGTGATCATAGTAACACATGGATGTTTGCCACGGGCTTACCTATTGGACAAATAGACGTGATGCATACGATTATGTCGCTCTCGCAGCGCTTGTTCGACAGAGACTATGTCGTCCACTGCCACATTAAAAAGACGGATAGTACTTCTGTTACGCACACAAAGAATAAATAGAAAAAGAAAACAAATACAATATGGTTTGGAACCCTGTCCGACAGGGACTCTGCCGCTGAAATAAGGTGGCTGGGAGGGGGCGCCCACCATTCGTTCTCTTGATGCAGTACTGCGTTCAGGTTACTCTGTAATTAGTGCAAGATACATGATTTCCTGTAACCAGCAAACCATTTTGTTACTCTGGGTGATAAATGTGCAATCAGACAAACGCCTGGTGGTCAACTGGTTTAAGGAGCTCCAACTAGATGGGACATATAAGGGTTTACATCCAAGTTGTGGTTGTAGTTTACTGTATACATAATAGAACTCAGCGGGAAGCGATATGTCACTCTGGCTATTTAATGTCGAGACAAAGCAGCCCAGCCCCGGGCCCCTTCGTTGCTGTTGGAACAATAAGGAGTGAAAGATGATCTTTCGAAGCTTTGAGGGTTTTTAGGCGATCAAACCAGAGCAAGACTACGTGCATTCCGTAACAGTCATACTTCCACTCCTGTCATTCTTCCCTCCGGACATAAGAGAATCGTTAGGATTGTGAAAATTTCATACGTAGGGTAAGACTGAAGATAGGAGGATATGTAGATAGGTAAAAAGTACTTCAACGCACGTGGGAAGTGTGTATGTGAGAAGGCGAGGTATTGGAACTAAGGAAGATAAGAAACTGAGAAAGAATCACTATAGCAAGATGACTCATGTATGGAGCCGGGAGAAGCTAATAATAATAATGATAATAATAATAATAATAATAATAATAATAATAATACTGTAATAATAATAATAATAAAAATAATAATACTAATACTAATATTATTAATAATAATAATTACAATCATTATAATGATCATCATCATCATCATCATCATCATCACGACCAGACACCAACACCATCACCATTGTTTTTGCGACTGAGTAGAGTCGGATATCAACGAGAAGGAAAGCAGAGTGTGAAATAATAACACTAGCATAGTCAGTGAAACGAGTCACCCATACCTTCACTCTTTAATTCTCTGTGAATCTTACTGCCATCCCACATGGTTTTCCTCACGTCTTGAAAATATATACGTGATTATAACAATTATGTCTCTATGGTAAAGCTTGTTTGGCAGACTAGTCACCTAATACCAAGTTATAAAGGGAAGTCTTTTCTGCATTAGTTAAAAAAAAAATATATATATATATATATATGGTTACGAACTTCCACCTTCAAGTGCGTACGATGTCACCCCTCCCGCCTTAACATGGGATCGAAGGGGTGGGAAAAACTGAAGTTTGTCAGCGTATAACTGAAGACGGACAGCAGCTGTGAGGGAAAAAATTACAAGTAACACCGCAGGTGCAATTAGTGTCATGAATAACTAAGTAAACAAAGGTAAATTACTGACAAAGTCAAGCTACTGTTTCCTTCTGTGTGTATACCTATGTGTGTGTGTGTGTGTGTGTGTGTGTGTGTGTGTGTGTGTGTGTGTGTGTGTGTGTGGTGTGTGCGTGTGTGAATATAATAAAACAATTTTAATCCCATTCGAAAAAAATTTTGGGAAATGGTTGGGGAATAGAGAATGGGGAAACCTTTTTCTTTTTTTTTTTTTTTTTCTTAGAATATAAAATTGAAGATGGAGACAACAGGGCTTGGTCAAAAGTCGACCCTCGAATATCAAAATCATGTAGTATCCAAATTAGATGAAACTTACAGGTAAAGTTGAAAAGAGGGAAGGGTTGAAATGATTCAGTTTTGAAAACAGTAAGTCAAAGGTCACGGTGAGGGGGCAAGGTAAGTTTAAACAGTGTTGTTCTGGTTTCAACTTAAGTTTGTGGAAGTGTTTGGGGTCAGGTAAGAACAGAGGTATTCAACAAAAGGATTAACACTGGAGAACAATCAGTCAAAGGTCAAGGTTACTGGGTAAGGTCAAAGTTGGATTTTTGAGGGAAAAAAATCATCATCACCATCATGAATTAATATTGTTCCCTTTGACAGCATGCATAATTACGAAAAATAAAAAAAAGAAGTACAAGATCTTTTCATAGAGTGCCCAGTGAAATGAGTCGTACATCTGTTCACTCTATATTCATGTCTTCGATATTATCACATCCATCCCACAGGCGTAGACCTACGTTTTCCACACAAATATGTAGTTCGTTGGAATATACCGCTCTGTAACGCGTCTTCAGTGTAGTCTGTTTCGCGCACTACGAACACAAAAATAAATAAATAAAAAACTAGGCGGGGAGGGGGATGAGAAATTACATAAAAAGAAAAACAAAGAAACAAAGAAAGAAGGAACGAAAGTAAGGAGAATAAGACAAAATAAAATAAAGTTAATGAAATAGTACGAACCTGAACCTTGAGTTTCTTCTCAGTCGAATACATGGCGGCAGCAAGGAAAAAAAAATCGTTAGGGTATTACTGGAGACTTATGTAACCCTTTTATTACGAGAGGACACTCCTAACCTGAAACTAATCGTTTGGCGATAGCACTAGTAATTAAAGACTTTGTGGTCGTTTGAAGGTTTATATGACATATAAAACTAAAAAAAAAAAAAAAAAAAAGAGAGAAAGAGAGAAAAGTTATGAGTATAACCCTGCATCGAAATAAAATAAAAGTTGTATAACCCTGCATCAAACCTGGGTATTGGGCTTGCTGTTTGCGTCTATGTAACACCGCGGTCTTTCCCACTGCATAAGTTGTTGATGACTGACGATTATTGCTCGAAAATTATCATTTATATGTGGAGAACATTTAACTATCATTTGTGCATGAATAAAGTACTTGATGCACATAGTCCCGTAAACCTAAATATGGGGATATGGTTATGACATAGTGTACCGAATACTCTGTATGTTTCCATAAAGTACCTTAGGTAAATGTATCCTATACCACATCCCCGTCTGTCGGCATGTACTACTGAACAGGTTCAGAAGAAAAAAATACACTGGGTGTATTCAGGGTCTCTGTTTATCACAGACTAAACTAGATTACAGTATATTGTCTTGGTAAATTTGAAGATGAAATTGATGTATATTTGAAGGAAGAGGGACGGGACAGGAAGATCTGAATAGAGGGATCAGTGCAAGTTGTCGGTGTTGGCGTAAGAACAAAGAAAATGAAGAAAACCAAAAGAAAGATTACATATATTTTTTTATTTTTCACTTTATGTTTTTATTTTTTTTATAATTTTTTTTTTTTTACAATTTTCTCATTTCTATGAAGATCAGTTAAGTCTCATGGTACTCAGCCAATCAGCTGTGAGCTGAGCGTTCTCTTAGATCCCTCTTCACTACCTTCACCAGGTGATACACGGCAGCTGCAACCGACACCACCAGCCCTACAGGCACCACAACAACCACCAGTCCGAAACCCAACACCTGGAAACATACCTGTAGGGCATACAGTCCCACCCCCTTCACTATCATCATACTAATCCTACCCACTCTCACCCCCACCCTCTTGAGCTCCTTCCTCACCTTCTCACCCACTCTCTGCATCTTCATCCCACCCGCACAGTCAGAGGACTAATGACGGGTCAGCAAGTATCGCTCTGTCACTCAGTTGTGTGGCAATGCTGCCAGGATTCGAACCAGCGTTTGTACAGCTAGTGCGATGGATATAACAGCACAACCAACTGAGCTATATAGAGGAGTCTAAAATCTTAGACTTTGGAAGGTGTATTTAAGCGTCTAAATCTCCAAGAATTTTATTAATAAATTAAATATTGCGAGGATTCGAACCAGCGCTTGTAACTGTGTAAGTACATCAGCTTACCAACCGGGCCATATAGGCACCCAAAATTTCATGCTTTGGAAGGTATATTTAACGTATTGTAGCGACATAAGTCCTGCGTGCAAAAGATCTTCTCATATTAAATACCGTCTTCATGCTGCTGAAATTAGTAAAGAACATGAAATGTGAGGATAATGAAAAAATGATCATATGGCAAGCATTTAAGTTTGGGTGGCCCCCTCAGAAGCTTATTGTGGCTCCCTAATGTTCCATTTTTTCTCTGCAGCCCCCAGGAAATACGGCATGGTTCCCTGGGATATGGCCCACGTTGAGAACCGCTGGTCTAGAGTATCGGTCAGTAAAGTTTATTTTAGTGAAATTTAAAACATCAGGCTCTTCACTACGTCAGCCTGGGAACGAACTCTTCGGATAGCAGGCATCATCTCTAAGCGCTCTACAATTGCCCGTGACTGAATGGAGACTGTGTGTGGTATTTGTGCATTAACATATCTTTTGCGGTGACTGTGTTACATGAAATTCCTTTCGGTATGTAAAATTGTCGGTGCTTCCCGAATTAAAATATAAATCTTCACAATTTGTTTGAAGGTAGTTCTTGTTGTTGTAATTCTTCCATCCCGGTCCACTTAGGCTCAGCAGATCCGTCGAGGCGGGCACTAATCGCAGTAGAGCTTATATAATTTAGGTTAAATATGATCAGTTCTCTTCCCCATCATCACGGAAATACAACACTCTTACATAAATCTTATTAGAAATTATATTGTACAGTCCCACATTAATTCGATAATGAGGTTATGAAGAAAGAAGATAAAAAGATTCTTGAGACGGTAATTGGACAAAAGTAAATTCGTAGTCTGCTTTTTAACGAGCAGATAATAAATGTAATAATATACAACTTCCACTAGGCACTTATCCATTTGTAACACTTTTTACAGCCTTTTATGAAGCCTACACCAGTGAGGCCAACTGATAGACCTGTGTTCCTTTCATCTCCACATTCTTATCCATATCCACACCTACACCCACAATTACTGTATATCGCATCCACACTATCTATCTATCTATCTATAGCCCGACGCCCTAATCCCGCAAAGGGTGGCCGCAGACAAAACGCCCCCAAGTCACTCTGTCACCCACCACTTGACTGCCCTCCCCCCAACTCCCCCCCCCTCCCTCATATACCTCTCAACTCCATCCCTCCACCTCATCCTCGGTCTACCCCTCCCTCTCCCTCCCTCCACCTCACCTACATACACCCTCTTAGTCAGTCTTTCATTCTCCATTCTCTTCACATGTCCAAACCACCTCAGTGTATTTCTCCTAATCTTCTCAACCACATCCACATCCACCCCACAGCATTCCTTCACTTCTTCATTCGTCAACCTGTCCCTCCATGTCACTCCACATGCTCCTCTCAAGTAACTCATTTCCACTGCTCTCACTCTTGACTTGTTCCCCTCTTGCAAGGTCCATGCCTCACTTCCATACGTCAGGGTAGGGATCACAATACTATCATGCAGTGACTTCTTAACTTCCATACTCACCTCCCTATTTCTCATCACTGCTTTCAGTGTACCAACAACCTTCCTTCCCTGCTGTACCCTTTCACGCACTTCATCCCCCAAAGTTCCATCCTTACTCATCACACTACCCAAGTACTTGAATGCACTCACATTCTCCATATCCTCACCATCCAACCTCACTGCACACTCTGTGACTTCATTCCTCTCAAACACCATAACTTTATTTTTGTTTACATTAACTTTCAGATTCCTCCTCCTACACACTGTCCAAAATTCATTCACCAAACCTTGCAACTCCCATTCATCTTCACTCAACAGTACCGTATCATCAGCAAACAGCAACACCGGAAGCTTCCAAATCTCACCCTCATTCATTAGAGTCACCCCCACATCCACTGCCCTACCCTGCACCTCCTTTACAACCACACACCCATCCATATTCACACCCCTATCGGATTTACATCCACGTTGCATTCATATCCACATTCAAACTCACGTTCATAGGACACACACACACACACACACACACACACACACACACACACACACAGATCAAACACATGGGAAAGAGAGAATATGAGGACCTAGCAGAGAGTACAATTCAGAGTTTAAGATCATTACTACATAAAATGGAAGAGAAATCGGAAAGAATTATGCTAACTGATGATTTTAATACAAATATAAATTGGAATACTCTAGATATAATTAGCCAAGAAAGGTGTTGGGACCAAAACCTCCTGGATCTCGTGCAAGAGTATTTCCTAACGCAACATGTGAGGGAAACCACCAGAAAAAGAGGATTCGCTGTACCTTCAGTGCTAGATCTAATATTTACTAGGCAAGAAAATGATATTGACAGTTTAATATATCACCCGCCACTCGGCAAAAGGGATCATGCAGTACTAAATTACAACTTCAGGATAGCATATGACATAGTAAACAGCAATGAAAGTTACAAAAAGAGCCTAAACTATAAAAAGGGAAATTATCAAGACCTAAAGAAGTATTTCTTAGAAGTTGATTGGGAAAATGAGCTTAGAGAACAAGATATAAATGCTGTATATAAAAAATTCTGTGAATTTTATGAAATAGGAGTCCAGAAGTACATCCCAGAGCACAAAGAAGCAGATAAGAAAATACAGAAATGGTTCAATACAGAATGTAAAAAATCAAAAGAAAGAAGAGATTTGTTGTGGAATAGATACAGAAGACACAATAGTGAAAGGGCGTCTAATAATTACAAACAGGCAAGAAACGATTATACAAGAATAAGGAGGGAAGCCCAAAAACAGTTTCAGGAGGATATAATAAATGAAAGTAGTGATCAACCAAAGCTGTTTTACAGCTACATCAGAAGCAAAACCAAAGTAAAAGATATAATACAATCCATTACGGACGAGGGAATCACTTACACACAAGAGAAAGATATTTGTGAAGCACTAAATAGGAATTTCCAATTAGTTTTTACAGAAGAAAAAAATTTTGAGAGGGACTATGTGGAACATGCATGTCCACACATACTACCAGATATACAAATAGCAGAAAAAGTAATACAGGAGGAGTAAGTAAATTAGACAGAGGAAAAGCAAGTGGTCCTGATGAAATTTCATGTTGGGTACTATGAGAATGTGCAAAGGAGTTAAGTAAACCATTATTTTTAATTTTCAAGAAATCCTTGGGTCAAGGTAAACTACCTGATATTTGGAAGAAAGCAAATATTGTCCCCTTATTCAAGAAAGGAAATAGACAAATTCCACTCTACTACCGATCAGTATCACTGACCAGTGTTGTAAGCAAGGTATTAGAAAAGCTTATAAGAAAAGCTTGAGTAAATCATATAGAAGAACACAGTATGATAACAGAAAGACAGTTTGGTTTCAGAAAAGGAAAATCATGTGTTACTAATCTGTTGAGCTACTATGACAGAGTAACAAACACAATACAGGAAAGAGAAGGATGGGTGGACAGTATCTATTTAGATTTCAAGAAAGCTTTTGACACAGTACCACATCAAAGACTTTTATGGAAACTGTGCCATCAAGGAGTAACTCGAGGCAAACTGTTTTGTTGGATGCAAGATTTTCTCATAAAAAGAGAAATGAGAACAGTACTAAGAGGAAACTACTCATCATGGAAAGAAGTGACTAGTTGAGTACCACAGGGTTCAGTGCTGGCACCAATCATGTTTTTTGTGCATATAAATGACATAAACAGTAACACTGGAAATGAGAGCTATCTGAATATGTTTGCAGATGATGCAAAAATACAAAGGAGAATTACTAACACAGACTCTTGTAAAGAGCTACAAGAAGAATTAAATAAACTTCATGAATGGAGTAATACATGGCAAATGGAATTCAATGTGGACAAGTGTCATGTAATCAAGTTTGGTAAAAGTGGAAAAAGACCTGATTGGGATTATAAGTTAGGAAATAAATCCCTATACACATCAGAAAGAGAGAAGGACCTAGGTGTGATTATCAATAACAGACTATCTCCGGCTGACCACATCAGCGAGAAGGTACGGAACATGTATACAGTGCTTGCAAATATGAGAATAGCATTCACATACATAAATGAAGACATGCTAAGAAGGATAATAACATCATTCATTAGACCAACCCTGGAATATGCATCAGTAGTCTGGAGTCCTCATCTCAAAAAACACATAGACAAGATTGAAAAAGTTCAAAAGGCCGCTTCAAGATGGATACCAAGCTTAAGGGACCTAAGCTATGAAGAAAGACTAAATAAACTGAATCTACCAACACCACAGGAGAGAAGGAAAAGAGGTGACATGATAATGCTATATAAGTGCATATATATATATATATATATATATATATATATATATATATATATATATATATATATATATATATAATCTTCCTTCTGCCTATAGATGACTCTACACTACAAGCCAAATGGTTTCCTGAACACCAGGAAACCATTTACTACGCTGAGTGGTAACCATGTAACCAAATTTTGGCGCCTGGTGGTTTAATGGGTAATTACGGAGCCCCAGTCGGATTGAGCCAGTGAAGGTCTATATCCAAGGGGTGGTTGGGGTTTATTGCTCACGTAATGCCACTCTAGGATGAGTAAGGCTGGCCGTTCATCTTAAATATCAGGACCAACTTGCCTAGGACCGGGCTTCTACGCTCCTCATTGGGCAATGTAGGATTGGATGATGAATGAATGAATATATATATATATATATATATATATATATATATATATATATATATATATATATATATATATATATATATATATATATATATACTAATTCGTATAGTGTCTTGTTTCACTTTAGCTTACTTCATCCCTTTCTCCCTCCTTTTAACTCAAAATTCAACCTTCTCATAAAGTATATAGAAGCATATATATCTTGCCATTTTCTGTCATATATTAAATTTTTTCCACTAAATCTTACTAACCACCTCCCTTCCCACACTGCAGCTTCCTGGTAATTTAATAAAGACCCGTATCAGACCCCTAGCACGGCAATACAGCCATAAGGGCCCATAACCACCCTACCAACAATCCACCATAAAGCGGCTACAGGAGCCATTGGGTCGGCAACGAGCAGTTTGTTTGTTACCCCAGTGTTTGACTGTGCAAAGGATAATATGAAATTCGAATCCCACAGCACAGACAGACAGGCAAAATAACAAACTACGACAAATTGAAGATTAGCGAAGAAAAGGTCACGAGATCTGCCAACAAATCTCCAGAAATGTTACTATGCTCTGGCCAGTGTCGTGAATGTACACCGTAGCGAGGGTTGTATCGTTAGTCTGCCCTATCTCCTCTTATACGTGGGCTGGGATGGTCCGATGTAACTCTGCTTCCTCACACCAGATATCATAAACGATAACCAAGAATGTGTGTGTGTGTGTGTGTGTGTGTGTGTGTGTGTGTGTGTGTGTGGATTTGGTAGGAGTGTGTGTGTGTGGTAGGGATGCGTGGATTGGTAGAGGTGTGTAGGTGCGATTATAAGCTAGAGAATCTCCAATGCTAGTTAGTACCAGCAGTAGCAGCAGCAGCAGCAGCAGTAGTAGTAGTTGTTGTTGTTATTGTTGTTGATGTTGTTGTTGTTTTTGTTCTTGTTCTTGTTGTAGCAGTAGTAGTAATTGTTGTTGTTGTTGTAGCAGTAGTAGTAATTGTTGTTGTTGATGTTGTTGTAACTCCAAATTTTTATAAACGTGAACCCAACTGACTGTACGATGAAAATGGCTCCCTCCTGCAGTCTACCATCCCCCTTTCAGAGGATAGGGAGAGAGGAGAGGGGCGTTTTCATAACAGAGTAGAGAAGCCACCATGCTATATTAGTGCCAGTGCGACCCAGCGACCCAGGATGTAGTAGTAAACACTCCATAGCGAGAGCTGTATCATCAGGCTCCCCTGCTTCCTGTAATTCACTGGCAGGGATGGTGGGATGCAGCTCAAATTCCACACTCCAGATATCATGCACCATAACTGTGGATGTGGTGGCGCGTGCGCTCGTGTGCGTGTAGGTAGGAGTGCAAAAATTAATGTTAATCCGATGTGTGTGTGTGTTCTTACCTAATTGTTCTTACCTACTTGTATCTTTACAGGAATGAGTCAAGCTCGTACTGTCCCGTGTCTTAAACCATATTTATCGTACATATCCTTAAATTTGTGAATTGTTTTGGCACACACTATTTCATTCGGTAGTGCATTCCATTGATCAATTGCTCTGTTTGGTAAAGTGAATTTCCTTACGTCTTTATCACATCTCTTCTTATGCAGTTTTTTCCAGTGTCCTCTTGCTGATGCTTCTCCATATGTTAAGTAATCATTTATGTCTAGTTTCTCCTTCTCTGATGTGCACTTATATAGCATTATCATGTCACCTCTTTTCCTTCTCTCCTGTAGTGTTGGTAGATTCAGTTTATTTAGTCTTTCTTCATAGCTTAGGTCCCTTAAGCTTGGTATCCATCTTGTAGCGGCCCTTTGAACTTTTTCAATCTTGTCTATGTGTTTTTTGAGATGAGGACTCCAGACTACTGATGCATATTCCAGGGTTGGTCTAATGAATGATGTTATTATCCTTCTTAGCATGTCTTCATTTATGTATGTGAATGCTATTCTCATATTTGCAAGCAGTGTATACATGTTCCGTACCTTCTCACTGATGTGGTCAGCCGGAGATAGTCTGTTATTGATAATCACACCTAGGTCCTTCTCTCTTTCTGATGTGTATAGGGTTTTATTTCCTAACTTATAATCCCAATCAGGTCTTTTTCCACTTTTACCAAACTTGATTACATGACACTTGTCCACATTGAATTCCATTTGCCATGTATTACTCCATTCATGAAGTTTATTTAATTCTTCTTGTAGCTCTTTACAAGAGTCTGTGTTAGTAATTCTCCTTTGTATATTTGCATCATCTGCAAACATATTCAGATAGCTCTCATTTCCAGTGTTACTGTTTATATCATTTATATACACTAAAAACATGATTGGTGCCAGCACTGAACCCTGTGGTACTCAACTAGTCACTTCTTTCCATGATGAATAGTTTCCTCTTAGTACTGTTCTTATTTCTCTTTTTATGAGAAAATCTTGCATCCAACAAAACAGTTTGCCTCGAATTCCTCCTTGATGGCACAGTTTCCATAAAAGTCTTTGATGTGGTACTGTGTCAAAAGCTTTCTTGAAATCTAAATAGATACTGTCCACCCATCCTTCTCTTTCCTGTATTGTGTTTGTTACTCTGTCATAGTAGCTCAACAGATTAGTAACACATGATTTTCCTTTTCTGAAACCAAACTGTCTTTCTGTTATCATACTGTTTTCTTCTAGATGATTTACCCAAGCTTTTCTTATAAGCTTTTCTAATACCTTGCTTACAACACTGGTCAGTGATAGTGGTCGGTAGTAGAGTGGAATTTGTCTATTTCCTTTCTTGAATAAGGGGACAATATTTGCTTTCTTCCAAATATCAGGTAGTTTACCTTGACCCAAGGATTTCTTGAAAATTAAAAATAATGGTTTACTTAACTCCTTTGCACATTCTCATAGTACCCAACATGAAATTTCATCAGGACCACTTGCTTTTCCTCTGTCTAATTTACTTACTCCTCCTGTATTACTTTTTCTGCTATTTGTATATCTGGTAGTATGTGTGGACATGCATGTTCCACATAGTCCCTCTCAAAGTTTTTTTCTTTTATTTACCTTTTTCTGTGAACGAACATGGAGTTACAAGTGGTTTTACAGGTAGAACTGGCATTACGAAGAGCGATGAGACTTGAAAGGAACTAGAGACAGAATTTTGTTGTTGTTGTTGTGAAGATTCGTCCAACTAATGATAGTATGGACCAGGGCTCAGGGTGGAGAGCCCGCCAGAGTTATCTGATGATAGACGTGGAGCGTCCCCTACGAGGAACTGCTCGGGCTGATTAATTTTAAAAATAGATTTGGGTCTGTCTCTTTGAGACGCCTTAAGAGTATATCACGGTCAAGGGCCGTCTTGATGATGTTATTCATTTCTTCTCTGTCGAGAATGGATCCATTTGCTTACAGTGACGAACATTTGTTGAGATATTATATATTCCCCAGACAAGAACTCCGTCACTGGTGTGCAAGAGTTGAACCACTAGTTGGACCAGTGACAAGAAGATCCTGTGCTGTGCCATGTCATTTGCAGGTGTTAATGACATTCGGATTTTATGCAAGTGGCTCATTTCAAAGTGTGTTGACAGACACATTCGGCTTAACACAGGGATGTCTGAGCAGAATAATTAAGAGTGGCACACGTGTTGTAGGGATATCTTTTAGGGAAGTTAAGATGCCAAGAGGTAAGCAAAGATGGTGAATTTTTCGTTTCTACTGCTTACACCTATAAAAATGCGGACAGATTCACTGTTCATTAAAACATGGTTTAAGTCTGTGGGAGTTGTAATGATACAGTCTGAAGCCAATGATATATTGTTTATTCAAGTAAAAGGGTCTCAGTTTGGATCTCGATATTTTCAAAATTATCACTATGTTTTGTTAATATGGCGTGGATCTTTCACCCACACTATACTGTAGTTATATCCAAGGTGATGTGATTGTTCATCAGCACGGTCTGTCGTGCCAACCCTGCATTAGCGCCATCATCTCCTCATCTGTAAAATTTGCTCGACGAATTCGTTTGGTGGGGGGCTCGTAACTTGCCATGTCTCATGTCTTGGGATGAATATCGTAGTTGTTTGAGTGATGTAATGCCGTGCTTGGATAAATGTATTTGTTTACATTTTGAAACTATTATGATTGGCTCACAATCTTTCAAGGTTTATGAAATCTCTCTTCTGATTGGCCCAGCGACAGTCAGCTGGGTTGCATTAAGAGCAATAGGAACGGAACAGAACGGATTTTACGATCGCATCATCGTGAGCTACGAGCGTTGTCGTGAGCGTTAGAAGATACACCTTAGCGGTTGTCGTAGCTCACGATCAAAGATGGCCGCTATGAGCGCGTTACGATGATCATAGTGGCGTCTCGCAACGATCTTTTGAACATCCCAGCCCTGACTCGTACCGGAGCTAGCTACCATAAACATCGGGAATCAGCGAGAAGCTTCAAGACTACCTAACTACTAAATCCCGCTTCTTAACAATATATTACTATAGCCCATTGGATCCCAGAGTTGCTGGGAGAGGCACTGTTCCGGGAGGGTCCTAAGCGTACCGCCCTCCGCCTATCGGCTCATAGTCGCGAAGCTCATAGGTCCCTACCCGGGGGTTCCCTACTTTATTAAGGTTTGAAAATTCCTATTTCTGTCCAGTACTGTGGACACTGGGCTCCAATGGGATATATGTCTTTGTACTGAATAAGTAATTATATAATTGTTTTGAGGAACAGTGTGATAGAATGTTATGTTCTGTGGGAGATTAATTATTGTAATTATGGAGACTGATGGGAAGCACCGTTCATAGGTACAGAACTAGAGAAGATGGTGGTGGATACGAGTTTAGTCCCAGGCAGGAGCAGGACACAGTCTGGTTATCTGAGTTTAGTTAAAGCGGCCGTTGCCAGAATAAGCTGCTGCCAGAAAAAGTCACTGCCAGAATAAGTCACCGCCAGAATAAGTCACCGCCAGAATAAGTCACCGCCAGAATAAGTCACCGCCAGAATAAGTCACTGCCAGAATAAGTCACTGCCACAGTAAGTCACTGGCAGGATGTCACTGCCAGAATAAGTCACTAACAGAATAAGTCACTCCAGGATGGTACTGCCAGAATAAGTCACTGCTACTGTAGAATATGTCACTGCCAGAATAAGTCACTGCTACTGTAGAATATGTCACTGCCAGAATAAGTCACTGCCAGGATGTCACTGCCACAGTAAGTTATTGCCAGAATATGTCACTGCCAGAATAAATTACTGCCAGGATGTCACTGCCAGGATATCACTGCCATAATAAGTCACTGCCAGAATAAGCCACTGCCAGAAT